>NC_141204.1:6300000-6790000 GCF_054491065.1 Syngnathus leptorhynchus | reverse complement strand
GAAGAGGACTTCCTTACATCATCTTGTATGCATGTAAAGAATGCAAAGAGTCCCCCCTTAGGTGCTCACCAACCCCATCCTCATCACCAACATCATTCATGTAACTGCATCACGAGAAACCCTGTTGTCATCGCAACAATATTAACAATTATTAATTTTAAAAATGCAGAATTTTGTTACTGGATGTCATTGTATCACGCAGCTGTTCCTAATGTTGTGAACTATGAGTGTCAAACTAAAAGCACCCACAGACAAAAGCGTGATTACTGAAACAAAAGAGAAAAAGGCACCGTGTAATTTCCTCCCTTGTGCACCATTCAATGCCTCGTCTCACAGGACCGACCGTAGCGCCACTTGAGGAAAACAAACAAATATGTATGAATATTTCATTTTCTCTAAGTACACACAACCACAATATGGCGGTGATTATTTTCACTCAACCATTACTTATGCATTACTTCATCTGGGTAATTCTCTAATCATAGCTTGTTGTTTTTTGTCATCTCAGATATCCTCATTTGGACTTTCCGCAACGGTACTAATTTAATGCAACTGAAACACTTTGCATTTCAGTAGTTTCAGCGCTGCATCTTGAAACAAAAAGTATTTATTAAAGTCGTCCTTTTTGAACATGTCTCCTTCATGGTGCCCGACGGATAATTAACGGTTACACTAGATCATTAAAATATTACCATTGCATAAAACATCTGAAGGATTTGGCGACAGATGGCAGTAAAACGCTTCCCAGCGGCTGATGAAGGCTTATTATTCTAATCATTTTTCATAACCTTATAAGAAGCACACCATAATGTGGAACCTGTTAGTTGTGAATTCATAATTTGCAGATCACCTAGTGCTTTGCTCTGTCTGTGGGAAGAGCAACATTTCACGTTTCATACCTGCGAGCAGTGAGTGCAAATAGGTCACATGCATTAAATGTACAAGCAAGACAGCCGCTACCTGTTACATCGCTTTAGCAGATCTGACTCCTATTAATGTTCATGTATTATTTTCAGTTACGGTGTACCACAGCAGAGCTTTTAAATGACTGCTTTTGACTTGGTTTAGCTTCTGTTGCTCCCTTGTGAATCCTAAATTGGGGTGACTGCAGAATGCGGACACATTTTCTCAGACTAAACCTCTTCATCCTCTAATCAAACAATGAGGTCAGCTATTGGCATCTATCCCTGAGTTCCACTAACTATCAACGTTTCATTTAAAGCTCATCATAATTGTTTCCTTAACATGACTGGGGACAATCGTTGGCGGCATCACAAAGCTCTCCTACAGAAAAGCCAAAGAAAATGACAAACAAGCAAGGACCTGTAGATGTTATACAACGCAAGATCCACAAAGGCATTTGGAGGTGTTATAGAACGTTGCCACAACCTTATAAAACATCTTTCAGATGTGCTACAAGAGAAATGAGCCCTGATGACCTCTCTACGTGCCCCAATATGACTGATTTCTCACTTCACAGATGCGCAGAATGCAACCTGTTTTACTGTCCAAAACGAAGACCAGCACAGTTCAGATTTGAGGCAACAGCAGAGCTGTCAACACTCACGCATTGAGTGTGAGATTTGCACATTTCTGTCCAATGTCACGCTTACAGGCTTTAATTTCACACGCTAAGAAAACATAACACTGAAAAAAAAGTTTTTCTAATTGTTAAAAAGGGTGCTGTCGTTGTGCTCATTGGACATTACATTACGAAGTTGACTTAGTTTGCCTATTAGTTACGAGGTCAAATCCTGACTGACCAACTGAAGAAATCTGATCCAAAATGATCACAACGTGTAACCAAAATAGAGTTGTGTTAAAGAAAAATCGCATAATTTGGCAGAAATTGTAAAGTGCCCCATTCTTTGACGAAAGCATGAGTAGGCATTATTTCACAAATTCTGCCACAGTATGTAAACTAATGAGCATGACTGCATAGCATTGCGCATCCTAAAAAAAAAATCAATCTACGCCTTTAATCAAGAACGGTATTAAAAGCCATTTGGAGAATCCAAAAGATGGCTTGTGCCAATTGTTGCAGCTAGAATAGGTAATCAATTGTCTTTTTCTAATTAAAACGCTGCATTGCAAAAAGAATGATCTGCCCATTATTCACTGGGACACTAATTACAGTAGTGATTACTTTAGTTTTGACTTTCCTCTAAACCGGGTTCATTGTGGGATTTGTTTGTACGGGGGGGGTGTGACACTTTGGTTTTAGAGTTGCATATGGGGTACGGTCCATCAAGCCATTCATTTTCTATAAGGCTTATTTCATTCAAGGTCATGAGGGGACCGGAAAGGTCAATAACAAACCATGCATATTATGCTCCTACATCAAAGGTGCATTGCTTGTGTCAGGTTAGTCGCTCTGCAGCGACGGCAATTGTGTGGTGTGGGAGAACAGGAGCTGGGAGGCTAGAGCTGAGATTCGAAAGCAGAATCTTAGAACTGCTTGGCAGTAATTTAAAACTCCTATTTGCTGCCTTCACCTAACCCATATTGATTATTATTACATCAGATGAGACAAATGTGTGCAAAAAGACTTGCCTGCATTTTTCCAAACAAATAATGTAAAATACGATGAGTAAATATGTTTATAATGTAGCTAATTAATGACAAGTTAAAGCTAACACAAAATGTGAGGGAAAGTGTACCATTATCAATAGCGATGCCAACAACAAAAGTGTGCTTCAATGAAAAATTACACTGGCTCCCTTGTGCACACTTCATGATGTGCAATAACATAACAGTGCAGTGGTGGCCTTTAGTATTGGCTCTTAGAGCTCTTCAAAACAAAAGTGCAGGAAAAATGAAATGACGCATACCCAGAAAGAGGGTATTCTCAGCAATAATGTGTGTAATTCTAATCTCCTGATTATCTGCTCATTATGTATTTGTTTATTGTAGCACAGTTTTTTGCAGAATTTGTTTTTGGTAGAGCTCATAAGCAGAAGTAGTCATATTGTCATTTTAAACATACTACACTAAGAAAATCGTTCCTGCATGTATAATCATTTTAGCGAAAAAGCCACTACACCACAGGTGTCAAACTCAAGGCCTGGGGACCAGATACGGCCCGCCACATCATTTTATGTGGCCCGCGAAGACAAAATATGCATCAAATTCGTGTCATTACAAGAATTGCAAATTGTCTTTACTTTTAATATCTTTTTTTTTTAATATTTGATCTGTTTTTACTCATCTGATTTGAAAACGAGTTATTTGTCAGTTTGTTTTGTAGCTTTTACTGTATATAATATGAGGTGCTCATACATTTATTTGGGTTGACAGTCATAATGGCCCTCCGAAAGAAGCAAATACCACAATGCGGCCTGCGAAAAAAAATTGTTTGACACCCCTGCACTACACACTGACAGGTTTTTGACAGAAGAAGCAGAATTGCCAGTGAGATTTTGGTGAGAACAAAGAAAAAACAGGAAGTTTGAAAAATGTGTTTTTGCACCAAAACTCTGTCAATAGACTAGATGGCTCACTGCAAACCTGAGAGCAGGTGCAACAGCTGTGTAGATTATCCACCAGAGGGCTTTTAATGTCACTTAAATAGACCCTCCACATTGTTTAATGTGTTGATTTGCACTCATCCTTCCAACTACTTGTGGGAGCAATTATGTCATTATAAAAACTGCGGCGCATAACAGCCCAGCATGGATAAACAGCAAAGAAAGGGAAGAGCCTTTTGCTTTGCGGCGCTTGCTGGGATGTTCATCCAGCACATTCTCATTCAAATGAGAGAAAAGTTTGATTTATTCCATCATTCTGTTACGGACCGGCGCCATTTCTGACCCACAGACAGGTCGTGGCAGGTCAAACAATGTGTTTTTCTTGCAAAGAGGCTGGACAAGCTGTGCTTTTTTTTTTTTATAATGTAAGCGGTGGTGAGCCCAAATAATTCAACGAGACCGGTGATGACATGTGGGTAATTAGCACTTTATTAGGAATGCATTCAATATCGGGCTTGCGAAGGGTGCACATAAATAAATAAAAACAAAATAGGAATGGAGTGAACTGAAGTAAGATACGAATAAATCTGTGTCGCTATGTACACAATGGGGATGCAAAGAAATTGAGGATAGTCAAAGTGAACTGGTTCTGTTTCTGAAATGCTTAAGAGTGTCTTAAAAAAATAAACTGGAGCAATTTGTTCCTCAACTTCTCTGAGATTAGCAGTTGATGCGAAGTTTGTCAAACTTCAACCATGTTAACGACATGTTTTGGCATGTGTGCAAAAAACAGTGCAAAATATATAATGGAAGGAAACCTTTAAAATAGAAGCAAAGTGAGCAATTAGTCATTTACCGTCAGAGGAGAATGAACCGAACTGTGCAAAAAGCAGATTAACTCTGTGGGCCAATTCTCATGTTAGAAAAGCAGGTCGTAGCAGCTCAAACATAACCGCATGACACCATGTATTAATTTGCATATGAATACAAACGTTCCACGTTTAAGGCTTATACGGGGGCAGAGTACCATGGCGAAATCTCTCTCAGACTAAAACAGCGTGATCACTTCGATCTGGATTAAACATGCAAATGCATATGGATAGTGAAGCATGAAAAAAATTGCATTTGAACCAATGATGTCTTACAATTATTGAATGAGAAATACTTCCCTTAGTACTGTAATTGGGGAAAGGAGTGATACTTACCTAACTGCCATTGACATCCATCTGTTATTGTTGATGGTCTCGCTGGCGGTCACATTGAGAACTTGTTTACTGCCACATCTAAGTTCAGCTATAGGATTTCCATCTTGAAGGAACACGTGAAGGAAATTGCCACCAAATCTCTGCTCCTGGGCTGAAAAAGAAAGAAAAGATAAAAGTAAATGTCCAGTGTTAAATGTGCCAGCTATAACTTTGAGACAATTTCAAAGCAGTTAAGGTTAGAAATAATGGACACTTTTTCAAATACATTCAGAAACATACCAGTTTTAAATTTATTAATTTTTTTTTAGTGTCTTCGACTTTTTTTACAGCGTACTTCGAAATACTTTCGATATCAGACTCCATCTTACACATCCATCTATGACCAAACCGGATCATTCACAAGTTGTATCTCACAGTATGTACACATGCACACACACTCAATTTCCGGCCTCATTTACATCATACCCCAGTGGGAGAGTCTACAGCGGAGCAATACAGTGCCGGAGCCGACGGGCAACTGCAGAGTTCATCCCCAAACACAAGCGCTTAGGATCTACAGCAAGGTGAAGGAAAGACGAAGCTCTCTAATCCCGCATAACTCCCTAAGAAGACATAAGAATGCTGTGACGAGACTTCCAAATCCATCGAGGAACACTGCACAAAAGGTCATGAGGAAAACATAAACAGTGTTGACCATTTTGATTTCATCATGACAGTGATGACTGAGCCAAAGTGCTTTGAAGAATCGGGCAGGCCGTAGAGACACAGTACAGTATGTCTTTGTAATACTCCTGCCATTCGTGATGAAGTGATGGCAGCGAGAAAGAATGGAAACAGATGACAGAAATTGGTGCAAAAGCTGAGCTTGTTGTTTCGAGGCTGCAAAGCCACTGATATGACAGCGCTCAACAATTCCTCCAGGATAAGACCGGCATCCTGAAAATCCCCCGTCTCTTTCCCACAGATAGGCCATGCTTAGCTTAATACTGGAGTTTGATAATGCTTGTTATAAGCTGACTTGGAGGTCTTTCTCATCATAAGCTGAGACAGTGAGGCTCTTAACTGTGACATATTATCTGAACGGACCGCAGAAGGGAAATCATGTTCAGATAATCCACCGTCTTCTGTATGACTCCTCCTCTCTGATAAAATAGCACGACAAGAGAGAGTTAGAAGAAATCGGAAGTGCTTGTTAAAATCACAATTTAACTACACGTTATGCTTAGTAAAATATTCTGGTAAACATGACCTTTCTCACCTACAATTTATGTTTACCAGATGAACCCTGTGATTCCCTTTTCCCTTTTTTATTTAAAATGCACCCAGTTGAGTGCTTAGGGAATATTTATCTTTCTAATCATCACACTCTTTTCTTTGTTTTTCATGAAAAATTAAGCTATTGTTCATTAGCATACAGTGATATTTTGTGAAAATGTTTTCAAGAAATATATTAAAATGTAGAACGTTTTCCTTTATTTGGGTCACAGTTTGTTTACAGAATGATCGTGGGTCCCGAAGCCAGACCAACTTCGTGAGTATCATTGTAATACGGTCATATTGTATTCCATGCCCAAGAAATTCTATCCTCTTGTTGAGAACCAAAATATGGTCCCCCCCAGTTAAGTACATAATTTCATAATTGACACAATCATGTAGGTCAATGATCCTCCAAAGAACCAAAAAACACACTTGGAAGAGAAAGAACTCGAGTCTCCACTGGAAGCAGTTTCTCAGCTCCTGCCATTATTCACCTGCAGACAAGTATTGTTTACCATGTCAACACTGCCCCATCTTTTTAGTTTCCATTTTTCAACATTGAGAACATCCCCGTGGTCCTGTTACTCTGCACCCAGCCTAACGAAGCTTTCGTCCTTTCGGCTGATTCTGTCACGCATTTTTCCCCTTCCTCACTCTTGCATCCTTGCCCTCTCTCTTCCTTACCCGACTGCCTCGGCTTTCTGTGCCAGAGCTGACAATTGAAGTCCTAGGGGAGACATACATGTTTGCTTCAGGGAGAAGGTATAAAGAAAAAAATATGGAAGCGAGTAAGAAAAAACAGGTCTAGAAGAGGGATTCTTTGCATCTCAATGCATGTCTCTTGGTTCTCTTCTGATTAACTTTGTCTGTTTGATCTCTGGAGTTTTTTTTCCCCAGTTGCTATCCTCTGATGTGAGTGATACTGTGCCATACGCCAGGAAGCATTACCAGATAAAAGGCACCGTGCCCTCTATGTATGCTTTCCGAACATCCATTTCATTCTTTGACAAGAATCATAACCCATTTCTTGGCTTGTGTGTTTAGCCAAAGGTAAACAGTGCAGGAAAATATTAGGTTGTTCAAACAGAACTAAATATAATGGGCAATTACAGCATTCGCATCAATCTTCAAACCTATTGTTGTGAGCGTAACAATGAAAGGATGACATGTCATCAGTGTAGTCAGTTTTCTGACTAATCTGAGAATATCTGTGAAGACCGAGACGAGAGCTTGCTTAAAATCAAAGCCAGATGACTGATGGCAGCTAATAAAAGAGGCGCTGAGTCTTGACAGGGTGAAGGTGAAAAAATTAGGCTCATTTGACATGATGTAATTCACAGTGATCATAGCTGACTGTAGTGAAGTTCTCCTCCTGGAGCTGAGGTGATGTAATGCTCTCCAGTAATGTTACTTTTTCTATCAGCTTTTGAAGCTCCAAAAGCAAAATATTGTGAATATACGCTTACTGGCCTCAATAAGTGTACCTTGAAACCTTTGCAAGTAAGTATCCAGCAGAATAATTTCCAACAAACTCGATTCAGGAAAATTCAATCCAATTCATCAAAACACACTCTTCATATACATACACTGTTAATCTGGTGCAAGCAGCAGTTTCAATCACATATTTAAAAAGAATACCATGGTGTTAGGTTACAATTTGGGGTTGATTAAATAGCAGCGCTTTAGTTGTAAAGATTTAGGGAAAAACAAGCTCAGCATCTCTCATTAATTACAGTTCATTATATTTGGGGTAACAGTGTATGCCACAAAGATAAAAATGCATTTTCATTCATGCAGTGTTATTGTCTTGTTTACAATGTGACCTTTTAATTTTAAAAAGGACATTTTCAAATCAGTTTTGGAGCAGCTAATTGCTGTTTCTCCCTTTTAGCAGCACCAGAAAATAAATATTTTGATGATGTTATAGAGGATGCCCTGTGCCTGTATTGCCATGCATAATGACTTGGGAAATGTAAATGAGAGGTCATGAACTGGATGGTGATGTCACGGATAAGAGGTTAATCTAGGTTACAGCTCTGAGATGAATGTTGTGATGTCTGTGCCCGTCTGGGGCAGAATAAATCATGGGTAATCACCACGCAATCTATCGAGGTTAGAGTTCCACTGGACTTGCAAGCGCCTCACTGTGGAGTCACACAGGGCAAAGACAGCCTTGCAGGGATCAGGGTGGCTGCACTCATCCGAGCAAGATGATGCTCAAACTGAGACCTGTTTTTTGAGTTTCGAGTTTTTAGTTTATTTTAGTTCTATTTGGGACACAACACAACAGCTATTTCTAATAATATTTTCAACACTGCAAAAATAATCTTTAAAATTTTCCAAGACCACATACACATTTTGGAATACAGTTAGAAATCGACATTACGTAATAACACATACCTCTGTCTTTTAAAATTTCTTCCGACATTGTCATATTGCCATAAAAAGTCCAGTGGTAACCAAATAATTTGACACAATAATCAAATAGATATACTGTCAATCAAACTCAATTAACATGGCCCAGGCTTTCTCCACTCTGAAAAAAAATTACCCGTAATTGAGTGACCCCCAAACAATGCTCTATTGTTATGAGGCTATGCACAGTGGTGTCTTGCCAACCTATCAAAATGTCCCTCTGCTACAAGAGACAGAGCGTATACATGGGTGAGCAGGTCTAGAGAACAATAGAGCTGGCAGGACAATGTAGAGCTTCACGGCTAATGTTGGGGGTCAGCTCAACCCTTGCTGCCCTCGCTCCTGCAGCAATCAACTCCTGCCTTCATTTGCAGATTGCTTTGTTCAGTTTTATTTACTTGCTTTGTTCTGTAGCCTTGGAAACACAAGTCCCACCATGTGAGCTGTGGTCACAATTTTCGCTTTTGTGACAGAGGAGTCATGCAATTGTGAAGTTGCCCCTTCAAAATCACATAACAGAATCATATTCATATTAAATTATAAGATTGATAAAACAATGATTAATCACTAATCTTTTTCTGTTTGTGAGCACATAGACAGTGACGTATTTCCCTCCACTAGTTTTGCTTTTACTACATCCTTAAGAATGCTGGGTAAAAAATTGGACCGACCCAGGAATTAAATTTCCCAAATAAACAGATGCTTGTGAGAGCAACCACAGTAACAAGTGGCGAGTGATCATCTTTAATCAGCACAGCCAGGGAGGTGTTTCTAGATGTGCCCCTTGACCTCCTCAACAAATAGACTAAAAAAAAAAAAAGGGTCGAATAGAAAACACGGTTGGCAGACAATGCGCACAAACGACTCTTTTACAGCCATTAATGGTCTGGAAAGATCATGTTATAAAATGGCTTTCTGGAAAGGAAGGTGTTCTTTCAATGGTGGTACACACCAGGAATCACAAGTGGTATTGCAGTCAAGGTTGAAATGTTACATCTGATAATTTTCAGAAAAAAACGTCTTGCTTTTTTACCATCAAAGTACAATTTCCTAAAAATAACAATGATGATTTCCTGCATGTTAAAACACCAACACCGCATGCTTAGTCATGAATTCAATCACAAAACATGTAAAACTGTTATTATAATACCAATCCTGGTTGCATGCCTTATAGGAATTCTTGCATTAGATAGGGCTGACAGTTTCTGGGATTGTCAACATGGAAAAATAGTGGAGATTCCACGCAAGATTTGGATTTGGTAGTTGGGGATTAATGGCCTGCTCAATGCTGAGTTGCAGAACCATCACCCGTCATTAAATACCACGGGAGATGTGCCTCATTGACCCCATATTGCACTTAGCTGGGAAACTCAGCTACAAGCGGGAAAATCTTGCAACAAATGTTACAAAGTGCACAATTGAGAACTCCAACAAGTCCTTCTAAATACCAATAACACATATATGAATAGGAAGTGTAGTATAATATAGGAAATACTACACAACAGCATATGAAATACCCAGACATGGCTGGTTTAAATGCAACACACAGCTCCTAAAAGTATTAATCAAATCAAGATATTGTTTGGATTAATTTTATACCAAGTTCATAACTGTAAAAATATGTAGAAAAGTCTATCCATCCATGATTTTCTACACCTTACTCGATTCACGAGTAACTGATGCCTCATCATCAGTATTCTTATCGATGCTTGTTGCATTACAACATTGCCAATTTAGCTTTTACCACTAAGAGGCTGAAGATTTATAGTTATATAAATTAGAAAAAGTTTGTTGAGAAGTTTGATTTTTTTAATGGAGTCCAGATTTGAATTCAGATGAAAGCAGCACCACATTAGACATTAATATCACAATTATGAGAAATGCTAGGTAATTTGCACACGCAAGGACATCTGCAAGGAAAAAGCAACATTAAACACAATCACCATAATTGGATTGTACAGAAATGCATATTATTCTGCTTTATCTGTGCTTGCCGCATTGCTCAAGTTCCCTTACACATAAAAATGAGACTGTACTCACTGTAGAGGATGGTGCCTTGTGTAGATCGAGTTTTCACAGTCAAATGGAGAATAACGCTGCTGTCCTTGACAGGGGGCGGTACATTATTGCTGGTGTCCGAGGACTGAAGAATAGATGTGAGAGGTTGCAGCTCCAAGTATGATGTGCCATCAAAAGATGGGATGTACACTCTGGAATCTGGAAAAGCAAAAACAATAAAACAAAATCGTAAATCCTTTATATAAGAGGAAACATCTGAGGAAACATCTCTCTAGAGCAGTGGTTCTTAACCTTGTTGGAGGTACTGAACCCCACCAGTTTCATATATGCATTCACCAAACCCCTCTTTAGAGTAAAATGTAATTTTTTTTTTCAACTTCAAGACATAAATGTATTTTACTGGTGCACAAAATGAGCCGTGCATGATCCTCACCTTGTTCAAAGAACAAATCCAACACAATGCATGAATTCACAACAAATTACATACCTGCAAATAAGTGTGCCTTCGCGAGATCAGTTCAGATATGCGTCATCACATTTACATGATAAATCAGCTGTGTTCGGACCTCCGCAGTGGAGAATCTGCCCAAACCCTGAGACCGACTCACCGAACCCCTAGGGTTCAATCAAACCTAGGTTAAGAACCACTGCTCTAGAGATGCCAAAAGTGGCTGTTATATATTTGAGGCGAAAATATTTAGACTCTTTGGTAAGTATGGAAGGTAGGAGACCCCGTGGACGACCCAGGACGCGCTGGAGAAACTATGTCTCTCAACAGGCCTGAGAACGTGAGAGAGGGAAGTCTGGGCATCCCTCCTAAAGCTGCTCCCCCTGCGACCCGCATAAGCGGAAGAAGATGGATCGATGGTAAGTATGAAAGGACAGTTTTGTTGATGGGAGATACTGGATGGTGTAATAAGCCTCCTCTTCTATTTAGAGATGGTTTTTCAACCTCCATCCTCAAAGTGTGCTCCTTTTTTTTGAGGTGCAGGTAGACAGCTGAGTTTTGACCTGGAGCGTTAGCCCCGTCTATGCTGACATGCACCTGCTCAGTGGTTGCTTGGCTTCCCCAATATATCCAAGACATACAGTTCAGACCACAAACAAGATAACAAACAGCACATTTTGTTTAAATACACATCTCATTTAGGAGTGCTGTTGCCAGCAGGTGTAGTTTTAGCGACGTCCAGCATAGATGTCAGGTTTCTGCCTTTGCAATTTGCCTATTAGCAGTCAGCAATGCCCTGTCAGGTCTTCGTGGAGGTTGTTATTTCCCACTGGATGACAAAGAGTATGACTTGAAGGGGAGCTGAAGGAGGTGCCCACTCAGGTCATCAACTCCATGAGACAGTGGTGACATTGTACACCTGCCGGAGTGCTTGAAAGCTTGCTGAACAAAGAGATTGAAAAATGGCCAGCCTCAGCTCAGGGAGTTGTAACCTCAGTGTCCGACATGAAATGCTTTTTGTATTTTTTTTTCTTCTTCACATGACAGCGTATTGTATAAATTATGTGCAGTGGCACTTGATGTTAAAAAATAGGGCAACAACTACTTAGGTAGGGCTGAATCTGACCAAATCTATGGTACTATTTATTACTGGCTGATGGTCCGAAGTACAATATGACAAAATAAATAATAAGTTAGCTACATGTACTCTGAAGTCAGTTATGTGCAGTATTCATGTTAATAGACTCATTTTTTGTTCTCTGCACCTTCATTGTCTTCATGTATCGTCTGTGTTCGGACAGAGTACACAATCAAGTTTTTTTTTGCACTTGTATGACAATTAAGAATGATAATGGTATTCACCTCTGGTTTACACCATTAGTTAGCGCTATCACACTGTCAGGTGCTTATCACACAATCTGGAAAACAAATAATTGTTATGACGTTTTACCCCTTTTAATACACGAGGTGACAATCCAAAGCAACTGTCATGCAGACGTTTTGTTGGGGATTTTATGTGCACATAACAAGCCTCATGACATTTGTGATCTCAATGTCTCGCTGTCTAATGTCACCACCCTGCATGTCAGGACTCTAATCTCAGGCCGCTCGCTGCCTTGTAGATGAGTAAGAGTACGATATCAACTATTCAAAAAGCCAGTCACACCAGTCAAACTTTCAAGCTATGATAAATTGGTTCTTCAAAGACTAGTTAGCTGGTCCTAGATCTTCCTAAAGACATTGCGTCAACCCTGCGAGTTGTCAATTGAAAGCTATGTGATCACAGGATTAGTTGGGGACAAAATGGCTTTGCGGGAAAGATGTGGTCATAAAAGACAAAAACCATCGAGGCGGGAAATTATTCAGTCGGTATTGATTATGACCTCCTTCTATGGCTCATTACCTTATGTCCTTATTTCTTGAATTCCTGAAGGTGTGATGTAGGATGTTGGCTGAGTGAAGAATCATTTTAAAGAAAGCTGATTGCAGGTTTGTCCCATTTATGTCTTTCAAAAAGTTCTACCTTATCAGGAGGTCATTTCAAAAAGTACGGTACCTTCAGCTATTCTGTGTCATGCATTAATGTAACCTATTTTCAAACTACTAGGAAATTTGTAACCTTTTCATTTTTGTATCATCGTCCCAAAAACCTTTGACTTTGAAAAAGTAGTACACGTTTTAGTTTGAAAAACATTCTAGTAAGGAGCCTCAGCAGGAGGCAACAGCAAAAGAATTCTAAACTCTAAGAAGTTTATTCGGGAATTTGAGAGATTGTAGTATTAGAAGCTGATCCTTATTTTGGAATGAGTGTTGCAAAAATCCAAGGCGAAAGCACTTGTGCAGAATAGTTTTGCTGAGCTTTGGTAAAATATGCTGACAAAGGTACGCACTAAAAATCTCAGAATAATATGAACTTTGACCTCAGCTATTATCCTGGTTTGGACATTTTGCAGAATCAGTGAAGCAGCACAGCCACCAATGTAGGACAGAACACTTTTTCTCAGAGTAGATTTTCTGTCAGATTATTTCCAACACCATGTGAAACATCTTTCCAAAATACGGGAAAATGTAAGTAAACATGTACCAAATTGGGTGTTGTCAACTTGGAGCAGGTTTGCATTCCAAGTGGTGCTTTTAGGCTTTTAATGGTTAATTTGAAAACCAACCAACCAACCAACCAACCAACCAACCAACCAACCAACCAACCAACCAACCAACCAACCAACCAACCAACCAACCAACCAAACAACCAAACAACCAAACAAACAAAAACAAACAAACAAACAAACAAACAAACAAACAAACAAACAAACAAACAAACAAACAAACAAACAAGATCAGTTTAAATGAACATAACGTAAGCAGCCTATGCATGTGTCCCCTGGATGTAAGCATACAAAGGTTACAGGATGCAAGTCAGCATTTCGACAAACGAGACAAACAAGTCAATGTCATTAGTTCCATGCCAAGATGACGTCTGGATAAACAACCAAGAGCCGAGATGACTTTGTTTCTTTTTCTCTTGTGGCTATCACTTAATTTAACAGGATGTGAGGACAAGGTTGTCAGCGAGCAAAGCTGCCACGGCGACACACGTGCAAAGGCTTTGTCAGCATGTAAACAGCCCATGGACTTCTTCTCCAGGCCATTGCGAGCAGGGACTGCAAAGCGCAGCAATGGATGAGTGCTCATATGAGATTGGACTGTGTTAAACCTGAGAAACTGCACTGAATGATTTTGAGAAAGGGATACTTCTTACAATGTCAGCAGGAATTAATCTGAAGGCCCACTGCTGGTCTTTAAAAAGAGACTTCACGGGTCTGAGAATTTGTTGGATAAGCAAAAAATTCCTTTTTGGCCATGTGAGCAAATGGTGGAAACAACTTTGTACAGAAATATTGGCACAGAAGCTGATTATTTGTTGTCTATATTATCAAGTTCACATTGTATATGGTATAAATTGTTTCTTATATTGCAGAATCAATCTCTTGTAGTGGGTTGGTTTTGCTTTTCTGTTGAACCATATACAGTTCAGCGTGTCGTATAAAGAATTATTTGTGAAATGGACGGCTGAGAGTTTGGGCTGAAGGATGAGCAAGTGCCGCAAGGTCGCATTCTCATTCAGAAATGGTTCAAGCTGATTATATGGATCTTTCATTTCATTAATCATGTCTGAATAATTCACATCACTCAAAATTCCTAATGCAGCCGACTCTTTTCTGCCTCGATGTGAAACCTATTACCCAAAGAGATTCAGCATATATTAACCAACATTACTAGCTGTCTGTATCTTGAAGATACTAATGTTGAGGTCATAATAGAGTCGCAGGTTTACAAGTTTCTTTTTACGGAGTGTGCAAAACGGGAAACACTCTCAACTCAAGAAACAAAATTTACATTACGACACCTTTCTCACAAAATGTTCCAGTAAAATGAAGCGGGCAGAGGCAGGAAGGTGAATCTTTGCCAGGTAGTTGCAGCTCATGACACGTCCCCCCATTGAGGCAAACACCATCACCACAAATTTCATGCTGAGAGCGTTTTGGCACTTGAGCGGGAGCTGTGGTTGTGTTGACACTGTTGGTCAGTCAAATGAAGAAACATCAATTTCCACTCAAAAGAAATAGATAATTAATTATAATAGCAAGATGATCAAACATTGAAAATAAATATAATTTTCTCTATTTTAGAGTTATATTAATTTTAGCCAAAACGACTGATGTTCAAAAATACTTTACCTGCATGTGCCTAAATTGAAGCTGGTGAGCGCATTGGATATGGACAAACGTCCGACTTTATTAAATTCAATCATTTCAATGCATCCGGTGTAGTTGGAGAAAAGCCTTGCAGTCTAAGAATGGGAAATAAAAATTTGTTTTAGAGTTTTTAACCACAACATAAACTACGTATGAGGATGCCTTGCATGTTTGGTTCTTCAGAAGTGGCTACACTATGCATGGGACATTATAAATATTGCAACATTTAGTGAATTCTTTTTTTTTTTGCTTCTACAGGGCAGTAATTACAAGTAATTCTAAATGAGACTGTGCAAGTACAAGTTGAAATTTCCATCTTAACATTTTCTTCAATGATATGAAATTGTCACAGGTTTACCTGATTGGCCCTGTAGTGATGTGGCAGACCCCCTATGAAGATGTGGTTTGTTTTTGGTATCTTGTGTTCCAACCTGAAATTACTTGTTGCACTTTTGATTTTCTCATGACCGGAAAGAGTTAATTCCGCTTCACAAGGAGCCAGGTGTTGTCTAATAAGAAGTGAGACACATAAGAGCAATTACAGAGGTGATCACGTTGACAACCAGAGTGGGTGGGACAAGTCTTTGTCTCGTTATTTATTATTATTATTTTTTTTTACAAAACATAAAATGTCATTTAATAGGGGTGTGTAGACTTAATATTTACCAGATAGGAACAACGTTTTGGATGCTAAATATTTTTAATAAAAGTCAAAATGTGACAAATGAGGTCATTGAATAGCAATGATATCTTCAACAACATTAATCGGAAAATAATTTCTCAGGCTCCCCCTTGGGTACAATCTCACTATATAAGAAGCACCCATCAGCTAATTGTTGGTGTCAAAAAACAAATGTCCACTTGAAACTACAGACGGGACCTGATAATTACATCAGTGCCAATTCAGCACTAACCATCAACAGCTTGAGGGTACTCAGGCCACAGACGCCCCCCAATAGCCCTTGTTACCAGAGTGGAACTAAGGAAGTCCACACAGCAATCTCGGTTGCCAGGTTCAAAGTTTAGCAATCACTTTGAAAACTTGCATATGCCGGCTAAATAGTCAGGGAGCCAACTCCAAGCGATGTAAGTCCTTCCTCAAGACTCAGAGCTTGCTTGCATGGAATGGCGGTTAATTTAGAGGCAGTCTGCCAGAACGGCCTGGCCAGCAGCCAGAGGGCAGCTAGTGTCACACTGTCCTTGAGAAGCCAGCCCCATCGGGTTTCTATTTAACATATTGAAAAGTGTCTTTGACGGGAAGATATATTAAAAGTCCATAATGAGTTTGGTGGCGAGGATGACCATGGTGTTGTAGCTTTGGGTCAAATCAGACAAAGATGGACGGAGTCCGCTATCAGACAATTACAAAGTATTTGCTTTGTGACACCGGCAACCATTTTTCCACGCTCCTGACCCTCTAGTTATGACAGCTCTCGTTCTCAAAATGTCTCCAAGGGTTCAGGACGGAACATTATGATGGATTCTTACCACTGTTGTATTTTTCATGCAAGAGAGAAAAAAAACAGGGGGTGGAGCCTTGCAGCCCTCTAACCTGATAGGCTGGTTTGTATGCTTTTACCTATTTAGGCCAGGTTTGTTTCTTCAGGCCAGGAGGGAGCAGGTGCAACCTTGCCAGCGTACTCCAAGATCATTTGAACACCTCAATTAAGTTGTTTTGATAACTACTATTTACATATTTTTCTGTGAGGGCTTAATTATAACAACTTTAACTAATTACTAATTTCTCAATCTTTTTGAATATATCATTAAAATTTGAGTCATCTCTCAATGTATGGAAAGTAATTGTTATTGTTTGTCATTGCATGGCAGCTCTGGGAACAGTGAACAGTGCCATACAGATTTCATGTGCTATCACATTTAATCCTGCTTAGTATCATCTTACCATTGTAGTGCACTCGAATTGTGCATTTTCACAAAGAATAACTGCAGTGTAGGGAAATGTTTAGTATTGTTTTGGAAGAGCAGTGCAGGAAAAAAATACCCACTTTTTCTATTTTGTCATGGGAAAGAATGAATGGTGAGCCAGCTGTGTTATTTTGCATTAAGTTGTGTGTTTCTCATTATTTTTCTATCCTGTTTTTATCACAGTTAAGAGCAGCGACGCAAAGTTGTGGGTCACATGCCATGCTCGAGGACAAACAAAATAAAAGCTGAAATGGTTTTAGTCCTTTGAGGACAAAAATAATTACAACGATAACCAAATAAACAATATTTAAAAATGAAAGATTATTACTGGTGAGGTATTGCCAAACAGTCATTTCAGTTGTGGAAATGTCTATATTATTGAGAAGTGATGGGAAGATTGGACCAAGACTCAAGAACAATATCTTAGAAGGTTTGCAGCCTTATTTTAAATCATTTAAACATAGATTTTTCGCCTGGTTCCTGATTGATAGTCTTTTCACAATGAAAATATTGCAAATTAAGACTTAAGAACAGCCAATAAAGCATTCCCATTGATTGATAATGCTTTATAATAGCAGCATTGTGGCATGTGATCCACTTCTTTGAAATGTAGGCTTGACTGTAATAAACTTTAAATGCCTTCTCTTATGTCCCCTTGGTTTTACTTACAGTCATTAATTTGAACAAATGCTCCAACACTTGACACAAGTGGATATTTAAGGATGGAAAGTTAATACCACCTGAGGTGTTAATTGAACATATTTTGCGTGTTACGTAAAGCTAATAAGCTTCTGATATGAATAGGCTGCTTCTTCCTCATCAAATGAAATATTATTGTCAAAGGCATGTGTTTATTTACAAATTCGAGTCAGAACTGTAAATTGAAATTACTACTCCTAAAAACAACATATTAAAAAACGTGATAATCCCTGGCAATTGGTTTGAAGAGCATACCTGATGTTGACAATGTGCACTTTGCCGTCATCAACATGAATTTGTGTGTTAATCCTCGCAATGTCATCCTCTTCATTGCAGGAAAAGATGTACTGAAACAAATTGTTTTTGAAATGCAATTGAAGATGTGAGAAAATCCTCCATTGACACAAAATCAACATTTGCATATTATGGCAAAGAATATATTAAATGTGTTTGTGTTTCAAGTTTTACCTGCAGAGTACCATTTAGGACCAAAAGTTCCATGAACATTTCTATGTTACGTGTTCCTCGGCCCACATAAATGATCGTTCCATGGTCAGCTTGAGTTTGAAATCTCACAGTTAAGTTGTTGATTGTGCTGAGGTCAATCCCTTCAAATTCCAGGTAAGAATTTCCAAAATACTGGACATAGTTCGAATCTAAGGAGATAGAAATAGAAATGATGAAATGAAGAAAAAGGTTTGTGCAACTTTATGATACATATATTCTGCAGTGATTGATCTTCCACCACAGATGCTCCTCTGGGTGATCTTATGGAACATCATGGAATCGCTTCCATGCCTATCTGAGAAGGTTCAGAACATCCTGTTTGTATTCCTCTGAGTCTCTTGCTACAGCTTTGTTTCAGCATAAAATGTAAATGTAACCTGTATCCATCAAATAACCTTGGTGACAGAAATAGAATACAGCTGAAAGACACATAAATCGCTCAAAACTCAAGCAAGGAAGCGAGAGTACCATCGATTGCTTTTATTTGAAAATAACTGCAAAGAATTGAATATTCTGCAAGCTTTTTTTTCCTCCTTTCTGCTCACTGTGGAGCCAAACTGAAAGCCATCTTATTCACCGGGAAAGCTGTGAAGCATGCAAATGGCGCAATATCAGGAGAGAGAAGCTGGATGTAGTCATGCACGTTTATTACACGCTGAGTTTTATCGTGGAATAACTTGTCTTGTATCATTCGTGAGAATAGGCCATTATGGGGCACTCCTGTTAAAGTTTTTCTGCCTGCCGGCCTATTGAGCGTAGTGACGCAGACCAACTTAAACGACAGGCTGAGACTTACGTTAGGAGTACTCATGCCTGATATCATTCTGATTTAAAAGAAACGGTGCAATCTGTTACTGAGAAGTCAAAGTGGGGAGTGTGTTAAATTGAAAAACGTTTGTGGATGCACCTGTCTCATGCTCTGTCTGTTCTTATCTGGGTAGCAGGAGGGAAAAAAAACATTCATTACACTAGAGAAATCAGCATAGCTCCTTTTAAGTTGTTGCCATGATTAATCGAGCGAGCACAAGTGAGACCGCTATCAATATTTGTTACACATCAAGCCCTAATAGGCTGGCAACAAGCACTTTTGATCTGACAGCGTGCTCCTCAGGGCATTTACTGAGCAAGTTTACCTAAATACCCCATTTGGACTCGGAAGCTATAGGACCAATACCCTGAGGAAAAACGGCTGACAAAAAAGAGAATCATGAGGAGCACAGCTACTGTGATCTGTGAATTAATGAGGATAAACCAACAATGCAACGGTGCAGCGCTGTGTTCTTCACTCCTGGCAATACAAGTTGCCAGTGCTGATGATGTAAAATTACCCCTCAGAGACAAAGCTTTTCATTCATTTTAAAGCTTGTTTAGTCTGAAGTAGTCTTTGATGCGGTACAAGACTGCTGCAAGGAGGCAGTCTCGTACCTCATTAACTACTAACTCCAGCTTCACCTTCAAAGGTCTCCTTTTTGATTTAAAAAAAAATCTTTTACACTTACTTACATTTGTACATACAGTCACCAGTCACAGCATTATGAACACTTGCATTCGTCATTCAGAATACTCAGTTCTGATTAACATTATCTGTGAGTTGTCATTTGACTAGAAAAAAAAAAAAAGACCAAACATATATACTATCTACTGGAGAGAGTTGTACATTTCTGTAATTGACAAGCACACAATGCAGCCTTCAATAGACCAGGGCTCCAAGTGTATTAGATAACCCAAGATTAAATACAAATGGGCATAACACTTCAAATCACTTCTGGGTTATTACATCAAAGCATGTTATTTCCATCCTAAAATACCATAAAAAAATGCCCCCGAAGGCCTAACGGAAATCTTGAAACTGATCTGCTGAAGCCTAGTACATACTCAAAGATAAACTAGCTTTTTTTACTCTGATTTATACCTTCCGAGCAAAGTAGGCAAGTGTCCGATTAACGTGTGATTGCCAACAATTGTAAATGTTAACCATTCGATATTCACAATACAAAATCCTCATGGGTGTGGTTCACATCAAGGTTGACCACGTTACTGATTTCGATATGAAACAGAATCAATCAGTTAGCAAACTGGACTGGAGTTGGGTTTTTGTTTAAAGTCATTCACCACATTCGAAGTGAAAATATTTTTTGTTCACAAGATATTGTCACTGCACTGGATTTACCAGATAAGATAATATCTGGCCTAATTTCTAGTCCAGTACTTCTCTGTTTTAGCCTTTTGCAGCAGCCACTGTAATACAACTGACGTCTTGTTGTGGGACAAGACTCTAGATTGTTGATGGAGATTTAATGTCGGACTCTGCTTTACTTATCATGTGAGGTCCAACAAATTTTAGATGTAGGTTTGGGCATTAACCTCTGCAATTATGCGCCCCCTACTTTTATTAGATGTGATTATCTATAGTGCAGATGTGTCTAATGAAGAGCGTACATCCATTTTCCACACCGCTTGTACTCATTAGAGTTGGGGGTTTGCTGGATCTTATGCCAAATGACTTTTGGCAAGAAGCGGGGGTATTATATGGACTGGTCGCCAGACAATCACAGGGCACATAAAAACAAACCTTTCATACTCCCATTCTAACCTATGGACAATTTTGAGCCTACCTAACATGCATGTTTTAAGAATGTGGGAGGAAGATGATGTAAACGGAAAACCTATGCATGTACGTGGGTGAACATGGAGTCAAAATTCTTTTATGCTGGCCATGGAGTTTATCTTGACTGTAGACTGTTCAAAGGCCTTTTCTTATTTTACAAGAACAAAATGTGTTCTTAGTGGGAATATGAGTTATTGAGAGCCAGCCAAATTACATCTTGTCTTGATACACGTCCATTAAGGAGGTTAAAGAATTGATGGTCGCGTGATCCCACTTTAAAAAAAAAAAACATGCAGTAAATTTTTGGTAAAATGTGAGCTTGAGAACATTTATTGTAAGGTTGGCCATTACCTGATGACTTTTAATTGATATAGACTTTATGTCCCATTTATTTAAAAAATCTAGGGTTTAAGTTTAGTTTCATCCCTGATTTATCGGTTAATGTAATAGACTGACTGATTGAACTTGTCACAGGATAGAGATAAAATACTGTAAAGGACCATTCTTGGAGTCTTGCAATTTCTGTGCCTCAAGGGAAGGGAAAAGGTCATTCTTTACCTTCAATATTTGCTGAAAAAAAAATCTCAGAAGATAGGTGACAGTAGAAGCATCAGATGATGTTATTTGGCAGAAAACTGCATCCTAAGTCTAACTGTTATTTTTGCTTTGTTATTCTATCTTTGGACTACACAGCCGTCTATTTATATTTTTGTTGAATGAATTTAAATAATGACTATGACTCGATCATAACTCATACAACTTCCTTCAGGCTGTCCTTCATTCATGAGCATTCCAAACGTGTGTATAACTGTGACTCATTGACAAACAAAATGCATTTTTCAACAATTAACACATTTTAAAACGGGCAAGTATTTGAAATAAGTGGAAGGAAAAAAAAATATCAAAGGGCTGATTGATTGATACAATCAGGGAGGATTTTCTTTAATACAAGTGAAACTGTATACTTATTATTTTGCTTGTAGTGTACAGTGGTGTTGACCTATATTGGATTTGTCTCAAACTTAAGTAGTAGTAGTAGTAGTTGTGGCTAATTTCAACACTGTCAGTTAATGACAGACTGATTTGAAAGTAAAGTTCTACAGTGCCGGAAATACAAAGTCAAAAATAAATATTTTGTTGTATTAAAACATCTATGATCAAGCATTAAATCAATCATTCAAAGTGAGAACTATTGTCTTCACAAACCTTATATATATAAAGCTCGTGTTGGATCTTGGAACTTTCATAGTGAACGGGTGTACAACAAGACAGAACAAAGTCAGCATTCCTTGACGACAGTCAGCTTTTCTCCACCAACACTGGCCTCTGGGATCGCCATCATCCCTCAAACTGCCGAGCATGGCATTGTGTGCACAGTGATGGTAGAAAAGGAAAAGGACCATATTGGTCTGTGAAATAAGGTTTGCTGTGTTCAACAGTGTGAATCTAAGTCACTGTACCTCAAAGCCTGTGTTTAATTTTTTATTGACTTTTTTTTTTTTAAAAACACATGATAAAGTAGGTAAGGGTTTATAAAAAAGAAAAAAGAAAAAAAAAAAAAAAAGCACCATGACCCACTATTGCTATTTCAAGCAACACCAAGGGCACCGCTTTCTTTCAGATTTGACCTGGTCAGATAAACTTGCAGGTTTCTATGTACCTTAAACCTTAAAACTAATTCAGTTGTCCATAAATGAGATGGCTTCTAAAAGCTCGCCTTCCTCGACTCAACACATGTAAGCCTCTGTAGAATGCATCAGGTGTAGCTGGGAATACTCCATTATGTTTGGCCCAAAGTGAATTTCAGTGTGTCACACTGAATCGGTTCAAGCTCATCTGTGTTCAATAGGTCTGCTTAACTGCTCTGCTGCTTTCTGAACAGTTTCAAAGCTAAGGCAGACCTCATCTGTCAAGAAGAAACAATCTGCCACCCTTCTCACACAGCACAATTCAAGAGCAATAACGTATGGCACATGCAATCTGTACCTTTCATCTGTGAGTTGAAATGATTGGACCTTTATCTTTGGTGTAAAATCAACATTTTAGTCATATGTTTGCCCTATGCAACATTAATCTGGTCAGGATCAATTATGGTAACACACCTTGCTCAAGGGCGCCTCAGTGGTGTTTCCTTCTTTTTTTTTTTTTTAACACTTCGACACTGAACACAAGATACTTCTTCACATTATAGACACTCCACTATACTCATTTGTTGTGTGATTGTAGATGTAAAAGCACGTTACTTGATGTTTTATTATTTACCAAAATTATGAATCTTGATTGATTATAACTATCATATTTTACAACCACATAATCAAATTAAAGTCTCCTAACACGCTGCAACCTTATTGAGACAGCAACAACATAAAGTAAATCAACACCTATTAATTGGAGTGAAGCCATTTGCGAAGTAACATCGATTTTATTGTACGTAAAATGTGTCTAGACTCAAGTTATATAGGCTGTATGAATTTTTAAAATCCAGAAATAGGAATGACATTTTTGTTTGGAATGACTCAACACAGACAGTCTCTACTCATTTCAAAATGACCAAGAATAGTCAATGAAAAGGATGTGGGAAGAATTGATTTGTTTAGAATTCTTTCTCAGTGTAGTGGCTGACAATTTGTTGACCACCTGTGTCTTCATTTTCTGTTTGTTCTCTGCAGCAGCAGCAGCAGCAGCACACACACACACACACACACACACACACACACACACACACACACACACACACACACACACACACACACACACACACACACACACACACACACAACACACACACACACACACACACACACACAAGACACTGTGCATCAAGCCAAGCACAACATGAATCTGGAAAAAAAGTGAGCAAAAATACTGATGCAATCTTGCATGCTTATGTATCAGGAACAAAATCGTCTCAAGGCACCATAAGGACACTGCAGCAGGCGCACATCTATAGGACACACAAAGTGTGGGTTTGTACCTGTGGATTGCTCAGCTGTCGACGAGAGGCTGAGTGTTGGTATTTGCACATGTGGTGTAAAGCCGCGAGTGATGTTCTTGAGTGCGGTCTCCAAGGGAACTGCATCCGTTGCAGGAGGGAGGCAGATGACCTTGTTGATGCCATCTACACAGGAATATGCTTCTGGACATGGATTTAAGAGGCAATCATCATAGTTGTGCTCACAGTTCCTCCCCTGTGTACACAGAATAAACAGCCTGTAGACGTGAGAGTGTGAAATGAAACACTAACTGTATATAATGTTAACAGTATGAAAATGAAAGTTCACAGTAAAGAAGTAATATTTAATTATGGGAATTTATGTAAATGTAGTCTTATGCATGAATAGTGATTTAATGAGGTTAGTTTGCCAGTGGAGTTTATTTGTATTAAGCATAGTTAAGCAAATACTACTTCACCATTTTCTAATGACCTTTTGAAGTGGGGAGGGGGCACAAGACAAGGAATAATGTCTTTTGGGCCAAATTGGTTTTAACCCTTCATAGAGCATTCAATGGCAATCTCAGAAATTCACATTCTAGCCCTTTGCTATGTAATTTGGAGATAAACATGCATGAATTCGGAATGTGAGCGGAAGGCAGAGCACAAGCAGAAGAATCAAAGCCGGCACAAGTAGAATATGCAAACTCCGTACAGAAAGACCCGGGTCTTTTTGACTGCACTAACCACAAAGTCAACTGTTCCTGCTTGCCTCATTTCTTTTTATTGAATTCATTTTTCAACATTGGTATGAGAATATCACACAAAAAATAATTGCACTGGTATTAGAGAGATTTATTTAAATTTGAGTTACCAAACATGATTCCTTATCTAAAAAATCTTGATGACCAATTTGTCATGACTTAATTTGGTCCTGATCCAAATTAGTCTTGTTCACCCGTGTGAGAGCTTGCGCTCCAGTTGTTTCAATTCAGGGCGGCATGGCTATTTTATCAGCACAATGAAGTAATGTTATAGCTTCATAATAATGATGATTGTCCAGGGAGTTGAGGGTGCAGGAGGATAAAGGTTAATTCTAAAAAAATATAATAATGAAGAGGCAGAAACAGGTGGGGAGTCTCACCACAAATCCAGGCCGACAGAAACAGGTGTAGCCGTAGCCCGGATCACCCTGAACGCATATCCCCTGGTTGCAGGGCTGTGGAAGGCACTCATTAATGTCATCCTCACAGTGAAGGCCTGTCCAACCTGCCAGGAACAAAAGCCCACAGAGTGCGCTGGTGAGCCCTGGCTCTCCCACTTCCACCCTCTGAAGTGAATATCAATCAGATGCTCGCACATTGATTTTCTTCTTTTTGGGTTCACACTTATGCACAGACAAGAAAAGGCTTTCGCTAAGAGTATGGGCGCCGCATACATTTTAATGAGACGTAGAAGTATCGTCTATTTATCACTGTATTTTTGTACTGTACGACTAGATCGTTCCCCAGAGAAAGGCAGATTGACTATTAGAGGGTTCGGAAGAATAGAAACTTTACAGGAATGATTGTAACCTTTTACACCACCTTATTCAGTTGACTTACAGTAATATGCATGCTCTTTAGGTTTTAAAACACTTTTTCATATGGCAAAGTGCACTTCGGCAAAGTGGGACAGAGAGAGACAATGTAACAAAGAGTTCATGTAACAGACGGCGTGGGCTTGTCGGCTTGATGTCAGCAGACCAACCTCCACAACGTATGAGCGACTTACCTGGCCGACAGTGGCAGACGAAGCTATTAATAAGATCTTGGCAAATGGCATCGTTGTGGCAGGGAGATGAGCCACATTCGTCAACTTCCACTTCACATAAATCCCCTGTGAAACCTGCTGGACAGCTAAGAAAACAGATCATGCTCTGAAACAGAGGTGGCTGCAAACAAGAGATGCTTTATTATTTAATGGTGAGATTGTTGGCTGTTGGCTTTTTTTTATTCATCTAGCCTTATTATTAAGATTTGTTTGTAATTGGTACGAGGATACCTTACAGGTTTCTTTTGTATTTCAAAAGAGGTGGGTGCAAACAAGAGATGCTTTATTATTTAATGGTGAGATTGTTGGCTGTTGGCTTTTTTTTTTATTCATCTAGCCTTATTATTAAGATTTGTTTGTAATTGGTACGAGGATACCTTACAGGTTTCTTTTGTATTTCTATTTATCTCGTCATCCATTTGTCCACGGTTAACTATTTGGAATTGCAATATTTTTCTAATGGACAAGAACTTGACAATACATAAAAAACAGTATGGCTTTAGTGAGAACCCACTGTATGACCCCAAGACAATAATAACAAACAGCACTCGCTATAATATTTTTTTTTCACAGTTGACTTTGAATTATTTTTGTGCTTGTGTTGTGTAGTGAGCTGTGTAAGCTATTTTTCAATTCATCATGTATAACCGCAGCCACAGTTAATGAGCAAGTTTTTCATGCGTAACCTCCAAGTCGAGCATACATGCACAACAGAGGCCATTTGTTGGGCAGGTGCACACCAGAATGTGCATCACTTCAATCATTTTGCACAGCTAAAACATTTCTTTTTTTGGCCATGAGAAAATATTGCATAAGTGAATTTCATTTTCTGTTACTTTGAAAGCAAATCTGGAAACGGAAAATGTGGCTGCATCGGCTATAGTGAACTTTGTAAATGCATTCTTAATGGTTTCGACCCAAAACCTTTTTATCATTAGCTTTTTTTATTCTGTGAATAAAATGTGAATAAATATTATAACATAAATATTCTAACATAAATATGATAACATAAATATGTTCAGGAATATTCCTGAACATATTTATTTTTCAAATTTACACATTCAGCTCTTACATAGGGTATAATTAGATTCATGAATGTGTACCTATAGAATGATTGTGTGTGACTGTGCATTTATTTGTAAATTCCAATCTTCACAAACCTTAACTGTAACAGTAACATACGCAGACTCCAATAAACTCACCTTGAAGTGAATATAAAAATACAGTCCACTAAATCAATATTGTATGAGAGCAGTGGCCTTTTTTTAAGTCCAGGTTGTCCTGGATACATTAAAGTGTGACACAGACTATATAGCAGCATAGCAGCACAAGGTCAGACTAAGCAATTAACTGTAGGACATCGAGGGACATGCAGAGTCCATCTGCATACTCTTACCACATATGTACAACATGTATTTAGATGCGTGTTATCACTTAAGGGACAGAAAATCTGCAATTAAATAGCTACGAGTATCTTAATTGCAGCCTACTCTGAAGAATTGTGTATGGGGGGGGGGGGCTTGTATGATGAACACACACACTGCAGTGCTACTCAAAATGTATTTCTAATTGGCGACAGGCTGAACTGTGCAAGGACAGCTCTAAGTCCAATAAATCCTAATAAAAAATAAAGAGAGTTATTACAATTCTTCATCTTTGCTAAAGGCCATTATTGCGTTAAATATGCTGGTCATCTGTTCATAAATATTTCAATTAAAACATATCAGCTGTATTAACTCACCTACAAGTAAAGTTGAGTTCTTTACCACCAATGCACGAAGCTCCTTGAGAACAAAATTGTGCAAATTCTTTGCATGCATCAATGTCAAACTCACAGGCTTTTCCTGTGTAACCATCCTGACAAACGCATGAATGTTTATCAATCAGATCAACACACGAGCCTCCATTCAAACAGGGATTGGTAGTACAGTCCTGTGAATAAATATACATCAAATGTAATTTGTTATGGGTCACAAAAGTACAAAATTACAGAACATTAACTGAAGCAAAGGCAGTAAATAATTCCTCTGTATATGTTCACTCCCAAGTGCTCCCTATATCGTTGTTCAGTACAATTGATAGAGTATGTTTTAAATACAATTTGACAAGACTACACACAATTGTGAACAACAATCCTATCACTAATGCCCCAGTTAACGCAACACGAAAGGTGTCCGGGCTAGTCCACCGCTATTATAGATCACCAGCAGGCAATCAGAACAGATTAAACTAAATGTTCAAAGACACCTTTTAAGAAACCTAATGCCTTATCTTTGGAGCGCAGCTGAAGCTGTGTTCTGTTTGGATCAATTAAGCATTCGGCTGAGCCATTTACTTTAATCAGGTATTTGCGCAACGTTTGCATGATCGTGGTGCTTCAGTCCTATTATCTCGTAGGAGAGTCGATAAAGTTAGTGACACCAGAGACCACACAAAGACTACAAAGTTCTTCTTCCAGAACATTCAGAGCAGGTTTAATCATTAAACTCTACTCACATCAATGTTTGTTTCACATCTGCTGCCGCTCCATCCTGCCTCACAAAGACACGTGTAGGAAGCGGTTCCATCATGACAGCTAAGGTGGGCCGGAACAGTGGGGGAGCGGGATTGATTTAAGTAACAAAAACTGATGAGAGTTGACATGAAATAGAACACTTCTTTGAGAGCAGCTCTATTGTTGCACAAAACACATGTTGAGAAACATACAAGTTGACAACCTGAACTTCATCATGACAGTGTGGAGGGACTTTAATTCAAAGTAATTCCATCATAGTTCTTCCTAATCTACAGCATTTCCCATTTAAATGGGACTGTGATAAATACTTACCTCCCTTGAAAACAAGGTGCCGACAAGCATTCATCAATGTTGGTCTCACAGTCGGGGCCAAAGAAGCCGTCGGGGCACACACAGTGATATCGATCGGCTTCATCAATACATCTCCCACCATTTTGGCACGGCTTTGAAATGCACTCGTCAATGTTAACTTCACACCATGCCCCTAGGATATGAAGCACACTTCTTTAAACAGTGCAACTCAAAAGGAGGGGTAGTCATTTAGTGCTTGAAGAAAAAAAATACACACGTTTCTGGTTTTGAGAATTTAGGTTACAAGTGGAAGTTAAGATCTTCATACTCAGTCATAGTCTTACAATCTCAGTGTACGATATTAATTGATAGCCAGTGACAAATTTCACTCAGAAGTATGTGTGGGGTTTATTAAAGCTGAAAAAAAAAAAAAAAGATTGAGGGAATGAAAGTCCTCTTGGCAAAAACGATGGTGAAGGTCAGATGAAAATGACCGGAATGCACAAGGAAATCTATCTAGAACATGTGTGAAAGAACAATAATTTGAACGATGAAAAAAAAAAAAGCAGCAGGACACATGACCTCCTGCCGCTCTGTGTTCAGAGTAGGAAAGGGAAGAGTCCAAACTCACGCACATATAACAATGCAAGAGTGAAAGAAGAACATTTGATAATAGAAGATTGAAAGGAGATTGCTTGGTCTGATCTGATGCACCTCAACTCCTGCTGCCACATTGGGATGGTAAGGTCAGACTTTGGCACAGAGAAAAAAAAATCCATCCTGCCTCATTCTTAAAGATCGAGTGGCTGGTGGTATGAAATTCAAGGGGGTATTTATTTATGGATCAACACCGTTGGGAATATAACTACGTATAACATCCATATGAAATTGCAACCAATTTTCTTTTTTGGCAGGGAATGGGGGGTGGGGATAACAACACTGCAGCTTTCTCCTTTAATGCTACTGATGGGTTGTATACAAAATGCCCTTGTCAAGCTTTGTAATGATTATCTGTTGAGCTGTATATCCCATTGATGCAGTAAACTGCTTTGTCAGGCTCATTCATTATTTTCAATAGATCTAAAAGACGCGGGTCACATTGCATATTGGGCCTTTTTTGTTTAACTATTGATGTCTCTTTTTCTTTCATTAAAAATCCTGTGGTAACTGCCCTTTCCTGTGAGCACTTGCCACGCTGGTATAAAAAATGTCTTTTCTTTTAAATATGCCCAGGGACAGATGGTTTATTAATGAAATAATATTTGGGGCAGGGTGGGGGGTAACTGCAATGAAATGATCTAAATTGAATTTAATGGCTAGGTACATATAATAAGATGATGTCAGGGGTCACTTGTAGCCTTTTCTCTTAACCACAAATTCTCTCGTGCTCACTTAACATTCCACTACTGTAAAAAAAATACTTTAATGCTTCATGAGAAGAAAAAAAAAATTGCTGCAAGCCAAATCATTAACTCTCATGAGTCAGTTTGACACCTCATTAGTTATCATACGGAGAAACATCCTTTAGTTTCTCGCCAGCATTAACTTTAATCAGCCAGCTTCCACACAAACATCAGCAAGTGAATTAGGCATAAAGCAGAGACTGTACACAACACTGGAGGTTTGAGACTTTCATTTCATTTTTTTACCTTCTAAATTCCCAATGCAAGATATGCAAACAAAATGAAGAGGATCTCTGTGTAAAAAAAACAACAACATTAATTAAATAAGCCAAACGTTGATGGAGTATTCTACGTATTCGATAGCAAATTAAAATACGGGAAATGCAGCTTTCTCTGTAAAGTTATTCTTCCAGTCTCATTGTCTTGTCCCTGTCTTTGAAAAACGTAATCCCTGTTTATTCCCTGAATAAATCAGGTTTATTCAGAGAGCTGGTTATTTAATATGTAGAATGGTAGCTGTCCAAAAAACTGACGAAAACACAACTGCCTGTGGCAGGAATTCAAGTAGTATTGGAATTTTTTTGTAATACTTAAATTGAATAGCCCAAGCCACGTTAAGCAAAAAACCGCCGACTGAATTTGACTAATCACTTTTATAAAACCAGACTAAACATCTTGCTTTCTGGCCAAAAGACTACTCTGAGAGAAAAGGAAACATAATCCTTTATAGAAAGCTTGTAAATATTTTCAAATTAAGTCTTTAAGGGGAAATGACCAAGTAAAAGTCCAAATCAGGCTTACTGTCCAAAAAGCTTTTACAAGGAGTAAACAGCCGACACCTGTATGATTCTGTTCTGTATTGAAATAAAAAAATACAATAAGCAACATACAGTTTTAGACAAAAGATTAAAACATGTTCATATTTGTAACTCAATAGAAAACTGCACACTTGGTATAGAAGCCTGAACTGATGACACATTTTTATTGTCATGTTCATCCAGCAGAGCAAATTCACTGAAGCCTCACTGCAACATCATCATCATCCGACAATGTGCTGACCGAGGAAACGGCAACAATGTGCTGATTGCATCGTACTATCACTCAAGGGAACATGTTCCTTAATGACCAGTGAAGAAGAAAAAACAGAAGGTGACAAACGACAACAGCTGAAACTGTGATTCATATGCGCATGTCACTATAATGACTCCTGACCTCAAGACCGAACACGGCTTCCATGTATAGTTAAATAATACATGCCAGGAGCCTTAAAAGCAAAACATCCTCGTTAATGATCCGACAACTGCGATTCAAGCAGCTGCCTGGGCTGTCTTATAGTGAGATTAACATTTTTATAGTGCATGTCAATATGGCACAAAGGCAAAGAAATGTATAGAACAGCACAAACTGTAGTCATGCATAATTATGTGATTAGGTGAGAGCCTATACTGAGGCAATTACTGAAAGCATGCCTCAGAATGTTGCACCTGTAATGCAACAATAAGCTTCTTCTTCTTTGCTCCTGGGCTCTCTCTCTAATTGTTCAGTATACTTTGTGGTGAATTGTAATCATTCATTATCTGAAGCGCTTATGCTCAACAGCAGTCAAATGTCTTTAGTGACAAGCTGTTAGTTAGACATTGTCATTAACAACTCCAAAAGTAGATACCCTATAAGCTTTACCGTATACAGCACATTTACATTCCATTCTGTTTGGTGGAGGTTGTTAGAAGCTAAAGAAGCCAGTTAATAACTATGCGATTCACCCTATAAAATGTTATGTCTTGAAATAAACATTGCTCAGTATCTGGGTTCTTTAAAGCGTGTTGAAAAGCAAAATTTTGTAATGAAAGAATGTTGAAAAAAGGTAACTATGAAGGAAACTATAAACAACCTGATCAGACAAAATGTCAAAGTCTAAAATAAAGACGCGCATTCTCACTGACTGGCCAGCAACACTAATAAAATCTGATACGGAACCTAATGCAGGTGGAAACGAACTGTCATTATTGTGTAATCACATCCGTGCAAGCTAACAAATATAGACTATACTGATTTATTAGTAAGCACCATCAACTGGTGCATCCTAAATTGCTTCTGGCATTCAATATGCAAAAAGAAAAAATAGCTATTGATTTGCTGATGCCAGTAACAAATAATATGTCACACACAAAGTTAAGAATTTCATCCAAAAAGGAGTTGACACTTTCAAAACAGAATAACATTCAAATCAATTTCAAACATACCTTCTCCAAAAAAGTTACATCAGATAGTTTTTGTGCTAAGGTGGAAAGTTATAGCACAAATACTTTTAAGAATTCCAGTTGGTTTGAGCCAAGTCAGACTGCATCCTCTGGCCGCTTGCTCTCTAGGGGAGTCCTGTTTCCTCACATGAGCTTAGAGTATCAGAAAAAGTAATGACTTGTACTATAGTGTGTGCAGGCCTAATAATAAAAGCTGCTTCAGTGGGAATTGGGCCATGCATGGCAGGTTGTGCTCTCCAGAGTCACAATACCTTAGAGATTTCTCTCCCCTCTCAATTGAGGAAGGATAAATTGATGATACAGTGTGGAAGACAAATGAAATTAATCTTCCCGGAAGATGACAGGAATCGGCTTTAGTCCAAAAATCACACGCAGGCGCGTGCACATGGCCGTGCGCTAAAATAGCTCAATATCTGCTTGGCTGGAAAATAAGACGAATGGATTGAAGTAAAGCAACTATAGAATTCATTCTGAGACTAAGGAAGCTGACGTAATAAAATAAAAGCAGCTAAGTGACAGTGATACGTTTCCGTCAGACCAAATAGGTGAATGTTTATCTAGTTAGTTTTGCTAAAAGGCAACCGCAGCATCTGGCATGGGCAGGGGACGCCAATTAAAAGAATTTGTTGGGAAGCAGTTTTCACACAAAACCACATCTGTGTCAGTGCTTTGGTCCACACCAACCCTGATAAGCTTTTTAGGCTCTTCTATTGATCTTAGTGCCACTAGGGGAAAAAAGACGTACCTGAGTATCCACGGTGACAGACACATTCAAAGCCCCCTGGCTTGTTGATGCAGGTGCCCCCCTGTAGGCAAGGTGAAACTTGACACTCGTTCCCACTCAGGTCACAGAGTGTTCCGAAATATCCAGAAGGGCAACTGCAGTGAAACCTGTTGGACAGAAAAATATCACACAATCATTAAAGTGAAAGAATGAAAAACATGCTGTCAGAATTGTATTATTCTCATGGCAAACTTCACAGGGGAATTTGAACTAAGATATTTTCCTATGTATCATTGTAATTCACATTTATTGGTTTCCACGTTCATTTTACACAACATTGGAAGTGTTGACCATCACGACCCCCTAAAAGAATTCAAATAGATAATTTAAGATATTTCAACTTTTTTCTTTGTTTTGAAATGCTATAACGATAAGATAAACTGAGGTGTAAATGTTGCTACTAAATTGTAGTAAGTCATATATTGACGGCAACCTATTCCTATATATGTATACTAATTATGCTGCAATAATTACTGAGTAGGAGACATCATAATATTTATATAACTATTCGAATAGTTAGAGAAACTTTGACATGAAGACTGATTTTTCATAATGAGCCCGACCGACATCTTTCTCCAACAGGAACAATACAGCAGCAATTAAATCTCCCAGGGTGCAACTCACTTTGAATTATGTTTGATGACTTATTACTGAAGGGAATAGTCTAATGAGTCTGATAATGCACTTTACTCCATTCAAATCCCTCTCCCCAGCTGTCATTGGCTCTAATATCTTCTGACCTCACGTCTCTGAGGAAACATCTTCCCTATTTATGGTTGAAAACAAAAGTAAGGTGTCATTTGTTATCATCAAATTAACGAGATTAAAACCAATTTTGGCAATATGCAAGACTCTTTTTTTGTCATGTGGTACAAAAGCACTGCGTCTCCTAATTATGAAAGCTCTAAAAGGCTCGACTGGTCAGGGACCAAACTCTTGTCATAATTAACACTCTCTTCCTTTGCCGCCTGCCCGCCAACGCTGCTTTTGAGCTTCTTATAAAACAAAACCGCATCCGTTGATAATGATTTAGTATTTCCCAGTGAATGCTGCGTGATAAGAGGAGACTGTGAATGTGTGCAGATGTGGAAAAACACTGTGGGGCACACTGCAGAGCTAGACACATCATCTCAGTGCTCAACTTGTCAGGTCAGGGGGATGAAGATAGTAATGGCAAGTGCGTTGTTTTGTTCCTGTAGTGGGCAGTGAAGTTAAAACACACCGGACTGTGCAATATAGCCAGCACCGTATTGAATGAGGCTGGGTCACACGGGAGCCAAATCATGACGAGAGCCAAACTGGAGACAAACCATTTAGGACTCAAATTGGCCCTGGGACTTTTCTATCCATCTGTCCGACTAAGCAAGCCCACAAGCCCTGGGGCTCCCATTAAGCACACCAGAGAGAAGCACCCCTAGTGCTGGGCTGGAGGATGAATTGAGACACATGATGTTTTCCAGCTGAATCCAGCTTCCATCTTCTGGAGAGCAGCTCAGAGGATATGCATTTTGCCAAATTTTAAAGAGGAACACATATTTGAAAATGAAATACCATTCTCAATTCTAATCTGCTTTTTAGTCTTACTTGTTCAGTAGGTCTTGACAAGTGCCACCGTTGAGGCAAGGCCGCGAGGAGCACTTATTTATGGCTTGCTCACAGTTAAGGCCGGAAAATCCCATTTTGCAAACACAGCTGGAAAATGAAAAAATAAATACTGGTGTTAAATACCTCTAAACACAATAATGTAAAGTTCTCCTAAGATATTCAATAAAGTGCTTATGTCCGAACTGAAACCGGTCACCTGTAGCCATTGACCTGGTCCATACAGTCGCCGTGGTCTTGGCAAGGATTAGAGCTGCACTCATTGGTGTCAGTTTCACAACGGCTTCCTTCAAATCCTTGAAAATCAGAAGAGACGGTCATGGATCAGTAAGCTCGCCCACATTGCTGAAAACGTCAGGGTCGATGATAACCAAGGCCCTGGTGAACGTCATTTTAATGGAACTAGTAGCCCCAGTAGCATTTCTCATCTTCCAGCTCTCAGCACTCACTGTTTCCCCTCAGAGAGCATGTAAGTCTAATAATACTTCAGCGCCATGGACAGATTGGTTTGAGGGTTAGTGGTTTGGGGTTTGGGAGGTGTGCGTCTATGTGTGCCATTCTTTGCATACGTCTGTGTGAAGGAAGAAGGGGAGTAAGGATGGGGACCGCTTGTTAAGTTCTTCAAGAAGGAGAAGCTAAACCCCATGAGCTCTTTTGCCCTGCTTCATAAAGGGGTTGAGGGCCGGGTGGCTAAGCAGATCAACAAGGAAGTCTGATAGGACTTTCGAAGCGGCTTTGGAGCTTCTAATGCAATAGGTGTCAAACCCAAGGCCCGGGGGCCACATGCAGCCGGCCACATCATTTTATGTTGCCCGCGAGACAAATTTTCCATCGACTTTGTATCATTATTAAAATTACAAAATGTCTTCACTTTAAAAAAAAAATGATATTGTTTGCTATTTTGCAGTTTTTATGACTATGATTTCAAAACTAGCTATTCATCAGTTTTTCTGTAGCCTATACTGAATATGGAAGACATTGACAATCATAATGGCCCTCCGAGGGAAACTATGACTACGATGCAGCCTGCGAGAAAAATGAGTTTGACACCCCTGCTCTAATGTTTTGCCTCTGGTGATTGGTTCTGATTCAGTTTTTAACATGTTTCTACTGAAAAGTCTCTCTTTCCATTCTATCGGGTTGTGCATGAAATCAAGTATCAAGTAAGAGTATCTTGGCGGGCGACTTGTTGATAAATGATGGTAGAATGAAGCGGGAGAACGACAGGAGGAACACTTAAAACATGTTGTTTGACCTTGGTGACTAATGTGCAGGTCCCCATGCACAACATTAGCCAAAATTATCTTTTAAAAGAGCAAAAATATATTGAAAGCTTCTGTTCTTCCATGTTATGCTGTAACCGACCATTTTTTCATTTTGGAGGAGTGGCTGCAATTAAATGATTGCCAACACATTAGTAGATTATTTTCTGAGCAATATATATTCATACACACACCTCTATAAATACACGTATGTCTAATGTGGACCTGAGCCAAAAATATAATGGCTCTTAGACTATATATTCCTTATATAGTGATGTGGTCGGTGAATATATTGAAATACACGAGTGTGATGCTATGTGGTGACAAGTCACAGCTTTGTATATCTTGGGACGTAAGAATGTGAGAGCACAGGGAGCATGGAGCATCCAGTGAATTATGGGACGGCAAAGGTTTCCCAACCTGGCCTGTCAGTCACAGCAATGTTGGAACACCTCGGGGGGCTATTTGGAATGTCACCGCAATGTAATGCATCTTGTGCCACTAAGCACTGACTGGAGGCTTCTCTTTGACAGAGCACTGAGAGATAGCGCGGGCACAAGCTCGCAAAGTCATTTCATCATATGGTTGCAGTGCCGCTATGAGATGGCTGCCACTGCCATTGAATGTCTCACAGGAAAAAGAAATTGAGGGTAATCCCCGGTGGACAGTGAGCTAAGTTTGATGGGCGTTTCAATTGAAATATGACTGATGTCTTCATTTTAAGACTGTGAATTTGGTCTGGACTGTTACATTTGTCCTTATGGTCTCCTTATCAGATTCACTGTCAGTTGAGTGTGAAAGGTGCTAAGCAAAAAAAGTTCAAGTCATGCTATATATAACTGTTCATTACTAATACACATGGTCCATTATGTTACTTGATTCAAATATTCATGACTGTATATATCAATTAATAAGTCTATCTTTCCACATTCATAAACCAAGTCATGAACCCTGTCATCACAGCGGTGCGGAATTCAACACTCGAACTTGAACAATGCTCACATTGCCCCCTGACGTTTTTCTTTCCCTTCAAGTCTTCTGTTGAGTGAAACCACATTTAACAACTGACTCACCACCGAGTTTTCGTTGTAGCCTCTTCACTTGGTAAAGCCAACTTCATGTTTTTAACATGTGTTTCCTTCGTCAGTAAGACATTTGTCATGGGGAAAAGCTGTGGGGTTTCAAACTTTAATCATAAATAATAATACATATTTTTGTGAACAATAGTCATTCTACCAATTGAAATTATAATTTTTCTGCAGTTTTTTTAAATGCTTATTCTCAAATATACAGTGGATCCTCGGTTTTACGACGGTTTGTTGTTTTTCCATTGCATGAAATAAAAAATAAAAAATAAAAAACATGACAATTTTAATTAATGGTCAACAGTAATGTATTCATTTCACATGTATAACTTTTAATTCAGTTTAGAGTTTTCAACATTTTAAAATGCAATTTTGAAAAGACTTTGGCCTATTAATTATATTTTTCTCTATTAACTTTAATCTTGAAAAGCGAAGCTGTTTTTCTCCATATGAGAGTTTTCTGGCTGAATACAAGTGCAGATGACTCAGGCTTCTGCCCTGAGCTTCCACCAACATAGGCTTTATGAGATGTTTGCATGCACGTTGGTGACTTGGCACACACTGGTCCCTTGAAGCCTTGTGATTGGTTCAACACACTGAGCTGTACATCGACTGAACGCTCTTTCAACAACAGTCACAAGTTCCGACAGCAAATTTATGCATGAAAATGGAAAAACATACAATGAGCAGGCAAAAAGTGGATTGCTGGGGACAAGTATCCTGCTATGCAGTGAAACCACAGTGAAACAAGGCTGGAGTTGCTGCTCTATTAGAAACCTGCTGTGAAGGGCTCAGAGGTTAAACTCCAACATGATACACGCCACTAACGATGATGAATTTTTACGAGTAGAATGACTGATCCCAGGAATTTGCTTTTTCCATGTAGCCGTTGTCTAGATATGAAACAGAGGTCTCAAAGCTAAAAACTGAGTAAGAACAAAACACCCTTTGCCCTGAGTGATGAACCGTTATTAGCATTCTGAAACTGTACCAAACCAATGGGTGGCACTCACTCGCTCTTTCTTTGTGCCTTGCGCAGTCTGTGTGCATGCCTGAAATTGTCTTTCCTTCCCTAGACAACACATTTAGACATTGGTGTTTGCGCCACTGTGGGAGTGAACACTGCCAACTCTACAAGAAGCATAACAGACTCGCTGGAGTCCATGCAGGAGATCAGCATGTGCAAAGTACTTTTATTAGGAACTGGAAAATGAACTTTCACATTTTAGGTAATAACAGCAGGGTGGATTCTTCTCATTATTTATTAAATGGACAGTAATTTCTCACCTTTTTTAGAGCACGTTGGGGGTATGTCAAACATGCACAAAAATAGGCAAGGTCAGAAATGCTTTAATACTTTCAGTAAGAAGGTGTAGTAATCTTTGCTGTCAGAAGCTATTCCTGTTATTTCATTTATTGCATTCATTGTCCACTAACCCTCAACCTGACCTTTGCCCTCACGGAGAATTTTCAGTTTGTCTCCTCTTGGGGTCTGCACCTCCCTGAAGACGTTCCCTCATTAAGAGCAAAAGAGAACATCTGTGCAGAACAGGCACTGTGACTTGTGACTTCTGGCCAAGGGCTCAGAGGTGATTCAGTCATATGAGAAACATCTTAGATTTTCTGGGACTTTCAGTGCAGTATATATAATTGGAACGGTAAGCTTACATAGACAGGCAAGAAGGTCTACTGTGTCGGCATCAGTTTCACAAGTGAGTATGTGTTTTATTTAAATTCTTTATATTGATAAGTATTGATTGTGAAATGCTAAATTGTAGTATAGCAGTGCAGAGTTGTTTGGAGGTTATGTTGAAAACTGTTAATGGATGGTTAGCTAGATGACAACGTACAATTGTTGAATGTTAAAGTGACATTTTAAGGGCATTGAATGACACGATGATTTAAAAACCGTAGCACTAAAGTATTGTGATACCATTAAATCAGAAGAGCATTTGTCTACTTCGGATTACGGGGGGAAAATATGCAACAAGTAGGAGCTACGCGGGACAATTGTATGTTGAATAATAAGAGGAGTGAGTCATCATACTTTTGTGAAGTGAAAATGAGTAAGCCCACGTAAAGTTCTTGGTGTAATGTATGCAGCAACTACCTAATTTCTTATTCCTCTCCAAGGAAACTTCAGAAACCAAGCCGGCAGTTCTATTTATATCTGGAAACGTCGCTCCCTTTTTGCACTGATAGCGCCATTAGGCACGGAACAGCAATAGTGGTGCTTTAAAGCAGTTGAATGCTCAACAATTCCTCAAGTAGCATCTGAAACCTCTCGAGAGGTAACCCTCAACATACTTGATTATTAAATCTGATTTCATTTAAAATCGACATTCTTAAATTGAGAATAATTTAAAATATGAGTTTAACCAACATGTGTCTCAATCTCATTAGCATCAACTGCTTGCTGCCTGACAGGTGGTGTCTAAACTGGCTGTTTCACTTAGTCCACAAATTTATTGCAATATTTCTGCCCTACAAAAACCAACAACAAATATTTGTAGTCACCAAACAGCCCACCACACAAGCATTTTTGGGAAAAAAATGTTTTAAAATATGGTAAAATATACAAATGAATGCAAATTATGACCATATGGTTGGGTGGGGTGAGGTGAAATTGTGGCAGCAGCTTTAGTTTTGTTCTACAGCTGTTCCGACAAACTTTTCAGTGGGGAAAACTTATTTTGTGAGTCAAAACAGGCAGCTATTGAATCCAACTTCACAAAATTCATACAAACACAGGAGATTCCTTGACATAATATAATCCAGAAAAAGTGACTACAGATTTCCAAGGCAACATGAAGTGTTCTTTATTTCTCTATATATTAATTTAGCCATCTATTTATAAATCACTAGTATTCAAGTCCGTTTTTTATATCCACAGTGTGCATGACTTAGTTCTAGAATTTCATTTATGCGTGTTTGAAATAACAAAATGAACCCCGAATTTGAATTAGATCGTGGTGTCGTAATTGATGCAGTGTTTACTGCATATATCTTTTACCAAACGGCATCAAAATGATGTTTTCAGGGTTGTTATAGATTTCAATGTTTTTGATGGGAGTAAAGAAAAAAAAAACTTGACTTTCTGCATTTCGGATACAGCTCAATTGGAAGCTTGCCTGTACTTAAAATTACCCTGGCTGCTGAAATGGAATAAGGTATTAGTGGAGTTACACTAGATTAGTCCCAACCCCCCCCAAAACAAAAATTAAGTGTGCAGATGAGGCCATGTACGCACTCACCAGCTGGGCATGTGCAGACGGCCGTTCCATCGGAGCGTGTCAGGCAGGTGGAGTTGTGTAGGCAGGGATTGTGGAGTGGATCACATGGGTCATAAGGCTGGTTGCACAATAGGCCGCTGAGAAAGGGGGGGCAGGTGCACGAAAAATCCCCAGTTACATGTGCCTCCTGACACCGAGCTCCATTTAGACAAGGTCCAGATTCACACTCATTGACTTCCTCAGCGCAGTCCACACCTGTCCAGTCCGGTGCGCATATACACCTTAGAGACACGAACGTACCAAAAATGGGTCAGTTCATTTTTCATTATTTTTGCTTATCTAGTGTTATGTGATTGTGTTGTATGACTATATCAATTATACTAAATTAATTACAGTCACCATCTCTTATTTCATGAGAGGAAAAAAAGGCCTCTAGTTGGGGTGTAGACGTGTACATTTCAATTTGTTCAGACATCTGAAACAGATTTCGGAATGAGTCTTTTTTACTTTGCAGGTGCACAAAGGGCTCCTGCAAGTCACAAGGGATCGAACCTGCAACCTCCCAAATGTGAGACAACCACTCTCACACCTGAGGCAGGCTGCTCTGATCACTGTAGTAGATTTCAGTACAGCGACAAAAAGGGGAGTGCGTGTGTGCACTTCGGATCGACACCATTGAAGCAACGGGTGAACATTCCACTTGGTGGCAGTGAGTACTAAAACACAATTTCTTCAATCCCTTTTGCTTTTTTCTGCTGGAGCAGTTAGACTCAAATGAGTCACACATCCCTTGGAATGTTTTTTTTCATGCTGTGAGTCGGTTATCGACTCATTGGTTGTACCTGCCTGCATGTTCAATTCATTATGCCCTTTGCCAATAAAGATACATTATTTTATCTGTGTACCTTTTTTTTTTAAATAATACTAGTGCATGCACCTACTTGTAGCCGTTGACTCCAGTGCAGGTAGCGTTGTTTTTGCAGGGCTGTGACAAACATTGAACAATTTCTTGTTGGCAGTACTCGCCCTCCCAGCCAGAGTGACATACACATTCGTAACTCTGCATGAAGACAACAACAAAACTTGATTACAGAGAAAAATGGCTGACAGAGCAGCTTACATTTGTTAGGATTGCTTAATATATTTTGTTCCGTTTTAACATACAACTGCTGGCATAAAACATTCCCGGATGCAGTATACACTACAATCCCCCACTCACATAAAAAATGCATTCCTTTTGGGAATATGCAAACAGTAGAAGAGGCATGCTCGTCATATTATTATTTATATTCATTTGGCATCACTGCATATGCATTTCTCTTCCCGCCCACCCTGTGGATGAAAAGAAAGCTTGTTTTCAGCTTGTGTCATTCAAGGCATATGGCAACTTCCATCAAGCATACAGCTTGATCTACATATTTTGCAGGGAACATTAAAATATATATCTAGTTTCTTCCTCTGTTAATTTTATTGTCTCTGTCTCTAACTGGATGTGAAATATGTGTCCGATATTTCATCATCACAATCTGCATTAGTACAATTAATAATTTTTTGTCATTTGTCAGTGCTGCTGTTTTGCCTACAGGTCCTGGATGCTGCAGGTTGAAGGTATGCTAATCGGTAGTGTACGTAAATGCTATGAGGTGTGCAGTTAAAATGTTCCTGATATGACCGGTGGGTGCAGGGGGATGTTGGGTGCAGTCATCTCATGATAAATTAGATACCTTGAGGATATTCGGATTCTTTACCCCTGGCAATAGAACATAATCTCATTTTTGCTGCTAAGTCACCTTCAGGGACAGCAATTTTCCAAAATAAGCTCCATAGGACACTGGATTCAAAGAGAGCGATGGCTAGGCTGTAAACAAGACCGTGTTGAAAAAGGTTTTCATAATGAGTTTAGGGATGCACCAGAAAAAAAAACATATTCCATCCAATAAAATGTTCCAGTGTAGAAAATAGTTGATAATACGGATGATAAGAGCTGGATTCTGTTCCAGCAGAGTACTTGTCTGCAACCAGCAGAGGCACTGCCAGTTTTCAGCTGCCGGTGTAAAGAACAACACTTAAAAAAAAAATAAAAAAAGATATACAACTCAGGGACAACCAGCTATAACTAGTCGATTGCTTCAGAGGTTTGATGTTTTATTTTGTTTTGCATATTTTATTGCATGTTTTAATTATTTTTTATTATTTCATTTGATGGTCCTGACACATGGACTACATTTTCTCTCCCTTCAGATATGAAACTAATAATGATATCAGACAGCTGTGTATATTTTACTACAAGAAACATGCCACTATTCAGTAAAAGCAAAATGGTCATCAGGCAATCAGTAATACCTTATGTGAACCACTTGAGTCCATATGTAATGGCGATTACCAACTGCAGTGATTAATAGGACACATTTCCATTTTAAGGCCCTTTCAAAGTTCATTGCATCACTCCATTAAACTGGCATATAGAAAAGGAAAAAAAAATCAGTCGACTTACCAGATGGAGATCTTTACATATTGAGTTGCCACTGCACAGATTGTGAATGCAGTCGTCAATGTCTTTCTCACATTGCAGGCCGGCATAGCCAGGACTGCAAAGGCAATAAAATCCATCTACAACTGAAACAAAATCAGCAGTTTACTTCCATTTCCTTGCATCATCAATTACTAGTCACCACTCTCAGCCGGTAGCACTCCATTTCTACGCAGCTAATTGTTAACATCACCAACAATTTCTCAGTGTGGAGCCATTCTTTTAATGACAACTGTTAAAATGAATGGATTGTTCTACCAGTCCAGCTTGCTGGATCTACGATGACACATCAGCAATCAATATATCAGTCTGACAGGGTCCGACACGGTAAGCATCTTTAAATTAATCTGTCTGGCCACTGGCCTTTCTTTTTTTTTTTACCCTTATCCTTCTTTTCACTTATACCTCCTTTTTTTCAATAAATGTCCTGAAGGCTTGTCATTTGTTTTCTCACTATCAGAGTTCCCAGTTCAGGTGAAGCCAAGCAAAAGAGGAGAGCAATTTTTTTTCACCTTACAGAATGTTCCAATTTCTTACCCCTCACTTTGTGAAATATTCCGTAGTTTAGAATGTGTTTCCACCTCTTTACTCACTAATGACAAGGGATGCATCACTCTGTCTCTGCAACCCAACATTGATGCACAGTTAGCCAGTGACAGAGGTAATTGCGCTTCTTTCACAAGTGAATTTATTACTTCCCCAGTCGGGGTCCCAGGATTCTTCATTATCCCAAAGATTTACCACATAATCTATGCTGTCACTCCGTCTTGGTGTGCGTAGCCACTATTACTCTCATTAAATGCTTTTGGTCTTGGGTGGCAGCAGCATTACTCATCTCAGCCAATGTGGCTCTGCGTTGCACTCCCCAGGGATGGGGTTGGCTGGTGTTGTGCGCCGGGCCAGTGGGTCCACGAGGCTCAGCGTAACTGACCTGCAGTGAACTAGCTGACCGCAATCAAGATTAGTCCAGACTGATGTGTACGGTAACACAATGAAGTCAGCCACTGCATCACAGGCTTCAAACCCAGAGCTCTTGACTGTGTGATGCCACCTTGCTGCTCATAATAAAATGATTACAGCACACTGATTTCTTGTTAAACACGTTCATCACAATAGGTGGGAATTCAACAGGGACTACTAGATCTTGTTTAAATGTTAATGAATGTGTAATTTCCTTATAAATTCCTATATTCGTTAAACCTCACTCAATCACTTCAAGCACTGTGTTAAATAGAAAATCCAGTAAGAAAATCAGAATTGGAAATGCAATTATTTGAGAAAGTCTCAAGTTGGATCTCTGTAGAAGTGTACAAATAAAAGTCCACAATTGCTTCATGTAATCCAGAATTTCTCCCCTGCTGCAATAAATCGTTGTGATGTGCATTTGACACGTACATCCTAGGGCTAAGCATGAAGTCATAGATAATGTGACATCTTTGATTACATACTCTAAATTTCTCAACATTTATACTCAATTATACAAATTCAATCAACACTGATTTCATTTTATGAGGCAAATAAGCCTTGTAGAGTGTCCTAGATTATTTTATCAGATGGCATCATCCCATGACACCGTCACTAGCTTCAGTGACACAACTGTAAAATGTCACACATTGTATGTTAATAAACATGTTTTATTGTTCTTACCATCATAGCAAAATCCATTGACACAGGGGCTTGAGCTGCACTCATCCACGTTGATTTCACAGCGAGGGCCCGTGAACCCTCTGCGACAGCGGCACCGGAAACCCAAAGGGTAATAATGTTCCTCATCCAACTCTTCCACACACAAGGCTCCATTCTCACAGGGATTGCTGGCCTCACAGGGCAACAAGTCACAATTTGGACCTAGGGTGAATACACAGGAGCATCCAACCTTCTTGAAAATAGAATCAAATAGCAGGACTGGGGATTGAAAGGAATCCACCCATATTGTCTGATCCCTTGAACCCAAGTGCCTTCAGAGAAAGTAAATGGCTGAAGAAACAGAATAATTAAAGGTCTGTCACCATTCCACAAAAACTGCGGTAACCTACTTTTTTCTAAGTATTTAAATTCATCCACATCTCTGAATAATGTTGCTTTTTGTTTATTTGTCCTTGCTCAGTTGATTGTCAAATGGAAACCATTAAAGATTTATGAGGCTGTAATGGAAGAGATGTGGTTGGAATTAGACTCCAGGATATTAATGTGCATTAATGAAATGCCTTCCTTTAATTATCGTACCTTAACCGTAAGGAACTAACTTTGAATTGCTTAATGAAGATAAGGAATTTTAATATGACCCAAATGTAGGACCAATTGTGGTGACAATTTGATTTGATGAAGAAGCGGTTCAGAAAATGGACGGTTGGATTCCTAAATGAAAGTCACGAAGCAGTCAATACAGCTGTTTTTAAATCTAATATTTAGGACCAAGACAGTCACTTTGACCTTTGGTAGGTAATTAACAACAAAGGGGAAACTAAGAAATTAATTTATCTTTTACCATTTCTCCTGCAAATAACAAAATAAAAGAGAACTGTTGCAATAATGCTGAGTATCACTGATTTTGTAGTAACAGTTTAGCCTCATTGCTCTTTAGAATCTATTTAATGCTTGACCTACTTTTATCATTATACATTAGCCTAAAGAACCAGCATTGTTTATGCAATCATATCACTATACAATGACACTTGAACATCACATTTAGTTGATGAGCAAATGTAGTAAGCCACCATAAATCATGTGTTTATGCTTTAACAACTGTTAACAAATAAAGTTGCACGCATTTTGTGGATTGTGCATTGTATGAACCGAGGTCACACGGGAAAATGATAGCATGTGAATTTAACTAGATATTTTTTTTTTGGGGGGAGGGGGTCCCCATTTCCCTAGTGTTCATTACCTTTAAAAGGAGACAGACACTGGCAGAAGTAATTACCAGGCTGGTCAATGCATGTGGCTCCATTCTTACAGGGTGATGAAATACACTCATCAATGTGAAGGTCACAAAGTGTTCCTTCAAAAAAATATATAATAAAAAAAATCACATAGATACTGTACATAACTTTGAAAAATGCAATGCTAGGTGCGCAATAAATCAAACCTATAGATTATATAGTAGTATATGTAATTATTATGATCATTATAACTAGAAACAGTTTGATAGAGAAATTGACAAATCCTTTTTGTCATAGTGAGTACGGGCCAACCAGAACAAGAAAGCACAACATGCAGCAGTATAGGCTTAATTGCTGTTATTTATTATGTAAGCTTGTATTGTTTACAAGATTGACATTGATTTCCACAAAAAAAAAAACAACACCGTGTTTATGGTGAATAAGTTGGAAGTCAACCATTAATAATACATTAATAATAGCTCACAGAGTTTCTACAAAATGTATTTCTCCAGCATGGTAGGGTATGAACTAACAAATAAACCCCCCACAATAAAGACAAGCATTTCAACATATAACTTAACTATTTCTAAATGAAAAGTTCTTCTCAACAAATTTTGTTGCAGCTATTATTCCCAACTTGGCTTTGATCCCCATATTCCATTGTTCAAAGTGAGCAGTAAATCTTCCTCTGTGGGATTTATTAGTGGAAAATAGTTCAAATACAGATGCTGTGTTTGATTTTTCACAATGAAAACTATTTCAGTGATTCGTTATTCATTTCTGTTTCTTTTTCGCAGAGGGTATCACAGAACCACAAGTTGGAAAATAATTACTCACCAACTTAATGTTTGCATGCTTGATGTTAATTCTGCTTCAAGATTGACAAGTGCTGAATTAATTTCATTTGTTAAGTATAAAATAAGTGTTTATCTTGAAGAAAAAGTCCCTGTCAAAAAACAACTGCATTTACTAACCTGTAAAGCCAGATGCACACACACATCCATAGCCATGCATGCGGTTAACACAAGTGGCGTTGTTCAGGCAGGGAGACGATGCACACTCATCTACGTTGACTTCACAGTAGCTGCCTGAAAAAACATTTATGAGAATTGAATATGGGTCTCTTTTTAAGATCCACGCTCGTTTTCAGTGTCCTTCATCTACGATGAATGTAAGTTGGCCTTAAGCATAGCTAAGCTCCAGAATGCAGCGTAGAATATTAAATGTGAAGGCTGGTTGAACCTTGAATCCCCTCTTCACAGTAATTGATTTCAAGTAATAGATTATACAGATTATTTCCTCAAGACGTTTTTGTGAAATAAATGAAAAACATTTTTTGTGACAATTGCCAAAGTCATTTGATGTTGAAATCACTAAATATTTTAAAATAATTTGGGCACACACACAACCCCATCAACCTCTTGTTCTCTTGATCTCAACTTCCATATCCAGGGGCCTCAAAGTCTGTCTGTCTGCTGATGTGATGCATGTAAAAAGTTGTGGTCAATACAAAAAATATTTGTTCACTTATCTTATTCACGACTTGTCAAATATTTACTTAGTTTTATGATTGTGGCACAGTCTTAAGGTCACATTGAGCAGAATGATGGCATGCCAGTCTTAACAACCAATAAGGAATTACAACTTCATAGTTTACATGTCAAAACACTTCTTGTCCAAAAGACCACTAAGTGACCTAGCTCTTCTTCATCCCATTAAGAGATTATGTGGCCCATTAGCGACAGGGAGTACGCCATCATTTAAATGGTTGATCGACTAATTTTGGTCCAGCAGGAAATCTCACTGCAGACTTCAGTTGCATGAAATGTGAAACCATAAGGACAATTAGTGCGCTGTGACTTTCCTACACTGGCGTCATCAGGCGGCAATTAAATTTACTAGTTAATTTACAGGTGATTTAATAGAGAACCTTTTTAACAGTTTGTGTAGGTCAACTTGTCAAACTTAGATTGAATACTAATGGAATCAGGTATTGCAGAATATACTGTGAGGGTTTACATTGACTGACGTGACCTTCGAGCCACCTTGACATTCACTCATATGGCCCCTTTTTGTGAAACAAAATAGCATGGTATTTGGAAAATAAGATGCATTTTTTCCATAATGCTTTCAGAGTAGACATCTGATACATTCATTTTTGAAATGCTATAAATAGAAAAAAGTGACTTTCTGTTTGTCTATTTCAGAGTCACTACAGTGAGTCACTTGCGATTCACTGATACAAGCCACACATTTTTATCAGGGCTGGGAATCGGCATATAGTGTCAAGGGTCGTTCGTGTTTTTGCTCAGGAATCTTCCTTTTTGCTGAAACTGATTCCTGAAGAATGGAGAACGCTGAAAAGAAACTTTTTACTGTTGTAAGAGCTATGTCTATGCTTCCTTTTGAACACAACATTTTGTGGGTCTTGAAAGATCAGTAAAAATCCGATACGACTGGCAATACGGGAATTGTGTTTAGACAACGGTTGATAGTGAATAAGTGAATAAAGAGCAATGTTTAAAGTATCATCTGGAGACCCAGTGCATTCTGTTATTACACTTGTATTTTTTGCTGTAATGTTGTATACTTGAACGCTGCAAAAGCTTTGTAAAAGTGTCAAGTGTGAATCAAAAATGTAAAAGAAATAGTTTTCATAAATTCTATTGCAACCATAATAATAATGATATCAGTCATGGCAATAATAATAAGCAATTTTACAAATTTCTTATCCTCACAATAATAATAAGAATAGTGACACACGCAAAGATCACATCACCCCACCTAGTGAAAATTCAAAATGACACTACCTCTAAAACCAAGAGGGCACAGGCAGCTGAAAGATGTGACACCATCAATGCAGGAACCACCATTTCTACAAGGCTGGCTAAGGCATTCATTTACTTCTTTCTCACAGTTATTGCCTATGAAGCATAAAAGGGAACAACGAGGACAAATTGCTGTAGTCAATCAAGGAATGTCAGACAAAGTGACAAAGAATAGCTTTACATACCAATAAACCCCGGTGCACAGAAACAAGAGTAGCCACCGAGATTGTCTTTACAAATACCCAAGGCACCACATGGCTGTCCCTCACAATCATTTATGTTCAGCTCACAATAACGACCGGTCAAACCTGCAGAGAGAGGAGAAAGTGTCTGAAAATCTCAATTTGAGAAGATGGTATACTCTCTGAGAAACAAATGTATAACTCACTATGTACCTTGAGATGTTGTACGTTTTACATATATAGTGTAGTGAGCTCTCCTAATAAATGACACTCATATACTTGTTAAAAACATGTTTTGAGTTGTTGCTCATTAATAAGATTACACATCCGGTGAAATAATGAACCCCTGTATGTCTGCTCTGATCACAGCTCATTCAAGTGAAGGCTGAATTGAAAGCAAGTTCCTGCTGGATACTGGAGCTACCTGGTAAACAATCACACTTGAAGCCTCTCCAAAGGTCCAAGCACGTTGATTCGTATTGACACAGGCCATCAACACAGTGGTTGATAGCTGTTTCGCAGTGTGGCCCGCTGAAGCCATGTTGACAAACACAGGTGTAGGTATTTGCAAGACCTTCACAGCGGATAGTTCCATTAGGGTCACAGGGATTGGACACACATTGGTTTACAGATGAGGAGCAGTCACTGCCATGGTGTCCTGGCAGTAGGAAAATGCAGCAACAGTGTTTTTTTTTTTTTTTTATGCATGCTACGATTAGATATGCAATACTAAGAGCAGATATATGAATGTATGATATATGTGCATTGCATTATGGTAAAAATTATGCTCAGTTCATTTAACAAAAAATACTTTCTAGTATATTCTTTTAAATACCTGGTGGGCAAATGCATTGTAATTCCCCGGTTCTGTCGTGGAAACAGGTTCCTCCGTTTTTGCAGTAGTCAACATCATCCATACATTCTGAGAGAATAACTGAGCAATTTTTCCCTAAAAAGGAATTTGATTTCAGTCTAAACAATGCCAATAAAGTCACCTTAAAGTATGTCACTATGAGTACAATTAAAGATGCTAGATTATGCACACATTGTCTTTTTTGGACCATGATACAATGTTAAATACTTTGTTGTATGTACTTTATTGTATTCATCCAAACCAGACCTATCATAATTAATAAATTATGGGCGGGTAAATATCGAACAAGAAGCCATCAGTGCTAGAGTATTAAAAAATGTAAGGATTTTTCTGTGCATTATAATGTAACCACCTTGATGATCAGGAGTTTTGCAGTCATCATATTCATGAATTTCTAAATGATTGAAAAGATGACAAAGATAACTCACCGGCAAAGCCTAACAGACAAAGGCACTCATAGTCTGCAACCAAGTCAATACATGTGGAATTATTGGCGCAGGGCCCATGGACACATTCATCATGATTGATTTCGCAGTTCGACCCTTTGAACCCTGGAATGAAAGGAAAGAGAAAAATAATCAGATAAAAGATTGTGTGTAAATGTCACTAAACACCAATCTTTTAGGATACACGTCGTATATACAATATGATATTTATTGCTACTTTATGACTGACACAAATACATGTGATAGTTATTTTATGCATGGGTCTACATGATTAATATTTCCACAGATTTCAAATTTTTTAACTGAACGGGTAATGGCATGATGTGAAAAAGAGTGCTGCCAATTCTGAGATATTATCGCCCTCATATATATATATATATATATACGGGAGTGTATGGTCACGCTACCAAATGACTATCATTAGCACTGTCACACACAGCAACTACAGGAGGGCCATGACGAATGCTGGGCCATCAGCACTATTGGTGCAGGTCAAATACTCATCATTTCATCGTTTCTCAAACTGACCATGGAACAAATTTTCACCTCTCTCCGAGTCATAAAATTTGACAATTATCCTGACTTCATTAAAAATGCATAACAGGCTCAACCTGCAATGGAGGTTTAATCAGAACTATGACTCTAAGATTAGACCATCTGGACTGGAAATGATTGAGAAAATACCAGAGATTTATAACGCTATCCGTAATGGTGCAAGTGACCATTTTGAAACGAATGAGTGAATATGATGAGATTATTAGTGAATCGTAAACCAAATGTTTGTTAACGTCGCAGGTAGCCAATTGCATACCAGACCCAAACAAAATGCAAAACATGTAAGTGAAAACAATTAATATAATTGTTTTGGGGAATAAATAAAGATTTGGTTTCCTTCCTTAAGTTTGGGGTTTATAATGTGTATGTTTATTTTCATAGAAATCATTTTAAAACACTTATGCAGAGTATTTACGTTATATTGTTAAATTGTGCATCTGCAGGCAGTGTAGATTATATAAACTATTCGAGGATGTCTGCAGTGGTACATTGGGGTCGTCTATAATCATGTTTTTCTACTCGCATTTGATGTTACCCTCTAAGCAGAAGCAGTGATACAGGTTGTCGCCATCCACACAAACGCCATTATTTTGGCATGGCTTTGACTCGCACTCGTTGAGATCGACTTCACACAGTGACCCTCCAAACCCTGCAACATGTCAACAACAACAACAACAACAACAACAACAACAAAAAGGTTACTGGACTCCTATTTCACTGATAATCCAGAAAAACACATTTTTGTTTGACTTTTAAATCATGCATTTGATTCCTTAAGATTGCCATGCGCACACGTCTGCACGCATTCGGGTCACTGGTTTATTAAATCATGTCAAATAAGTGCAAGTAATTTCTCATCCTAAATGAGGCTGATCCAGTCAATTGAAGATCAAAGTCGGCCTATTCAGAAGGGCAACCATATAAAACAAATAGTATGCATGACAGCACATATATAAACTCTTAGAAGCGCACACACATACTATATGCAGCCAAAGAAAAGAAAAGAGAAGCATGTAAGAGTTTGGCAGGTGTGAGTGCGTGTGTGTGTGCGAACAAATCTCACAGGAGAGAGCGCATGCCAGTGTGCATTCACTCAGTAGTCTTAGTCATAATTCTATAGTAAGGTTTTTCTCTTCATTGCTATGTGAAAAGAAAAAACGTGTTCACAATGTTCAACCTCTTCATTTGGCAATGTTATTCAGCAGCTTCAAATGTTTCAGGCTGATGCTAACACCATTACAACATTCATTTCATTCATCTTTAAACATTCCTCGTATCAACATTATTTAGTCTAAGAGCGTGAGTCAAAACCATAAGAGTCTATAGCGAAAGATATGAGCAACATGTTCTGCAACAAATTAAGATGGCAAGCAGCAGAAAATACGGATGCCAAGCTCGCCCACCTGAAACATCAGAGGCAAGGCAAGATTTTAGAATGTGCCCTTGAGAAGAAATGTGGGACAGCAGCTCACGGCAAGTTGCTTTCATTTACATAGGAAATCACTCACACTCCTTCATTTTGACATATGCCCAGCATATGTGAAACAGAAGTAATGAAGTCGCTCAGTTATTGATTTGGTTGCATTAACTTCTACCAGATAGAAAAGGCTCAAATATGAGCTTTTGATAGGCAACATACGTCATTCCTAGCTTTGAATAAATAGGGATGTATGCACTGTATGTTAATGGTTTTCTACCTTACCACATGCACACAGAAACACTATGAGGATTAATTTGCACTAATTGGCACTGAAATTATACACCGCGGCATTGCAGTGTTGCAAGTCCATTTCATTGGCAATTAAAATTTTGAATCGCAACAAATCATGAAAACTTGATACTGAACCCTGCACATTGCACGGCTGTTCAGTTGGGTTCGACCGCGTTGCTCAGGAGATGTGCAGGAAGAATTTAACTTTATCAAAATGAAGAGTATTCCGATTAACTATACGGCTGGATCACCGAACATGCACGTGTTGAGAAAGAGTAAAATAACCAATTTTTCACAAGTGATCCCCTTCATCAGGCAACAACAAAATCAATTTGCATGTGGCATGAGAACTTAGCCATAAAACAACGACCGTGGTAATTTGCGGATAAAATGTTCGTACAACAACAACAAAAAAAGATCAATGCAAATATGAAAAAATAATTTCATTGTAGGATAGAGCTATCGTACAATGAAATTATTTTTTCTAGTCCAAATTTACTATTTTCCTATTACGACCTTTTTTCACAAATATTCAAAGTGCATCATTTCAATTCAAGGTCTTTACATACCTCTTTCACATAGGCAAGACACATTTTGCCCATCCTTTGTTTCTGTGCACAATACTGTATGTTCACTGCACATCCCAAATGAGCAGAGGTCAATATCTATGGAGCAGTCTTTGCCCTTGAAACCTGCAATGACAATAGCATTGACAATTAAAATTCAAAGTACACGGGGAAAAAATGTGCAACACATCAATGTGTTGTGGCTCTGTGTTTTATAAGGTAAAGACACCTTTTAGCGCATTCATGCATTATTGATTCTTCCTTTGCAATCTTGCTGCTGTGTATGCAGTATGTTAATTGAGCGCCTCATTGACAGTGACCCAACTCCCCACACTGATCGAGATCACTTTCATCTATAGCACCAAATGGACATCTGCATGCTACTGATAGAAACCAGAGCAAATATCTATCAGTTTCAGACAAAGTCGCTCAACTTCTTAAATTCTAAACAACAAAATCTGAGATGATTTGACCAAATAAATTGGTATCTCTAATTACAAAGAAAATATTGTTCACTTTTCTGACATTAAAATCACTATGCATGTTTGTGTAGGTGTCTGTAACAAAATAATTTGACCTTCTATCCAGCCTTATTCCAGACATTATATATTAACGGACGAGGTAATGGCCAACTATTGCCCCCAACAGTGTTTCTCAAGTGATTAATAACCAATTGTGCATGAAATTCACTAAGCAGGTAATGTTGCATGAAGGAATGTCACATTTCCAGTGTCACGATCATCAAATGGAACACGCTGTTCATTCTGACAAGCAGTTCAACACGATTGTAGGCACCCAATTCGATCAATTTCTCTCTCAAAATGTAAACCTGACAAAAACGACATGCTCTCATCGTGTTGCGTGCGTCCATTAAAGGTCAACATGCACTGAGATTCCACTTTTAGTGTCTCTCTTGCTTCAAGTCAGCATATTTTAATAGCTATTTTAATACCATCCACGGGGCTCACTATACAGCTGCTGGTGGGGAAGATTAACATTGATGGCTGTATATCAGTCTCCATGTTACCACTGAGGCTACTGTTGTTATTTATTGCCTCCACTTAAAGAGATTTTGGACTTGTTTATCTCCCTGTATGTTAGCATCAAATATATTGAATGTGAAAGCAATAAATCAAGATGCGTTTACTCAATCTTGGGAGTTTGGGGTGCATTATATGAACACGAATTTTAGCAATTTAAAATACAAATGTTTTTTGGATGGGCAACAGACAAAATTTAGAGCAAGAGGATCTTCTTATTACCTTAGCTCAGAATTAAATTAGTGGTGGTAATATGAATTTATGAGTTTATTTTAAGCATGCATTTAAATATTTTGCTCTACAGTAAAAGTACTAAACAATAAAAGGAAGGAATTCATGCACCAGTCATGTTAATTCATGTACTGAAACCACACAGGAAACAATGACCACACGGTCTGACAAGACACAAACAAGCCGGACAGAACCCAACACCACTCTTCGTCCTTTATTGGGTTTCTAAAAAAAGATAAGCGCATTAAAAACACCTGTCTATAAATCTGTTCATGTAATAAACCAGTAATGGAAGCTTTACTCACACATTGGTGGTCTGTTTTCTGTCTAAATCTAATTTCTGGGAAAATGCAGGAAATTAGTAAGAGCAGATAATATACAGTGATGGATTTGTTCTGTCTCTAATGTCATAAACACACAGCGTAAAAGGCACCATGTAGGGTTCAAGCTGGTTATGCATTTACCATCCAGTAACATGTATTTACAGGAACAAACAACAGCAACTCAGTAAGAACATCACATTGACAAAGAAATAATACATATAAACATTCAACCTAAATGTGTCCTATATGTCAGGAGGTGGTTTATGTTGTGATATTTTGACTTTTACTGATTATAGCTGAACGTGACATTGGACTCAAAATGCCAAACAGCGCTGGAAGCAGAAATGTGACTTGTGCAATCAAGTGGTGATTAAATATTTTATTGCCAGAAGGAGTCGTCAAATTAGCTGCTTACCGAAGAATGCAAAACAGCCTTCTGCTATGGGCTGATTACAGACACTTTCTAGAACACTTGTTATGAAAGATATTAGCCTACACACAGTAATCATGTTTTAAAGCAAGGTGTGATTGATAAGTGTTGACAAAAATGAGTGCAGGAAAGCTTACATTTGAGGTTATAGAAGAGGAATTATTCACATGATTGATCTCCAAATATGGTCTCAAGCAAGGATGTTCTTACTTCGTTACTTTAAATCTGTCCTTTTTAAAACTTAAACTTTTTTTCCAAAATCTGTTAGTCAGCATTTCTCTTGCCACAAGAATACATCTGTACCTTTGATTATCATTTCAGAAACCATTTTTTTCAATGTGTTTATTTTTAACGCTTCTGTTTGTAAATTCTTTGTTACTTTGCTTGTGTGACGCACATGGAGTTCCCCTTGTGTATGAAATGTGTCACATAAATAAAGTTTCCTTCTCTTGCCTTCAGATTGATATGTGAATAACATTTGCACAGAAAAAAGGTTAGCGCTTTGAATTCGGCTCATAAAAATGAGTGCAAAAAGAAGGTTTACACTAAATAATTTGGACAATTACTAATTATGACTTCATGTTTTCAAACAAAAACTATATGTGGATGCATTCCTCCAACAAATTTGTATAACCAACATGCTGTTCTGGGTGGTTTTAGATATATATTTTTGACAAGGTCCTCAAACTGCATTTATAATTTTGCTTAATTTAACCGTTCACGCTATGAAGGAAGAAAGGTGATTCACATGTTGACAGTGACAGTGACCTTGATCTGCGTAATCGGCCAATGCATTTTAAGCACAGCAACATATTTCATATTCATTTTGTTATTTCCCTGTGGACATAACTCACAATTTCCACATAAAGCAATTTTGCAAAACACATGTATCTTGCGATTTGACAGTGACTATATGACCACTGAAGAAATGAGTGCAGATGGGAAATAAAGCCCCCAAACATAAAACATTCATTTATGGCAGGCAATGCTGTAGAGGCACAATTAACACCATTGTATTTTTGTAAACACGATCAATAACAATACACATCTAGTTGGCACTTACCAAGAGGACAATGACAAATGTAGTCATTTATCAGATCCATACACGAGCCACCATTGAGACATGGCTGTGACCAGCAATCATTCACATTCTCGTCACATCTCCTTCCTGTGGGATAAAGATAGATAAATTGAAATTAAAATCCAATCTTGAAAGGATTCACCTCACATGGGCCTCTGCTATTCAATATTGTAAACATTTACCAAACATTAAAATTCTGCATTTATAAAGACAAATATGGCATTTATTTGCACATGGTAATGGTACCAAAACCATAACATTAACATCACATGTATTCTGATGTTATTTTTTTCATAATCATTGATTATCTGCTCCATCATGTGAACCAAATGGCTGATAACCTCATCTCCCACTGGTTAGAGATATGTTTTGTAATATATTCAGCATGCAACATCTTATACACAGATGTTGCATAAAGTGGGTAATTTCAAAACTACTCACCTCCAGGTGAGATTTGGGATTGGAATTAAATAAAGTTATTACTGCCAAATTGAAAGCTCCTCTCACTTTAGCCTCTGGTGATATTTCAGACTCCTGAGAAGAGAAGGTCATTGACACATCCTCAGGCTATGCTCTTCTTTTTGTCTATCAAAGGTAATTATATTTTGGCCATCATGGCCACATGCATGGTCAGGTGGGGGCTCGGGGGCGGGGGCTGTTTCTCATTGCCCTGCATGCTATTCACTGAACTGAGGCAGCTGCTAAGTGTAAATCAGGTCAGGTTCAAAAGCACAATACCCATTGCAGTTTGTGACCCTAACTTTGATTAGTGACCGTCTCCATTCACTCTTTATAATGCATACTTCCGCTTCACTCCACACCTCCCCCATTCATGAGGAGATCCTATGAAGACGGCGAAAAGGAAAGCTCAATGATGAGGGTCTAATTTTGATCCAATAAACAAATAGGTGAAAACCCGGAGCTTATATTATTTATAGATTGTGGAGTCATGAATGGTGTAAAAGTTTATTCCCTTGACTTTTGTGCCGGTAGTGTGGGTTCTGTGTGGCTCTAGCATCTTGTAACCCTGAACAAGTCAAGTGGTAGAGAATGGATGAATGTAGTACAAATTACATTATGTAGATTTTATTGCAATCTATAAATGCAATGACTTGATGGCATTGTGAACTTGATGGAAATCCAACCAGTACATTACGATGACCTTCATTAGTCCCACCATTGAGACATTTGCATATTGTATTTTTACATGTACATGCACAGTACTGCAATTCCCCTCTCAGACACAGACATTCTGAAGTATGCAAAAACATGTCCAAACTTTAAACATGCAACATATATATTAGTGAAGTTAGAGATGTGTGTTGTGATGTATGGCATATTTTTATTCAGTATTATGAATGGGACACATTAAAAAAAATGTTCCACATATCACACAGTAAAAACTTTATAGTTAAATACACTGAAGTGATGCGTCTTATATCCAATAAAATTCCAACTGGCCAACCAATTCCAACAATATTCAACCAATAATTAATTATTAGTAAATGTCTTACCCTCAAACCCTGGGGAACAGTGGCATCGATAATCACTGAAGAGATCCTCACACGTGGCCCCGTTTGCACAGGGGATAGTGTCACATTCATTAGTTTCTTTTTCACATAGAGCTCCTTCATACCCGAGAGAACAACGGCAGGTGAATTTTAACTGCTGATCCACGCAAACCCCATGTTCAGAGCAGCTATGGTCCTCACAGTAATCAATGTCCTTTTCACAGAAGGAGCCAGAGAATCCGACAGGACAAAGGCAGCTGGAAACAGATGAGAAGAAATTAATTGTACTGGTATATGATTAAGCACTTTTACTGAGACTGAAAAGGTTGTCTTAGTTTTGATATTGCAGTACCGGGACAGCACCAAGGCAATGGTGAATGCAACTACTCACCTATAACCATTAATTTCATCCACACAAGTCGCGCCATTTTGACACCAATGTTGAACACAATCATTGACATTTGTGCGACAGTTATGGCCTGACCAGCCGGAGCAGCAGATGCATGTGTAGCTGTTGGCATTATTCAACACGCAGCGCCCTCCGTTGGCACATGGCTGCTGAAAAACAATAATAAAAAAAAGAGTAGATAGATATGGCATCTGAACACATGAAGTAACTTTATCTTGTATAATATCTTGCCCAGGTCAGGTATCCTGTCATTATTTCACAATACAGCTTCTAATCATTTCTTCCTCCTGGCAGGCTGAGAATGAGCCTCATTACTGGGACACGATACTCATGAATACTGATATGTGCTTTATAGTGTATTCACTTGCTATTTCATGTTGCAACTGAATCATGTCTTACAAGACAAGATCAATGACCACTGAGGGTAAAAGCTCCCGAGAGCTCTCTAACAAAAAGAGGGAAAAAGAAGAGATCCCCGCCATAGCGTATTAATTTTTATATGGGCTAGAAGGTTTACATACAATCCATCCAACACATGCCGTGGAATACAAATTCAAAATCTGTCATGCGTAGAAGTAGCCCCTGCTGTTCTCATGTTTTTTAATGCATTAGTTAGACTCTTAAAAAAACTATGTTAGAAATCCTCACCAAGGATCCATTCATTCATTCATTCAAAAAACAATGTTGCAAATCCTCACCGAGGATTCATTCATGTCCAAATGTCATATGAGGCCTACCTAAGAACTTTGACCCACCTGAAGGCTTGTGGGGCAGGGCACACGGCAAATATATTTTAAACCATCAGCAAGATCCAAACACTGAGTCTTTGGTGGACATGTGCTGTTGAGCGCACAAGCATCTATGTCCACTTCACAATTCTTGCCAAGAAAACCTGCAAGAGGAGATTAATTACAACATACAATATTTAATCCAACATCTAGTCACAGAAATGGTGGCTGGTTTGTCATCTTCAAGTATAGTATATGTTTTTGCATGCACAGCACTTGCGTATTCATCACTGTCAATCCAAACATGATATAGGGTATAACCTTTTGTGGAACTACCGTGAGAGTGCATTGATTTACTACCATCAAGGTTTTTGGGGATACTCGCAGACATGATGTATGGTGAGAGTCGACATAATAAGGCCAACAGAAACACTTTCTTTAACCGCAGCGGATCTAAAAGATTCAGTCTTATTACTAAATGACAAAACTGAGGGTTCAAATACATTCAGGAAAAAAATGCATTACTTTGGCTCCAATACATCCTCTAAGCCAGCCACTTATAAATCCAGTCATGTCGTAAGACTCTCCTCTGCAGTGGTGTCCAGAACCCAGAGGTCTATTTCCTCATCACTGGAACTCGCTTTGTGGAACTTCACCATGAGGAGATGCAGCAGATGATGTGTGAGACTGTAAGAGGCTTACGTTTACTTATAGATAAAAGATGAGATTTAGACTGGAGAGGGTTTGCCCTGGAAATTTGTTTCCATGGATGTGTGAACACATCTTGCACCAGTTTACTCAGAGAGTTAGGAATTCCAGATTAAGGATTAAGTCAGGCTGCAAAGGCAGCAGTAAGGGGGCTTCTGGTGGTTCTGGCGGAAGAGAAAAGGTGTGCGTTGCGCAAACCAAAGTGTCTTTCTACATGCAATAAAATGCCACATTAAAGGGGTCCAAGCAGCTGCCAGACACGTCCTGAGCCTTGCCAACAACACAGAGCCCTCACGAGGGCTTCATCACTTTGCATTTTGTGAATGTAAATTCAGGTCTCAGCCGGTGAGGCAAAATAAGCAATTAATGGAAAATTATTTTGATGGGAGTTTCAAGATATATTAGCACAATTCCAATTGAATATTGGAGTCTGTTAATGAGCTTTGTGATTTCTTTCTGCTGTCAATCATGGGCCAAAATTGTTAAACAGACGTTATTTGGAGCACTCCAGGATTTTCATTGCTGCCTCGAATGCACAAATGAAGGCATTTTAATTATTTTTGTAAGGAGGCAGCCCAATAACTTGCGCTCTTTTCTCACCAGGGATGGCGCTACGGGGGCTATAGTCCAATCAGAAATCTGCGTAGCCCTCCCACCAGCATTGTATTTGTATATTATAAAATATATTCATAAATCACTTCTTTTAGCCTCCCCTTTTTATCAGCCAAGGCCACCTTTTAGCCCAGAAAGAGAAGACAAATTCAGAAGCCGTCCCTGCTCACATGGGGAGCATGCTTCCTTCCACCTTTGAATCTCTGCAATTTCAACCTAGTTTCTCTCCTATCATAGTCCAAAATCACCTAAGAAATTAAACTGAATCGTGTAACAGTTCTTAGTTGATAATTACGTTGAAAAACCATTGTGCATTTTACATAAATCATTTCATACTAGATCATTTATCAAAACCTGCCAGGTAAAACACATGGAATATGTGGCAAACCAGTTGGCAAAACAGTTTGTTTTAACCAAGCCAAAGTCAACTTAACTGAACTGTGAGTAGTCTATGAATGTGAACGGTTGAAAAAGACTGATGATCTGTCTTCTGGGTCAGAAAGATCAATTAATGATCTCGCATAATCATGCACAGGGATGGTGGAATAAGAACTGTTTATATGATTCAAAAAAATCTTTAAAACATGCAAAATGTAATCATGTCAATTTCCCCAGCTTAATTTCCTGGGGCAAATTGTGTTTCTGCTGAGGGATGCCACTGGCAAAGGGTAATCACCATGCGAACACTGAAAAGGCTAGAGGGTCCCTGGCTATGACTCAGAGACTATATTCACTGCACACAAGTGTAAAAGGTCTGTATTACTGCTTGCCACGATAGCTAATAGTGATATCTATGCACAAAGGCCTTTTGGGGAAACACAACAGTACAAACCTGTGGGACACTGGCATTCATAGTGTCCAAGCAAGTCAAAGCATGTGCCATTGTGCCGGCAGGGATTGGAGTGACACTCGTTGATCTCCGTCTCACAGTGTGTTCCTGAGAGAGAAAAGATTACAAATTTGCAACTAAAACGGACCTGTACATAAGTGATTAAAAATACCTTGTGAGGATTGAGGGGTTCAGAATATGAATGGATGAATGGATGTAATCACAATTACACAGAAATTACTGAAATGGAAGTTCAAAGGAGATTATTTGTTTGGTTATGCTAAGTAAGGTTAAATTGGTACTCTAATATTAACAGTAGCACTGGACACATTCACGCGGTTTCAAACAATAATACAATTGCCTTGTTTTGTCATTACTACTTTGCAAATGTTATTGAATTTGTTTGAATAAACTTTAAGTGAAGGGGAGAATAGAGCGAGAAACTGCTTGGCACAGATGATGGGAGTGGGGGAGGTCAGGTGCCTTGATTGATATTTGTTTGCTACGCTGCTATGTCAGAAAGAGACGTGTTCTCACGCTTTGTCAGCAGGAAGATGGTGTGCTTCCAATGCAGGCTATTAATTCAAAATGTCCTATCATCAATAACAAAAGAGACAAAAACATTCCTGCCATGGCAGACGTGCTTTCATGAAACAGCAGAATGGCAAAGATTGATGTCATCAGCAGTGTAGATGCTACAGTTCATTATATACAATTAATGCCGGGTTTGGTTTCGTCTTACACATCTGGAAAGAGCGTGACTGGAAATGCATCACTTGTATAATGATGTTGCCATTTTAATATATTGTCTTTGTTGGCATCCAGTTGGCATGAACACCCAGTGCTAGTGTGGGTTTTAAAATTTAGCTGGGTCAGTTTGTCTGCTCCCCAATAATAATTTCCTGGAAAAATATATAAAATAAAAGGAGTTGATGGACCAGGCAGGACACCTCTTATGTTGCCTTAGCACAATGTGTGTGTGTGGATTTTTTCGCTTCTATTGTTATGTTTGTTTGGTATTCATCTTTTCTGCAAACTAAATTGATCAGACAATGTTTATCTCAAAACGTTGTGCAATATGCAAGAAGGCGTATCCCATATAGCCATAGCTTTTACTGGTTTTGTGTGTACATTTTCATAAAATCATTCAATGTTTTTGATTTACATCCAAATAAACTTAAAATTAAATTACAGATCTCAACTGTAGAGGGAAAAGGTGGTTATGTGAACGAAGCTACCATAATTTATGCTTACAAGTGTTCTACTGTGAAAAATAAATCCTTGCTAAGTAAAACCTTCATATTTGGATTTGAGCAGTGTATTCAGAGTTATGATCTATGATAGAGTACAGTGGAGGTTTTCATGGCAATGCTTGAAATTAAATTGGTCTTTTTATGCCGCATGGCTCAAAAATTCAAGAGGGGAAAAAATATCACAAGATGATGGAAAATAATGAATTTTATCAGGCACTAAGTCTTCCCATAGTGCAAGAGACAATTTTCTATGACTGAAATGGGAGCAGATTTTAGCAATGGAAAAGAAGTGGAAAATCTTGTTCATGTAGTGCTATGTGAGGGCTAATCTGACTGACAGGTGAGTGTGTCAGGGCTTAATGCTAGATCAGGGAAATGCACTGCAGTATCATGCAGGAAAGAAAAAGGAAAATTCACTATGAATGAAATGCATACCCCATGTGCGTTTGTGTGTATAATATGCATCGATGTAAAAAGAAAATTATCAATTCACTAAATGATTAAAATGATATACAGTGGAGCCTCGGTTTTCGAACGTCCCAGTTCTCGAACAATTCGGTATTCGAACAAAAAAAATCGAGATTTTTTTTTGCTTCGGATGTTTTGCTTGGATCGGATAAATATTTTTTTTGCCATTATTTGTAATGGGAAAACATGATTCGGAATTCGAATTATTCACTTCTCGAACAGCCTTCTGGAACGGATTGTGTTCGAAAACCGAGGCTCCATTGTATTTATAGTTTTTGTTACATTAGGAAAAGTTACTGTGTGTTAGATAATGACTCATTCATTTTGTTATTTTTTATATGAATGAAAGTTGGGAACTGAAAATTGACAATGGAATCCAATCGGGGTTGAGTGAATCGTGTTACATATACATACATATGTTTACATACTACATACGTATGCAAAGTATATGTATATACATATGTACGCATATACATATGTATGCATATACTACATGCGTATACATATACATATACAAATGCAGTATGAATGCATGAATACTCTTATAGGAAGTTACACAATTTATTGCCCCTCACTGCCTAGGATTGTCAAATATATCCATTTAAAGTGAAAAAAGCAGAAACAAACCTAACATGGCAGCATATTGAATAGCACAGTGGAAACACAGAGGGTAGAAATGAATCATGTAAAAACATCAGAATGGGCTTTTGGAGTTATGTAAAATGACAAATGAGTTAATCTGAAAGCATATTTCTTGGCAACGTTTGTCTTGAACTGCTTCTTATACATAATTCTGCATAATGGGGTATGACAGCATAGCTATGAGCAAATACAAAATATTTTGAAAATACAGCATGCCATTTCCATTTAGGCTATCATATTTATTTCATTAATTTTTCAAGATGATAGCCAATTAAGCCGATTAAATGTATCGACAGCGATGCTTCAAATGGCTAGTGGGTACATTAAGAGGTACCTCTGAAGTTCAAGTGTTTTTATTTTAGGTATATTTTCCACCTGCTTAGTGAGGTTAGAGGTAAAAAGTCACTGAGAGAATAGACCTTGAGCTGGTAGCGGCCCATCTTTCCAGGTACTTCATCACCGTTTGTTGCAAACGTGACAGCAGGAAGCTAAACCTCCACAACATTGTTGACCTCAATGTGATATATTTACACTACTTGAGGTCACAGACACTTCCTAAATAGGTAGCTGTGTCCTCCACATGTTTCATCTCAACCTTTAGCTTTATATAAGTCATGGTAAGACACCATTGCCCTTGTTGGGCTTCCAGTAAGAATTGCACCAAGATTCAATCAAGTTTATATATAAAGATATATATTTAAACAAAATACCAAATAAAAACACACTTTTCTTGACTTTGAAAGTTATCTCACCTGTGAATCCTTCTGGGCATTTGCACATGTACTGTGGAGGAGACGACATCTGGCTCGTTGTAATACATGTGGCTCCATTCAAGCATCTGTTGGGTTTTATCAGGCAGGCATTGCTCACGTATTGACAAAACTCTCCCATCCATCCTGGGGTACAGATACACTGCAGCAAAACCGCAGCGTAGGTCAATTTGACACGGTGTGCTACTCATCAATCTCGTTCCATTTTACCACACTGGATTTGAGAACACTGGTGACAGTAAAGCACTTCATCTCCAGTGGGAATTTGACACTTATGAGTCTGAAGGTGGGGTGGAAATTTTTGAATAATAAGGAATAATAATGATGACATCACAATGCAGTTTGTGATAGTCGATATTTTGGCAGTTACATTTTACAATATCCATGCATTTTGTATATACAGACTTGAAACACACCTCATATTATCAATTTTGGGGATCAGTGTGTGCAAACAACACATCAACATTGGCGTCGTAGCTCATTCTCTCTAATGTCTAATGAAACAAGACCGATAATAATTAGAGATTTGCGGTCATCACAAAGGAGTCTTGGCTGTCATGAAAATACAGATGTTTGTGACAAGTGCGCAAAGAAAGGGAAATTAAAGCAGAACGTTTCCTGTCAAGCAATGAATTCACATTCAATGATTTATCGCTGTAGAATTAGAGTATTATGTGTGTACAATTCTACTTGGTAGCTCCAATTAATGATATTTTTCTGTGAGCAGACATAGAGTGTATGAGCCAGAGATGGAACGACTTTTGAACAAATATGTGACATGCGGATGTTGTGTGTGGGTGTTAAAAGCCAGAGACACTAAAGACTGTTTTTATTAACTTCCCATATTCATCTGAAAAATGTCACGAATGCGCAGAGCTAATTTGAAGCATCTGTCACAATCAAACTAATCAATGTCATATTAGAGATTCTCACATGATCCTTCCAGGTGCAACATGAGACATATTTCCGAGGCCTCAGAGTATTTGATTATGACCAAGACATTGAATTACTCACCTGATATCCGGCAATTACACTCAAACACAATCCCTCATTTAGACAGTTGATATTGAGCAGGCGGCAGTAGTCAATTACTTCTCCACAATTCTTCCCCGCAAAGCCCCGTAGACATCTGTTGAAAGGAAGCGTGTGTCAGAAAATCATTTCACCCTAAGCCTCAGGCGCTAACATGCTTTATTTCTACAGCATGTCTGGACTCATATTTTTTTTCTACTTTGTTGTACAGATGAAAGAATTTGTCAGTCTGCCTCTAAAAAGATAATATTGCACATTTCTACATGTATGTACAACTTTATGGTATGGAATATAGATGGATTCAGATGATATAACTGCTGAAGTGGTCATTGTGTGTCTTCAATTCCATTTTATTAAAATTAATGTGTAATGTAATCTGGCATGTAAACACTACACAAACCAAGAGAAAAATACTCTCATAAGCTGAATGAACTGCGTGCACTGAAGTCATCTGAATCAACCACGACACTATCAGTGACCCGGATTAAAATAATGACTGTATTTTTCTCTACATTTGCGTTCGTTCCCTTTTAGAAAAATCAGCTCCTACTTTACTAATTTTACAAGACGTGTTCCCTCCTTCTAAAGTTATCCATTTTGCAGTATTATCCAATGGCACTGCAAAGAAGTATTAATCACTAAACTGAATATGCTGCCTGTGTTACAATACAGTTTCAGTTCGATAAGTATCTAACCAAGCACTGGTGAGGAGAATGAAATAATGTAATCTACAAGACGAATGTAATACAGAAGAAGAATGTTATCTACAAGAACATTATAATCTTTAAAGAACAATGTGTTACGAGGTGAAATAAATGTTTCAAAACCACATTATATGTCAGTTTCTATCATACCGTTCTCAAAAGGTTGGGTATTGAAAGAGCTTTACATTTATTAGTTGTGAAAAAAGTTAAACATTAGATTTTGCTCAGAAAGTGATTATTTTAGAGCACATTCTTTATCCAGTTTAAAATAATTATAATATACACACTATTTTGTGTGGCCTTGCCATTTCCTGATATAGATTGAGAAAATGATTATACAGTGTTGTTTTGAGATTTGAGTTAAATTTGTTATGTCCCCACACTCTTAATTCAACACAAGTGTGTCACACCATAGTTCCCCTCTGAAATGAATGAAAATGCCATTACTGTAATTTATTCCAGTCCTCCCAAAACATTTACGAGTTTATATAAGAGAATGTGTACCTTATAAAAACTGAGTGATAACCTAATTAGCCTTTTCTGATCATTATTAGAAAATAGTAAGAGTATGAGGAGCTGCTCTATGCCAAAAATGTACATTACCATACACAACTGGGCACAGCTTTAGTTTTTCCAAAATTGACAGAGGATGTACAATTTTTAAATAAGATAAATAATAATATAATAATCAAATAATAAAATAATGGAAAATAACAGGGCAGATAAATAAAATCAGAATGGCTTTGAGGACACAGGCAGGACATTTTTTTAGCAAGCAATTGCTATAGCTTTCTTTAAAAAAAATGGAATATCACCACAGGAGGCTAGTTTGAGTATTCACGTGAAAAAGTGTGTTGACTTTGAAGGGTGGTTACGAAATGTAATCAAATTGTATTCAGCCTGTGTATATTTCCAGTCAGTCAAAAGGAAAGAACAGTCAGCTTGAGATCCTTGTGTGTGTTTTGTGTTTTTCACCTGCACACATAATCATGTCCTCTGGACACACAGGTAGCATTATTGAGGCACGGTGATGGGTTGCACACGTTCCGCCGCCCTCTCTTGCATGCTGGGACCACTTCACCATCTGCACACACACATTCAGAGGCCTGCACATAGGGCCAGAACAAACCAGGTCATGTGAAAACGGCTGGATTTCACGCATGACTGAAGGCTATCTTCTTCTCAAATGGTAAAATTATACCTTTATTCTTAGAGTGAATTCCAAAATTAGTCTTTGTTCTTTCAAATGGGATTAAGTGGAAGCTCAACATTTAACCCCCCCAAATAAACCAATGTCTCTTCCTTTTCCGATTCAAACACTCGCCAACTCAAATGCTGATAACTTTATTAATACCTAGGCCACATACTGGCTTTCAAACAGAAGCAAAAAACAAACAAGCAAAAAGGTAAGTGTGGTGAAAAAGTGTGCATCAATAGGGATAAAAAATAGAGCATATTTGAAATTTGTGGGATCATTGAATCAAATTGCTGCAACCATTCTTTCCCTTTGTTCATCTTCAGGAGGAAGTATTAATTGCTGCTCACGTCTTTAGAATAAAGCCTTTTGATCCTGTTTCAAGAGACTATATTCATTTCCATCTGCTATAGAAAACAAATAAAGGAAATTGGGTCCTCACATGTTCTTCTGCACTGCAAATTTGATTCTGCTGACAAACATTTGACAAGCAATCAACGGCGGATGCAGAGTCACAGTAGAGGCCCCTGAAGCTTTCAGGACAATGGCAGACCAGACCTGTGGGAGTCTCCTCACATATGCCTCCATTTCTGCATGGATTTGGATCACAACTAGATTTTCTTTCACAAGGCAGGTCTGCAAATAGAGCACATGACGTTTATGAAGTCGTCACGTCAGCTATTTGTACTGTTTATGTAGTTTTTTTTTTTTAACTGGATAGAAAAACATGGAAAATGATGATGATGTGAAAAGCAAGACAAATGCATTTGTCTGGGATTGTTGATCTGACTGCATACGATGAAGTCAGGTGAACAAATGAGCATTTGGGTCAGCCTCAACGTGAGCCATCCTGTGTTGTTAGTCACTGCGCCGCTAAACACCAAGAAGCATTTTTCTCTTCTTAAAGTTTTATATTTTTAATTTTAAGACATTGTGATGTTTTATTATTCATTCTAAATGATGGTTGTGCCCAAAGTCAGATTGAATAGGCTCCAAGTCAGCCACTACCCCAAGCAATATAGAAAATAGACATATGTGCACAGTGCCATACAAAGGAGAAATTTAGTTTCAAGGTGAGACTAATTTAATTTTGATGACCATGCTGAGACTTTTCATGTTTTTCTTTCTGTTGAGGTGCCTAGACATTTATCTTTGCAGGGGATCTTTCCATGGACATTTCCTTAAATCCATCTGCTGCCATACAAGTGCCCCTGTCCCAGAGGCAACTCATAGTAACCTCTGTGGCAATCAATCTTGTATTTATCTTCAGGTCTTGCTTGAGCCACAGATCATTTTGCACTCCATAAACTGAGTTTCCTTTACAGTCTTCACACATAGCCTCTTCTACAATAAATAACTTGATACATTTTAGTATATAGTATACCCTTAAAGGTGTAATTTTGTTTTCTTCTTTGGATTTCATTTTGGGAGAGGTCATTCATTGAAATACAAGACAAAATATCTTTTGTTGCATTTTAAAGGGCATATTACATACCCTCATGAATGCAGTGGTTAACTGTGGAAATTCAATACAATGGACTCAATGCATCTCTGTTTAGTGTAATTAAATTGGTTAACAGGGGTGATGACTGCATACTTGATACTAATTATATTTTGCTGGCAACAAAATGAAACTGAGATAAAGACAATCAACATCTCAGCAAAATAAAAATGGACTAATAGGGATGATAGGTAATATTTAAATCAGAGAGCCTAGATGTAAAGCAGAGGACAGTCAAAACAAAAAGAAATCTCATCTCACACATCCCACGAGCTTGGCTCATTATTCTGTGCACATAGACTTTGGCCTATGAGGGCAACCACCAATGGAGGATGCAACATCCAGCTTCTTGCTTGATTAATGAAGAAACTGCAGCAGAAAGGGGGAGGAGGAGGAAGCAAACACTCCAAAGTACTCCCAAGAAGCTGATGGGACAGCAGGGACGCATGACTATGGAAAAGTACCCTGAGGAGTCGACACGCTAGAGACATCAGCAAGTACGCCCCTCAAAATAGTTTGCTATCCCACAAAAGCAGAGAATATTAAAAGGAAAACATACATTGCTACATATACAAAAGTTTTGTATCATGTTTAGTTGATCTGCCAATATTTAAAAGGTAGTCACGATTTCCCAAGCATCGATTTATTTGGAGGTTTACGCATGTAATAAAATGCACGCCATTTACTTGACAAGCAGCAATTCAAAAAGGAGAATGATACATTCCCCCCTCCCCCCCCCCAGCCGAACAAACATGCTGGACATAAAAATGTTCTTCTTACAGTCTGGAGTGATAGCATAACAGCATGAGGTACATAAACATTCAACAGTTGGATGTGTGTTTAAACATTTAGAAAATACCCTTGTGTTTAGAAAATGTTCACCTTCAGTGGCGGAAGTACATTTTAGTAGTTGCATCGTACAGAAGTATTTCCAATATTTTGCTTCCTCTTTTCAAGACACGAAGGTGGCCCTGAATGATAATCATTGTTTAAATTATTTTATGTTAGTAAATGTCATCGGAATGTGTACGGAATGTGTTGTGTAAGCATCTGCCTCAGTTTCAATTGCAGGCAAAAAAAAACCTCCCTGCTTGTCCTCCCCGTTTAACTACCTGGTAAAAATATTATAGACATATTTACATTACATTTCACTCCCATTCATTTGAATCAAGAAAATGAGGAACTCATAAAGAATTTTAAAGGAGCGTTAAGACGCACTGATGTAAGACCCCAATATAGGTTCATCATATTGGGGAGTTAAATCAAAACTGAATTTACATGAGCCAGCCAACATTTAAAAACTCAGAGCAATATCAAATGTGTGATATAATACCATCAGCAGGAACAATGCAATATAAATGACATTTTAATTAGAAGCTGTAAACCTGTGTTTTATAAACTACGTCACGCTCCGTTAGCCAGCAGCTATTCATGGCTTTTTTACAGCCATATATGAGTAGTCGTAACGCTGGCTTCTGAAGTGTTTGATTTAAAGTGGCTGCTGCAATTATGATGACAAATACAGTACAAAGTAGGTTCAAGTTTAAAGCCTGTAAGGAAACGCTGGTCTTGGATAGAAGGTTTTCAGCTTTGACCTTTTCCAGAGAGGGAGGCTTTCGAAATGAGTGACATGGTATATTTGCTAAAATGCCTACCCGAGAATTCTGCACCACAGGTGCACGCATAGGAGCTGGACGACACTTGAACGCACGTCCCTTTAGTACATACTCTGTCGCAGTTTTCCTTGCCGATAACTTCTGAACAGGTTGTTCCTAATAGGATGAGAAAACAGGGAAATATTCCTCTATATACAAACAAAAAGTCAGCAAGAGTGATTATGCAGACTGAAAGAAGAGTACACATTGGCAATAAATAGAAATATGTCATTTTAAAAGCAAGTTATTTATCATTCGTTTTGTTTTGCTTTGCATTTGACAATTGATCTGATAAGAGCTCAATGCTGATTAAACTGATAAATAAATCAGTGCACTGGAGGAAGGCATACACTAGAATTTGAGTAAAAAAATTCTCTCACTAACCTCCTTGTGCATTTTTAAGTTGATTTTGCTCTTATTATTATATTTTACTGATCCCTGAAGGTAATTTATCTTGCACTGAGAAGAGACAGCAGAATGAGGAGGCTGCGCAACTGTGTCATGACCCTGAGTATTTGGAGGTTCAGATTCTTGCTCAAAGGCTTCTCTGCACTTCATCTATGAAGTGCATTGGGTTTTGAACCTGCTACTCTCAAGACCAAAAGTTCATACACACTGTGCTACTGCCGCCCCTATTATTATGTTCTAATTCTGCACGTCAAGCAAGATTTCTTGAAAGATATTCATATGTAGATATCTGTAGTCTGAATTTACAACAGTAACTGACATACAGTAACTGCAATTGGAGCTGTACAGCAAACGGTTGCAGTTTGTCGATGATGAAAAAGAAAAAAGAAAATTAGGTGCAACAGAAGCTGTTCTCTAAATAGACATTTTCACCCACCCCATAAGAAAACTTTGCTTGAGCCAGAGCCCTTTATTTTTGTAAGCAGCCAGTTGCTGATTTTTCATCCAATTTGGTGAGATTATCCTCAAAAGCTGTTTCATTCCCACATTCACTGTTCAATGTTATTGCATAAATTTGAAAGCCAACAGAATAAAACAAAACAGCAAGGTCATCAAAAAGCATCAGTTGGACAAATACAGGCAGAATGAAATGGAAGTGAAATTTATAGGAATGATTGCCAATTTTAATTTACGTAGGTTTAATTAAAGCGATTAGTGAATTAATTGTTTTTTGAAAGCCAGCTGCTTTACCTGTAAAATGTGGAGGGCACAGACATTTGTACGTTCTGTGGTTAAGTTCTGCAGGGCCGTTGCTCAAACACACCCCTTTGTTTTTACAAGGATTATCCAAACAAGGGTCAAATTTTTCACAAAACCTCCCAGAGTAGTGGTGATGACATCGGCATGAGTACATGTCTTCCCAATTGTCCGTTTGACAAATACCCTTTCCAGAACAAAGTGGAAGCAGAGGGGAGGCTTGGCAAAGTTGCGTCTTGACCAGCACGTTGAGCCTCAAGCCGTGCTTACACAGCTGGGTATCATCATCGTGCAGACCAATGAAGTAGTGGTGGCCCGGCTCGAGCCACTTGCTATCCACTTCTTCGCTTCTATTTATGTGTTGAGGGAAAACCAACTGGTCTCTTGCGAGCCCGCTCGCAGAACAACTCTCAAAATTGTCCTTAGACACGTTGAGAAGTCTGACACCGTATGACATCAGTGTCTCATCTGGGACGAGCAACAGTTTGTCCCCGAGCTGCAACTGAAGTGGGCAAATCTGCGGGAGGTTAACTGGTACATTCAAATCATCTCTACCAGAACCCCGACATTCTTTAATGCTACCACAGATATTCTCCATGAGTGTCCAGTTCATTTGAATGATGATTTGGTCCTGGTGCCACTCAAGTGCAACCGTTTTTTTGCAAGTGGTTTGGCAGAAGCTCATGTGGACCAAACAGCTCACATAGATGGAAGTCAAGGAAAATGTTGAAGTCTTCATGTTGCTTCTTTTCTCAGATTCTAGGAAAGAAGTGGCGCCAAGGAATACCTGGGGGACAATGACACAGCTTTGAATTAATCATGTGTAGATGACACCTCTTGCAATTATTCATCCAAATATTGACACTCTTATTCACACCTAAGGGTTATTTGGAGTCAAATAAACTATCATGCACGCCCAGGCTCGTTTCTAGAGATGGCCATCCACAGCAGCCTCAAATTGGAGTGGCTGCTCCTTGAGTTTAAGAGCAGCCAGTAGAGGTGACTCAGAAATCAATTTGGTGCCTCTTGGACAGCATCCAGGCATCTGCAACTGGGACAAGACCACAGGCAAGATTACGGGAGGAACTGTCTCACAACCAGCCTCAGAACAAAACAATCTTCCTCCAGTGGAACTAGAGGTCCGATACAAGTACTATATCTTGACATACAAGTATCTAATGCAATCAGTATTACCTAATGTTAAAAATCAATCCTCATTTCAAATCGGCAGGCATGTTTTTTTTTTCCTTTCAATGTTTAGGCTAATTCAAAAACACAATGGCAATATCTATTGAATCACTTGCTTGAGGAATCACTTGCTGCATTTTTGATCGTGTGTGTGTGTGTGTGCGTGCGCTTGCGTGTGTGTGTGTGTGTGTGTGTGTAATTTATTATCTGTCATATGCTGATGATCTATTGGTTTTGATCTTCAAACTTCTATTATTTGGTGCCGTTTCCCCAAAATTAGAGTTCTGATGCTTAGTCACAATCTAACATCTGTGCATTGTTGGCCCATAAAAGCAAGAGTTTTATCTGAGCATAGATGCAATTTATTTGAGTGGGGTTACAGAAAACCTGATTTCCTGAAGTGGAAGATTATCAACCACACCTTAGACTGATTCACTGTGATTTTGCAGGCCTTCTCTGAGTGTTGTCATTATCTTTCTTAAGTGCAAGTGGGTTCTTGTTTGCAACACTTGCTATTCTCACTCTCATTCTCACAACCTCACAAATCAGACCAATAACACACGGTGTTCGCCATATTGTTTGTTTAATATGAGAGCTTTAAACAGATTAAACATTTTAGGGTCTGTTTCAGTTTGAGATCACAACAAAATCAAGCAAATGAAAAATCAAATGCTGTATAGCAAGTAAATAGATGTTCAGTGAATGATTTTTAATGTCAACTGACCTTAACTTCAAGCGTTCACCCAAGGTCAAAGTTCACAAATTGAAATATTATTTTGTCATTACAGCCTCATTTAAAGACACAATGGCTGCTAGTCTCTGAAGTGAACAAACTATAGGGTTGTCCTGATATGATCACCATTGGCCCTCATTTATTTCAGATCATCATTTTTCAGCTGACTGGTATCAGTGCAATGCTTGCTGCAAATGGGGTCATTAAATGAATAATGATTCTCTATCGAGTGTTTGCCACACGCTTGTTTGTCGAAGCACTGAACAAAAATTGAGCAGTAATCTTGGACCAAAGCTATCAAGTGGATCACGGTGAAAAATATGCTAAATTCCTAATTCAAAACAAGGCAACTGTTATCTAAAGGCCAAATGAAACAAATTCCACCTCTATTTTTTTTGTGAGAACACAAAAATACATAAACAACAGGAATAATACTTTTCTGAGGATTCATAAGGTGGTTTCTTCAGCTTTTCATGCGGAGCTGTTATCCGAGTGCATTCAATGTAGTGCCGCTGACCACCAAGCGTGTCTTAGCAGCTTCAACTGATCTAACATTTCTACAGAGAGTGACAATGCCAGATAAAATATTCCTTCTCTGCACCATCTGTGCCTGAACCGCAGTCTCTGGCTGGAAGACGAGTTAACGCAGACTACACAGTGTTTTACCCCTCAGGCCATTTTCATATGCGCTCAACATATAACAAAAAGTGTCAATGACTCCTAAAAAAATGCTGACAATGGAACTGCAGGAAAGTGATGAATAAAATAAAGAGCATTGTCAAAAAGGCTGTGGATCATGTGTGCCACGTGTAAGCAGCACGCTATTTTTCATCAAAGGGATTGATTGATTTTTGCTCAACTGTAACACGATATAATAAGGCTGTGGAAGCCTTACTCACATGTTTGGATTTTAGTTCTTGGCACTGCAGGAACTCAGAAAGTTTTAATGCAATTTTCCAAGCTTTCAAAGTGTTGTTCTGCCCCACTTTTTCAGCACTCTACCCAAAAATGAGTGTGTTTGTGAAAAGGCTAGGTTAATTAGAATATTTCATCAGACTAGGCAGTATGATTCTGTGTACTCAAACACCTGTAGTAATCATGCAGGAGCGCAACCTGTGCCAACAGGTAATTTTTGCCTCGGGTTTGGAGATGGCTTTGCTTGTGTTAAATATCGTTCTCAGCTTCATTTGTAATTTAAATTTACAAACAAATTGAAAGGAATGAAAAAAATTAAATTTTAGTTTCACAGATTTCAAATTTTGGAGGATCAAACAATCATTGCAAATAATATACATAGCTTTTTATTAGAATAAAAACAAAGTTTCACAATTGAGAAGAAAAGATAGAATTTGAGCATGAGAAACGAGAAGGAAACCAAAACATGACATGCCGAGATGGAATGTACTGGCATTTATGGTTAGACCAGGGGCTGAACCCTCGTAGCCCTTTGAGCCTCCACTACTCATTAGCCCCTTCTCCCAAAGGCCAACAATGGATACCATGACAAATCATGAGAAAACTTGTCAATAATTTATTGCAGAGAGAAAAAACTACGTTTTAGGCCAACCGTGCTCATGATGTCACCCAGCATTATTCTCAATGACTTAAGATGTTTGCTTGAGAACAAAGCCGCCCAAAACATCAGTGAAGCAACAGACAAATGCTGGCAGGTGGTTGTGCCCGAAGAGCACGATGGAGCAAGCTGCTTGGACATATGTTAGGGTCTGATCAATCCACACTGCGTTGCACAGATGAGGGTATGTGTTGCTCCGAGACCGTCGGTTTACAGTTTAATTGATGATGTGTCTAAGCTACATCCATTGGCTGCATTTTTTTAAAGATTTTTTTTAAGCTATAAATACACATTTTTAAGATTACATATATCATAAGTGAAATTTTAATATCTGACAGAGCAAATTAAATTCAAGGGCCCCTCAGCTGCTTATTAATTATTTGCACCAGTAGTCGTTTCCCTGTTAACTGCAGTAAATGATGAATTTAATATTAAATTTAGTACATTTGTAGATTAATTGAATCCTAAAACGTATCATGGTTTTTTAAAACCATTATTTTATTAACAATATTAATTCAAGAAATCCCATTGATGCAAACAAAAGTGGCTTTAAAAGACAATATTTACAAATCATACAACAGCATATACCACCTGCAAATCTACTGCACATATCCACAAGATGACCATGGCAGCAATCCAACGACTCCAACAAAAGAGCGTGAGCCGGGACGCAAAGAAGTTACTTTTATAATCCCATGCGCGGTTACAAGCAGTATGAGTAATAGATGAATGCCAGAGAAGAGAGACTGTGACCAGAACAAAAATGATACATTTTTTCAAAATCTAGCAAGATATTCTTGACAAAGAGTCAAAGAAAATGCTAATCAAAGATTAATTCGATTAGGACTCCAATAACCACAATAAATAGCCTTAAAATCATTGATTATGTAAAATGTCAATCCATGAAATCATACTGTTGGATAGTACCTAAACAAAAAGACCGAAGGTCAATACCATGATGTCTTAAAGATATTGGTATTGATCGAGATTAAACTGGTTCACATAGAAGAATAGCTCTAGTAATAAGGGCCATGGGGGTCAGAAGCAAGGTCAGTAATGTGAGAGTCAAGTAATTGTCTCCTCTCAGTTTGACGCTTTCATTAGGACTCCTGCATCCCATGATGCCTAACACATTGGTGCACAGAGAGCAACTGATCAAGGGAGGCAGCGTAAATCCTCTCCTGACCGATGACACCGTAAGGAAGACACATTATCACATTTAATTAGACTGCTAACAAATCACTTGTCTTGTTGTTAGGCTTTGACAAAAGACGGCAATCGATTCAAATTGATATTTAACGAATTTGCGTAAAACCCCAAATTTGAACATTTTTGTAAATCTAGATTTAAGATGAGTGTATAAGTACACAAGTCTCAATTTATTAAAACCATAATTAAAATAAATACTCTGAGTATCGCTAACATAATATGGACAAACTAGAACAATACATTTGGTTAGGTAAGCATCATGAGGCTGCAGCCTGTGTCACACTGAAGATCACACAGTGACACCAAAGTTATTGTCAATACATTCTACTGCTGAGTCACATTAAAGGCAAGTGACACATTAGTCACAGGAAACACAACATTTCACAGTGAGTAAATAGTGCCATTGCTCTTCCAAAAAGCATCTATAAAAAAAGACATTTTGACAGTGGATCAGTTTGAAATATGGCAGAGAGTAATGGAACAAGAGAGAACAGTTACAACAAGCTGTGACAAAAATGATTGCAGGCGACACTATTCAACTTCAGTGAACTTTGCTTTCTGTCACTGGCAAAGATACATTTGTTGTTTTAAGTTTGAAAATCAATTGAAAACTGTGACTGTCAAAGGTCAGGAGTGACATTCCACAATGTAACTTGATCCAGCATTCACATCAGAAAGGTTCTTGCACCAACAAAGGTGAATAATTTCCATCATTCCAAATAATTAGTGTAGCTTTTTAAAGATGGAATGGCAAATGTCTAAATAATAAAATGTGTTTAGTCCATGGTGTGAAGCGACAGTGCAAAAATCAAACTATGCTTATGTGGAATTTCATTCTACCATAGTCACAATAACATGATTAGGTCTTTGACTTCCAGCTGTACTTTCTTGTTTCTTTCTTTTTCTAACCTTTCTCAAGTGCATGGAACATTTCAAAGAGCTGTAGGTTTCCAAGGCTGTCTAAAATACTTTTTGAACCGTTGACTGATTTAAGCTTAGACCTCAAGCGACATAATTTCACCCAAAGCTCTGAATTCACCACATTGACTTTGCCTTTAACAGCAGTTAATTTTTGTTCGCTACACAGTGCTTTCAGTAGTCCCCCTGTTGTCACCTACTGTGATTTCGGGTGAATTTGGGACTCTGGGCAAAGGGTTATTCCAATTTAGAGTTTTCTTTTAAAGCTTTGTTTATTTCCTTTGGGTTAAATGTAATACTATATTTTACATCTGTTTTTTCAAAAACATACAACTTTTAGATCCCAGCATAAAAAAGAAGCAGTATTTGAGGTTGTACAGTGACATAATCATGATCTAGTTTTTAAAGGCTGTACACCAGAAAATTGCTTTGTGACTTTCAAACAACTCTGGGCACATTATTGCATCAATTACAGATCATCTTAAGTGTTTTTGCCAACTTTGTGCTACCATTGGGTAGGGAATGTTCAGATGTGGCACAGTTCATCATCATACATAACATTTAATTGCATAATGCAACTGAAATTATGATAGGGCTCGGTTGGGTAAGAGGAAACTGTCCAGAAATCGAAATCAGTAAAATTGTATACTATTATTAAAAAAAAAAATAAAAAAAAAAGTAAAGAAAATCTGTCCTTTTCATTTTGTTTTAATATTTATATAAAGTCTTCTGGTTTAATGGAAAATTATACGTTTAAAACATTAGCCCACATTTCTATAACATCTATCTAGCTGAATAATGTTTTCCTGCTGTCTGTCCAGGTGTCCAGCACTGTAAACCATAATTTGCCATGCAGTCAGTCCACTGGGTATAGCTGGAATACACTAATAATTGCATTTGGGCTTTTGCTGCACGAAATAGTGAGGTAACCGGAAATCAGAATCTGAGCAATTCTGTTGTTGCTCCTTTGGCCTATGTCTAAAATAATTTACAGCAGTTACATTTTTATTACAACTCAAACATTTTCTTGTGCTGTTTAATGAAATTTGAAAGGAAAAAAAGGGCAATTAACAGTAGAAATAAATAAGCGGATACTCTCATTTTCCTGATATGGTTAGTGTTCTGTTGATTTTGAACATTCTACAATACTCCGGCTATCTGCATCTTGATCAAAACATGTTAACACTGTTACTGATGGTGAAGGAGACACATTCCAACAGTGTTTGTATCAGTTTGGTTTGAAAGGAACTGAGCGTTTGGGAGCTACGTTACTTCTATTGAACTAATCTGGAGAAGGCTCCTGGTAATAAAAATAAGGTGTTCTTGAAACAACAGATTAGCAATAAACCCCACCAAAATATCTGTCTGGCCTCTTTTTACAAATGCTAGGCCTAGGATTTAGCATGTCTGGGTAATCTGACTAGTAAGGCCATCTGCTAGTATATGCAGAGCACTCGTCTGCTTATTGTCAATTAGATAAAATCTTTGCAGGTAGGAAGCATGCTCACCATTCGGTCCAAGAAGATCTTCGACCTCCCGGGCCAACCTGCAGCATCATTTTGTGGAGTTTCTTATTCAGAGCTGAGATGTGTCACTCCCCAGAGAATTGGACAGCTGAGCCATTTAGGAGAGCTCAGGATCAAACTGTTGCTAGGAGATGTGATCAGACGCTGAGGACTGGAGGCGTGCCTGCTTGTAGGGGAGAGCCCCTATGGGGCGCAACAGGGCGGAGATACAGCCTGCCTGATTGATTATTCAATTATGCTTAACCAATTATTCAGCAGGCAAGCCAAGCCATTATCTTATGTAACAACTCAGTAAATGAAAATTTGTTTTTGGGATATATGGAGGAATTGGTGTACAAAACAAATACAAATCGTGGACCATAAAAATAAACTTGTTGCTGATATAGCTATGGTTTGATTTAATCAATTTATCATTGCTTTCTATGTGATACACTATTGGAAGTAAACACATTAAATGTCATGCATGGTACATGCATAGGGTGTACTGTATATATGAATTGTTCTGCCAGAAAGATTCTACGATTTAGTATAATCACGCTTTTATAGTATTTGATTGGCAGTAATGAAACAATCTCGAGGATGAAATATATAGATTAATGAAATATGGAATTGAAAAGTCTAAGCAAAACTAACAAAAAATAAAAAGGATATATATTCATAAATTCAACAAATACTGGTACTGCTTCAAAACTTTAAACATAGTGCTCTTTGACAACATTCCAATTTTGTGTCACTGAATTCTGAGGAACACTGTTTTTAGTCAACTCATCAAAAACCACAAAGCTCATTAAAGAACAGCCATGTATATAAATGTTTTGTTTAATTAGCAGGAACGTTTGACAAACGCAACTGTAACGTACTAATTAGGGAGCTTGGGAAATGCTGTCACCGCATATCTGTGCAAAGCCAGTATTTTTGTTGATCTGCATTTAATATTTGTAATCCTATAAGGGTGTTCAAATCGTCTTCTACTACTGATTATTATTGAACAGACCTCCCATCCAAGATGCCTGGTTATTTGCAGAAATATATGCAGTTGACCTAAAGATAATATTAATTATTTATAGGTCATAGAACTTTGAAATCCAACTCTTGCCGTCACAGAGCAAGATTCTACCGTGCCCATATGAAGTTCACTTTCAGTTGTTCTGAGGCTGCTTTGACAGCTGGTGCATGAGGGTTTTCTACAATGACCTATATTCCTTTAAATGAAAAGTTACATTCACATCCCCCGCCGCGCCACTGCAATTACTTTTCTACCAAGTGTTGCTGAGCAACAGTATGTATGAGTAGAGGGTTAAGGGCCTTACTACAGGACAATCTGGTGTCAGGGGATTGTTGAGGTGAAACCTGCTCATTTCACATGTCTAGACTAAATTATTTCACATGGACAGAGTTAAAAAATTTTAAAATGTGAATTTTTATCTAGTGAGTTTGTATTCAAATTCTTCATTTTGATAAATTGTTATTTTTTTATTTTATGACTCTGTATGATTGATGATGTATGTTTGATGACTGAACACTGGCAGTAATTTAAAAATCAATTTTGGGGAAGCCCTTCTCATCAAAATACATGAATATAAAACATGTGACCTTAGCATTTGATATATTTTATCTCCAATGCTTATCCTGGTCAAAGACATTTAAACTGGTGAATTCAGTTTGCATCCCCCACTGTGGTTAGATTAATGAGTTGCCCTTTGGCTTGTAACGTTGGCAATATTTCCTGCAGCTTAAGGCCTCTTCATTAGGTGTAGAAATATTGACCTTCGCTGTTTTTTTCCTTATGAAAATGTATAACCCACAAAAGCAAGCATTTATCTGTATGGCAGTGGAAACTATTTCCATCATATCGCCATATCCGATGTGAACAAAGTTTGACCTTGTTATCTAAAAAATATGCTCTTATGATTGTACGTATATTGTCATGCCATGCATCTTCACTTCATTCATTTCTTCTTTTTTTTTTTTTAGCAGTATTTGCAATCATTGTCATCCAGGTCTAACATTTTCCTACATTACCACTTCAAGACATTACTTTCACTTGTGACTTTGTGACTGTTTTGTTATCAATTATGCAGTCTGTGTGCAACAATATTCTCTGAAGACAGTCAGTCCGAAGTCTAAAATCAAGAAGAAAAAAAAACAATGCAACACAAGCATAAAACTGACACATAGAATGTTAGCTAAACTTGATGTTATGCAAATTTTCTTAATGAAAAATTTTAGGTGAAGTGTATTATAACTAGGAAACTCTTAAATCCTTATCCAATGATAAGCAGTTATTTGTAGTCCTTTGCAAGACATTGCCGCAGGTTAAAAAGTCTGTGGGCTTGAGGCTCTTTGTACTAGAATATGCTGACTCATCATCTTGTTAATCAAGCCCGCAGTTATGCACACAAAGTCAGCTGCATGGAGCCCACTGAGAAATACCAGGATCCCTCTTGAATATAAATATAATGAGTTGTTGCACAAGTGCTCAGCGGCTGAATAATGAACTCAAGCTCACGTTTGTGTTCACTAAACATAAAGCAGTGAGCGTGCATTCCAAACAACATCATTGGAGAACGACAATCACAGTGCAGACACTGCACATATATAACTGATGATATAAATCGATACAAATGTTGTTTTCTTGCACTACACCATCCCTTAGGTACTAAAAATATACTGAAAGAGACAATTATTGTATGAAATTCTGTCCTGAAAGCTGTGGCAGAAAGAAATTACTACCGTTGTAGGGAAAACATTGATTAACTAAAAAGTTATTGGATCATTGGGCACCAAGACAGAGTTCCTGTGTTTTAGCCGACAAGGTGCTGTTCTGGAAGATTGGCGACATATTTCTTAGCAAACTGGTGGTCATTCCTCACTCTACTGTATCATTTAAAACCAAGTCAAGCTTCGCCCCTTAAAATAATTTCCAGACAATGTCAATCATAGACTGACTGTCACTGAAACATGTCATCCATGCACTAATAACTTGCCGTCTGGACTACTGCAACCTGACCAGGGTGCCTGTCAAGGCCCTGGCCAGGCTCCAGTCTGTCCAGAATTCTGCTGCCAGAGCTCTCACCCGTTCAAAGCCCTGGCAGCGCATTATCCCCGCCCCCATGCAGGTCACTGGCTCGCAATCAAGTGCCGCTCAGTCTTTAACTTCTCTTCTGGCTTGCTCTTCATCCCAAACTGCAAACTGCAAGCATTTAGCGACAGAGCTTTCCGTGCCGCAGCCCCCTCTCTCGAAAACTTCCTCCAAATTTAAAGCAGAGATGCTGCATATTTGACAGAAAATATAACTATACCATCTGTTCAACAAAGCATGAATGGTAAAATGTCAAGGAGTTTTCAACTACGATTCCTCACAATAAGCTGACGGAATTTAAATGTTAGGGAGAATTGTTGAGATTCCCTCCATTGATTAAGTAAATAAGACAACGGTCTCAATGATGTGAAATATGGCGCAAATAAACACACAAATAATAACTGAAACGATGCATACTGCAATGCTGAAATCATATATCATCATCATCTAAATTTCAAATCCCTTGAACCTCAATCAATCACACTCACATGGAAAACACGGGCTGCATGATTACAATGCGTTGGATTCATACTAGAATATGGAGGATGCTAGAAACAAGGACGCCCCACCCTTCTCACTTTACCCTTGGGATTTAAATATTAAACATAAAGGATGGCAGATTATTAGACCCGTCACCTTGCCTTAAGCAATGATATTCTGTTTTTAACTGCACTCGAGAGCACCTGCTGTGTCACTTATTATTGTGATTTCAACTTCCCCCGAAATAAAGGTGTTTATGAGCAAAGTGATTTAAAGGATATCAAGTATATCTCCATGGAGAATTGGTTCATTATTTCGCCTTAGAAGTAAGTATGCTTGAATTTAGTTATTTTGTATTTGGCTTTAAAGTTCTGATGAAAAACAAATTTTGTTTACCTTCCTTTCGAATCTCGATTTTGAAAGAACGTCAAATATATATATATATATATATATATATATATATATATATATATATATATATATATATATATATATACACACACACACACACACACACACACACACACACACACACACACACAAATCTATTTATGGTGTCGGTTATACTCATTAATATTTGTGACTTAACCATCATGATATCTTTGCAACACAGCAACAGCGGGCTGTGTCTTACTCATGCAGAAGCTGAATGTCAAGAAGCTATTTTAGGTTCCCTACGCTACAAAGAACCAAAACTATGAGTGACCCCTTTCAGCTCTGCTGCTGATTTATTATTAAAGCATAATTCTTTTGTATTGCCATGCAGTGCAGCCATTCATAGCAATTACAACTCTGCTTTATAGCAGATGTTAAAGAACATGTTAAAAAGAAAAGAACAGGTTAAAAACTGCTGAAAATTGATTTCTAAATAAAAGAGAGGAAATGCTACATATCACTATTGTTGCTGCATAACAATCAAATGTAGACGAATTCTGGACTGACAAAAACACAAAACAAAACAATGGCAAGTCCTTGCATATCATACATCCTAAAAAGCAGTGTATATCCCCAGGATGTGCACATATCTTTTTTCATGCCAACACGGCACATCTCCACTAGGACAAAGTAATACTTTTTACTTATTTTTAATTCCCAGTTTCCATGACAACGCGATAAAGATTATGTTGGCACGCAGATTTCACATTTGAGAAGCTCAAAAAGTTATATATATATTTAGAGTATTTAAATGGATGCAAGAGGGAATCTTTTTTTTTTTTCAGAATAAATGCAAAGCTTATCGATTTATTCTGAAATTCACACCGAATCCAGTGAACACAAAACAAAGTTCTAACAAGGTGTTTGTATTTTGAGAAAACTGCACCTCCGAAGCAGCTTTAAAGCTGTAACTATTCTAAAATGAAAATATGGGTTAGCATAAATCCCACAATACAATAGATGGGGGAAAATAGAGACTTTAATGCGGTAACCACAAATAGACCCAATTGTGTGAACAGGATAAATCAGTCCTGCTAAAAGCTTTTCTGCAAACTTTCAATTCAAGAAGCTGGTTTGTGGATTTCACACTCGATCTTTTATAGAAATAATACAGTCAGTGGCATCATAGAGCAAATATAAAAGTTTTTGTTGCTTCATAAAAATGTGTTCAATCCTCAAAGTTAAAAAGTCAACAACTTTAGTTACTGGTAAGTGTCTGGATATTATTTAAGTGTTGTGGTTGAAGGTTTTGGTCAGGGAAGGTGTCACACCAAAATCTGGGCCAACATAATTTCAGGGGGTGACAATGGGAGGAAGGGTAGATTAAGTGACATTGACCAGTTGAAAATGTTCTTTACTATGTTGACTGGAGCTGGTGGGTGGAATCACAGGGGCCCCCCAAATATCTGGGGCCCTAGAAAGTGGCCCCATTGTTTTCTTCTATCTCGAGTCAGACACACAAACAATCACAATGCTATCACCAGGGTCAGACTGCTCCTCCTGAGTTCTCTTGACCACTGACTCGCTTTTCCAGGTAATAGAGGCCACAAAACAGACAGGAGGCAGAATGAGGTCAGCGTCTGACTTAACGCCCTCTGGTGAGAAATGATGAGATGGGGCATCTGGTTTAACATTTTGAGACCCAGGACGATCAGAACTTACATGTGTGAACCAATAAAAAAATGGCACTCACCTAGCCTGTCAGGAAGTCAAACGTTTGGCAAGCAAATGTATTCCAGATTTTTTTATGATCAGTTCACACAACGTCCCATTCAACAGGTATCAACATTCTTCCGAGGCCATTTTCAAATAATTCTCTGGCTCCATTGCTGTAGGTCAGTTGGGGAGAGTCTGCATGTAGGGAAGAGTGCAATCTTAGTGTACTCCTGGGACAGCACTTCACCAACTTCCACCTCCGATACAGCCACAGCAACATTAAATTGTCTTGTTGAGTCAGGGTGAAGCTGAAATAAAAAAAAATAATCTTGGAGTCTCAGAAGGCCAGGTAAAAGCCAGAGAATAGCCAGTGAGTGTAACACTGGAAAGAGGGGCTGGGGCACAATTGTAAAAATGGGCAAATCCAGGAAATGGTAACTGTTTTTGAAGGGAAGATTTTAGCCACTCAGTGACCGCAAAATTTGCATAATCCATCCTAAAATCCCTCTCTGCTATGTTGTAACACAGAAAGTTGGTCTTTAAAACATGGAAGTTGCCCTTTACCCACCCGCACGTATTGTTTGTTCCTGAGTAGTCGCTAAAGCTCTTTCCATGTTTGAGGCCTTAAATAAAAAATGATTGAATATTTGAAAGAAAAACAATAACAATAAACTTAATCAATTTGAGCATTATTTTTTTTTTGAGTATTCAACTGAATAAAACATTTTCAAATCATCATATTACATTTGTATTTACTTTTCTACAGCATCCTAACTTGATTCAACCTGGAATTCATACTTTTTTTTCAGTTTGAAAATAAGCGCAGTTGGGCTAGGTTAAATTCAGGGTTGCCAAACTGCACAAGTTCATACAGTCCACTAAACTGTTTTTCTCTATTCCCAGCTACCATTATCAGTTTATTGTAGACATAATATGGACATGATAACCCTCCCTGTATAAATACATGTTCTCTCTTATAAGTAAAAATATCTTCTGCGCTATGCAGAGTTTTACATCCTCAGCCTCAGATCCCTTAATAATTTGAGAACAAAGCAGATGTAGTACATAAAAGCTTTAATACTACTGGGTTTTATGTCTCATGACTTCCCTCTCAAGCAGGTCAAGGTTGTCCAAAACATCCCTTCCCAGTTAAAAACCCAAGTGAAGTCCACGTTTGAAGCATCATAATTATTTTATAGCATTCACTAGCAATTATTCCTGACACATTTATCTTGAACCGCACTTTTGCTGTACAGATTCCGTTTTAGATTTCCTAATGAATATCATTTGGGTAATTCATTAGTTAAAAAAGGAGTGGCTCGAGATCCTTGTGGGCATATAATCTGAACGTGCAGTATTCTCTCCCTTTCATCTACTCTTGTTTTTGTTGAAACACAACTTTCCTCTTGCAACAAAATGACGAAGTGAAGAGAGGAAAAAGGCTCAAGAACAGATATGTTACTGTTGACCTACTTATCAGTAGACCCAGCCTCTGTCCACCTGAATCATTACATCCGTGGTTCAGTCCGAAACAAATGCCACCACTGTCCATTAGCCACAGTTGTCTCCAAGACTCTTCCGACTTTTCCAAGTGTTATTTTCACGGTATTCCTGTGATATATTAAGGGATGGTAATTGGATGGGGACTAGCCATGACTCACAGTGGCTAGAACATGAATCAAGGTGGACAGAGCATATCTTTGTATCCAGTGGTACAGAGGAAGTCGTCCCCCCCACACACCTCTTTTTGAAAGGTAGCAACACAACAAAAGTTCACTGTGATGACATTTATTTTGGTCTCCCCGGCAACAATGTCGCAGTGTTGTTGTCCATGGAGACACATTGTAAGGCAGAAATTGTTGCAGGTAATATATGTGGACAATGTTGCTTCACAATATTGCGCCTGCACCATACACAGTTCTACAAGAATTTTATAGTTGGATCGAACTGTAAAGAATTGTAGAGACATCAAGGCTTTTACCGGTGACTCAGAAAAAAGGTTTCTTTCAATTACAATGCATTACTTTAATTAATGACTACTTAGTCCTTTAGTAATTAATTTATTTTAGTAATTCATTATTTTAATTACTACAGCTCGGTGAACAACTGGTTAGCACAGCGCCTCACAGTGCAGAGGTTGTAAGATAAATTCTGTGCTCTGGCTTTCCTGTGTGAACTTCGCAAGTCCTCCCTGTGCCTCAGTTCATTTATTTTTATCAATTTACCTACTAAAATTAAGAATATTTACATATAGTTTTTTATCTCAATGAATAATATGAAACAGATTTAGGCAATTTGTTATTCCTTTGGGTGCCTGGAATGAAACTATACAATTTAAGGATACATTAAATGGACAGTCATAAAATTTAGTAACATAATGGTGTTCCAGCTGTGATGTGTAAGAAATAATGTCTGGTCACATCTAAGTTGATGTGTTGTTCTCCTGCCTGTAGTTTTCAGTGGGTGGTTGGGTTCCTTCTATGGTGCCTTTGTGAGCTATGAGACTCTTTGTGCCTTGTAGCTTTCCTGAGTCAGCACACTGGTTCTTTAAAGGTAATTTCTTGTTTCGATACAGCGTGCTGAAGGTTATTTGCTATATTTCCCCTGACACTCAATGTGATATCATATTCACATTATTGTCTTGTGTCTGTACAGAATGCTGTTTGCTTACTTTGGCTTCGTAAATCCGAGTTGATACACTGACACACGGATAACATTTAAATATTACACGTAATATCCATATGCACGCATGGCATGTACTTTAACTGCTGTTGAGGTAAAAATAAAATATATAAGACAACCATATTGGAAATGCAAATATTTTCACTGACCCACACTTTATATGCAAAGGCAGCAATATTTTCCAAACCTTACTTTGCAAGAAAATTCCATCTCATTCCATTATAAATTCATTCTCTGCCAGCTGCAAGTAACCTGACTTTTTTTTTTTATCCATATATTGTCAAAAATGTAAAATGTCCTTAGAATGCAAACTCAGGATGTGTTTCATTCATTATGTTAGACACTCTACAATGCTTATAATGGCAACCAATTAAAGCAGGGAAAACAGCAAAGCTGACCTTAAAGTATTTCAAATTGTGTTTTGTTTGGGAGCCCGTTCCAAAAGGCCTTCAAAAGCTGCTGTGATGCCATCATTAGCACCAATGAAACTTTCAACTCTCCTGCTAACATGTAGATATTCCAAACAGCTTTTTAGATAAATTCCATATGACCTTGTGTTACACAGAAATCAAGATGAAGAGGCCCTGCATTGGCACCTCTCTTGTAAGCGATTCAAAAGCTTTAAAAATCTGGCTTTAAAATTCTGGCAACAATACCGATACCTTGATGTGAGGCGCATGAGACGATGCACACTTTCAGAATGTAACACAATGCATTTCTGCCTTGAGTGTTGCGCTCGGACTTGGTGAGCTAGAAATTTCAGGCATCTGACTACGGAATGCGCTGGATTGACACTTTAAGATGTTGAAGCAGGCACACTAGCTGAAAAACATTCTCTAAAACTGCTAACTTCAATCTCACTTCAAATACCTTTGATCAACAGTGCTGCGAGAGAAGCAGCCTGTTTCCGCAGCTCCAGCTCACTGTTGGATTTTTCTCATCTTTATGTGACCTTGTTTGTATTTGCAAACCTTAGTGTGATTTCTCTATTTCCTAAACACGATTTCAGATGGGATCAGCCGTTAGGAGTTTGCGCTAAAACTATGACGACTCCTGGGGCGTGACCCGACATTCCAAGTGAGCTTTAATATTTTCCAACAGTCTTGAATTCAGTTGATGTCACATCAGGAATAAAGATTTTGTGGAGCATTGCATTGCATTTCTGCAAATGCTGAAAACTATTTTGATGTTCACAAAGCAGAACAATAGAAGTCATAATACCTTGGTGCACTCTCTGATGTGCGAAGGAATTCCCATTAAGCTATCTTACTCTTGCAGGTATTCAAGATCTATCTCAGAAAGGTTACCTGATGTGAAGCGGCTGTAATGACAGAGCTGATTAATGGAGTGAAAATGTTATTCCCGTCCCCTTTAACAACGTTATAATACTTATTTTGCTTTTATTGGGCTAAGCTCTAATGGCCGCTTGATGGCTCTTACATCACAGTGACTCACCTATAAGGGTGTGTTGAAACTTGAAACCTCTCTCACCCACTACACTAATGAGATAGACAATGAGCACTCAGTTTATGAAATGCACAGACACTCTACTTCCATAGTTCTGCTTAAAAATCATTTGCAATTTTGAGCTGCCCTCTTTGGTTTCCCTTGCAGCCACCCACGAAGAACAAAGAATATGGTTCAGAATATGAACCACAAAACGATTATTTTCTGTTTCGCCTTGAACAATCCACACTTATAGAATAGATAAACTCCGTAATTTACAATCACCTAGGATAATCTCATACAGTATTTTGAACATGGTCAAAAGTATAAGATCTGATTTCACTTTGCAATACTTCAACTGATTAATTATTACAGGAGGGCTGTGACTGCTTGATAAATATGCGCTGGAATTGGAGCAATGTGACCTTTTGCAAATATAAATGTCTCTCACAAGACGTTATAATTGGCTTCAGTGAATGCCTCAGAGAGATCGGTTAACAATAACAAGCAAATATCTTCCCAGATGCCTGAATTGTGCTGGGGTAAGTGGGGGGTTGGGGGGGGGGGCGGTGAATCCACACTTTTTCTGGGAGTATCCTGGAAAAGTGGAATCAACACTAATGATTTCTGATTAACTTTTAAGATAGTTACTAGAAACATGATGATTGCTATCAAGAGCAAGCTGTCACTACTAAAAAAATCATCAGTACTACACATCTCTGCTATATATTTTTTTGCCATATGAAATGAAATAATTCATTTCCTTACATCAATGACATTTTGATTTTTGCATGTGCGGAGGCACTACGCAAAGTATAAAAAGTTTCTTTTTACAAGCATGTATTACCTAGACCAATTTTTCCCAACCATAATGCCTTGAGGATTATGGCAAATGCAAATACACATAAAGTCATTTATGAACCATAACTGGTTGAAATGATATAGAAGATGTTCTACATTCATAAAATGTATTCATAGGCTGTATCTGGGCGAATAAAACAAGATTCATTTACAGGAACGACTGCCTACTCTTGCTACTGATACATTTTTGGAGTTGGGAGACCACCGCTACCATCTCACTTTGAATCTGTTGTTGTTGACAGCGACATTGTTTTAAACCCATGCATAATTTATGACTCTGCCCCCACTTTTAAACACTTTTTTTTGTATAAATCCACCCCACTACTTGAATTATAAAAAACAATTTCGGTTCATTTGAAATGTTATTATAGATTACAAATACCTTAACATGTCCAATAAAGACCTTCATGATTAAAGTTTTTATTGGACATGTTAAGGTAAAGTAAGTGAAATGCTGTGCATGAAAGATGTCTGAAGTGAGAGAGAGAGAGAGAGAGAGAGAGAGAGAGAGAGAGAGAGAGAGAGAGAGAGAGAGAGAGAGAGAGAGAAAGAGAGAGAGAGAGAGAGAAAGAGAGAGAGAAAGAGAGAGAGAGAGAGAAATATATATATAGAGAGAGAGAGAGCAAAAGAGAGAGAGACAGAGAGAGAGACAGAGAGAAGGAAAGAGAGAGAGACAGAGAGAGACAGAGAGAGCGAGACAGAGAGAGAGAGAGAGAGAGAGAGAGAGAGAGAGAGAGAGAGAGAGAGAGAGAGAGAGAGAGAGAAAGAGAGATATTTTCCCTTTCTTCAATAAAAAAATATTTCTTACATCAGATCATGGTGATGGCATGATCAATTGCTTGTTGAGTCATTTATCTCACCTATATAGACAAATTCATCATGGTCACCATAATGTCAACATCATGAACTGCCACGATGCCCTGGTTAAAATGAAGAGCTGTAACAATTATTCCAAGATTACCACACCTTGGGGGATTCATCATTTTAGTTCAGGCTCGCATTACTCAACATGCAATTGTGTCTGCCTTTGCCAAAGTTCTTTGTCTTCAAAATGGGTTGAGAATATTCTTGATCAGCAACACATAATAATTCTTCCCATGAGAAATTTACACAAAGACACTTGAAATAACAGTAAGGAAGTGAGGACTATAATATTGAAAATGATTATAGTTAATCATGTTTTCAAGAACAACAGCTAATTTGTAATAATGTTCAGTAATTAATAGTCCTAAAACAGACCGGTTTATTAAGTAATGATAGCTGAGATTTTCACTGGGGATTTTATGTCTGCAAGCAGCATATTTGCTTAAAACATGAGGTCGCATGGGGCCTGTGGGATGAAAGCCTGTGCTGGGACATAGTCAGACCTCAACATTTACCTCAATTTTGCAACCGCCTGTAAAATGGGAGCACTGCATAGAAACCGAACTCACCTTTTGAACTCGCTTTGAAACTTATTTTGAGGTTATTGTGACATTTGATTTTTTTCACTCCATTTTATAATTAGACATGATGTGAAAGTCACACCCTCCTTCGAATCCTTAACTGATCAAATATGAGGAACATCAGACCAGCCAAAGTTCACATGCTGACTTCAACATCAGTATACTGAAAAGGAAAAACAATGTTTTTGAACCAAGCATACCATACCATGCATCGAACATGGTGGAGGCTGATGACCTTGGCCTAGGCAGGTATAACTGTTAATGGAACATGTTCACTGATGTTTATTGATCGTGTGACTACAGACAGAAGTTGCAAAATGATTGTGAGGTTTATACTCTGGGCACATTCTGCTAAATGCTATCACCTGACTGGGCAGTGCTCCAACCAACGATGGATAACGATCGTAGATATACGGTGAAGCAAATACATTAAAAAAACAACAACAACAACACAGTAAATAACAATGGAGCTTCACAAAGATGACATTAAAAAGCAGCCAATAAAAGTCCAAACTTAAAAGGGTGTAGACATATGCCTTCCCTTGCTGTTGTCACAATCCGCTGCTCAATGCTGTAAAACTTTTGATGGGATACGTGTCACTGGATAATCTCACCCACATTCCCCTCAGGCATTGATGGCGGGTCCCTGACATGGGCCCAGGCATTTAGTGTGACTCCCGAGTGTCACTGGCAGCACAGCAGGACCTTGCAAGGCTGCAGAATGCACCATCTATCATTGTCATAAGAGCAGCCATCCATATCAGCAGAGCCTTTCTTTCAGCGGTAACCACAGCGTCCATTAAGTGGTCTCTCTGACCCTATTGTGCTTGACAATATTTTCCTTTAATCTTGTTTCAGTGATGGAAATTGCGTCGAAGGGGGAAATAAACACAATGCTGCTTTATTCTGTTATCTTACCTGGAAAATAAAAATTTGGTTCTACCTACTGGGGCAAAATTGAATGAAAATGTAGGTTTAATCTTAAATGGAAACATTACAGTAGATACTGAGTGTTTTATTTTCCCTGTTATGTTAGGGTCATTCGCAAGTGTTCTTCCACAGATAAGAAATGCTAACAGAATTTTAACAGTTGAAGTGGGACTTCAACAGCTCTCATGACAGATGAGATCCTATAAAATGGGGAGGGAGCAGGACCAAATGCACAACTGAATGTGGAAAGCAATTTTAGTCTATGCTGTAGGCCGCCAAATATGGTTTGCTGTAGTTTCGACACCACTGGTTCAAAGGTTTAGGGCCACCCGGAAAATTTAGTGTTTTCCATGAAAATAACATGATTTAATAAGGGTTTCCAAGGCTTTTCTAGTCATCCATTATCCTTCTAACACAATTAGCAAACACAGTGGACCATTAGAAGACTAGAGGGATGGTTGCTGGAAATGGGCCTTTATACACCTATGTAGATATTAGATTAAAAATTTGACGTTTGCAGCTAGAATAGTCATTTACCACCTTAACAGTGTATTCTTGGATACTTTAATGTTATTCTCATTTAAAAATAGCGATTTCATTTGAAAAATAAGACACTGCAACGTGCAGATTCCAACAAAGAAAAAAAAACATAGTCTTTCTTGTCCAGTCCAAAAAAGTATGTTAACACATTTGGTTGGATGGGTTGTTGCTGTGGCCAATTCCTCTGTAAAGATGAGCTCCAGCTGCACATTTCTGGAATAAACCACCAGCCCGTCTCAAGAGGAGTTCAATCGAGGGCCCACAGCCATGTTTCAGATGACCCACATCAAGACAGCTTACAAGCAGGATCATGCATCATTTTTTCGTGGTTGTCCAAGCAGCAAATGGACAATGTCATTATATTTGCAAGTGAGCCTCACAGATGCATCAATGTCCGTACGTTGTTTAATGACGGCTAAAGCTCATTTATGCATGGCTATGACTCTTCTCTGCCTTGAATGTGTTTTCATGGACATATTTGTGGTTTCAAATACTGTATTTTGTTGATTAGAAAGTCCAACAATTGTTAGTAATTGTAATGTACAAGGCTAATGTAGATAGATTGCACCCATATCTGCTAAATATGCACATGCTTGCAGAAGACAGATGTTCCGCCCCAAGCTGCAGAACGACAGCTTGGCCTTTTCCAAGCATTCATTGCGAGGGGCTTTGTTGAACAGCAGAGCAAGAAAACATCCTGCAGCATAACAGCCACAAACAGGATTGATGTTTGCGACCAAGACGTTTGACTTTATCCAGTCGAGCTTGAGAGGGATCATTCAGCATCATTGAGCTGCGCTGAGATTTTGATGGAAGTGTTTTTCCCACAATCTTTTCTTTACCTTTAACTAGCCATTATTAATCCAGAGTCTGAAGTCCAGACCACGTCATAAGCATACATTTTGTATCATCATCTTTAACGACGAGTCATTCACCTTTGTCTGTTGAATTTATGAGAGTAGTTTTTGACAGCATGAACAACACTCTTGATTCTTAAAATTTTCATCAAAAGAGAACTGCAAGTTCTGCTGCACCTCAATAACTAAATATATACGGTGCAGTATATTAAATAAAATAAACAAAGAAAATAAAAATGCAACCCCATAGAAAACTTTGAACAGTGTGTAAAAATAATCTTTCTAATTGAATAGATCAATTGCATTTCTGTTCATTTCAATAATTACAGACACATCAACTTTTATATTCTGTCAGTTGCTTTTCAAGTGAATTTACGTGCATGTACACCTCTCTGCTGTCCAGTAAAATAAAATTTCAATTTTTAACGAAGTATTTCCATGGTCATTAACCATTATTTGTATTCATGCTGGGATGTTTTCTTGTTCTGCCACACTGAAAAAATCATGAGGAGGCGCTGAATGTTGGGATGATTTGGCACCATAAAATACCATCGTAATTCCAAGTATCCACTCATAATATACTGCAACCACGGGACCGATTGTGGCTCATGAGTTGGTTTTCTATCCCATGTAAGTGCCACCATCAAATAGTCTACTGCGCTACTCAATGCGATTTGATTGACGGTTTTATTACTCTTATCTCAAAACCAACAGAAATTAATGTTATTTTCATCTAACCTGATTACGGGTATGTTCATATATTCGCTTTATGTTTGATAACATGATCTTTAATGTACAGCACAGTTTTTTTTATATATTGTATTTGTAGTTGACAAGGCAATGTTGGAAAAATGCTGAGTGACCCAAATAACCAATACGGTGTCATACATGATGCCTGGTCATTAGAATTTCTATTAACAATATGAGCATTATGTTATATCTGACTGCTATTTTATTTTTCATGATTTGCCTTGAGCCTGGCAGCAAGTAATCATGAATGTTTAGGTTTTATGCCACCAAAATTGTTTGACTATGAGTGTGATTGCAAACGTTTTATGAACACACTACAGGTGAATTGTGCTAGCTGTTTACATTTTTTATTTCAATCTGCTGTTGCAAATCGTTCACCCATGCAAACCTCTGTGTGTTTCACGAGAAAGCAGGCACTATTTGAGTTCATATTTCTAAGCAGCATTTTATGCAACTTTTATGATGTTCAGCCTAAAGTCTGGATCTGTTTCCTTGCAGTCAGGAAAACCACTCAGCCGACGTGTCAATGGAAATAATTGAAAATAAGTTTGTGGTAACTTTGAGAGTATCAGCAGCAGACATCCCGCATAGCGAAATCTTTCAGTGGTGGCTTATCTGAAGCTGTTAGTTGCCTAAGCGCTGCCTTATTCGAAATGACCTCCTTATTTCCACGTGAGACCTGACTTGCCGAGTTTCAGTCACAGAGAATTTGTAAAAATGTCTCCATGTAAATTATTTTAAACACCCACAATGTCAATGTGTATTTAATTGACAAGATCTATATAGAATTATTTTGGCCATTTGTTTTAACATATACGTATATTTTTGGGAGGCAACATTTTAACTCTGGCTATTTTGATAATTTATTTAAATATTATCAATTTCAAATTCTTTATGCCTACAAGATAACATGCCCTGAATAAAGTGCACAACAAACCCATGTTAACCCTTGTTGCACATCCATGGCTGCAAGGTTCATGAAAAATTAACACAAGCTCCATTAAATGCGAAAAGAATGCTTAGGAAATACATCTATGCATACAAAGAAAGAAATTTACACCCTACATTAATATATATTGAAAGTAGAATAGAGCACATTAATATAAATTGATCTCCTGTAAAATCAATCTTACTAATCAAATGTCATTACCCAAGTTTATGTTCATTGCATGATAGTTGCTAGCTTTTCAACAAACTACATCAAAGTATTATAGCGATTGCAAGTTTAAGCCCCTAAAATCCATCGGTTGGCTATTTTTCTTTCCAAAATGTATTTTGAAGAGCAGGACTTTTTCTAATGTAGCAAGATTATTGCACACATGTATTCAAACTTTATCCCATTCAAAGAAACACTTACGTACACATCCACACATTGCTCTCGTCTAACTAGGGACTTGTATGAACCATTATTTGAGAAGTACGGTTTTATTTTGAATACTGTAGGTCATGGATAGCCATTGTTACCCAAGGAGGGGAGGGAATAGAATTCGGAAATTCCATTTGATTCAATGAATTACATTGAATTTTAGCGGGAAAGGACAAGCTGTCATTTGGAGCTAGATGTGACCTGCAAGCTCAGTTTCACATTTATTCCACCAGCTCAAAACATGGGTAGGTCTTTTCACAACCTGTAGGGATACATATACGCTTGGTGCACATGGATAAGGTCAAAGAGAAAAAGCCAACTGTGTCCGTCACAATTTTGTCAAAGAGCAAACGTCGTCACCCGAGTTTAAAACAAAGAGAATGGTTCCCATAAATTCCTCCATTGTTGGGTTATCATTATTTTCTATAAACTGATGGTGAATGCTTTCAAATGGAGCTTGGCATTCAAAAATATCAAACCTCCAGGCGTGTACACATGGCAATCATAATTAACTACCTCAGCTGGAATTCCAAACCTTATTCAAGGAAAGAAAAAGAGAACAGCGTGCCTGATTTGACTTTACAGTTGAGTGGATGTTTTTGAAAGGATCACCAGCAGAAAATTGCCACCTTTTGTTTTGTTACATTCATATGAATGAGAAATTGTTGAAGGGAATACATCCAAGTGTATATTACATTTAACTGTGACATATGTATTTTATATACATTATGCAAACACTCAAACTAAATATGTACATCCGCACAATGAGATACATTATTGCTATTGTATGTTATACTTTGATTGATTAGGTCAGAGAGGTTTAAAATGGTCTTCCGTAAGAGTATTTATTTTACATCAGTGACAATTGCCTTTTAAATTTGTACAACCTTCAGACATAAATAAATGTTCCGTATTGCACATCCTCGTGAATTTAATCATCTACATACCTGCAGTTTAGGGGTGTCTAATATTTATCCCATACGACCATTAGAGAGCGGAATCATCAAATAAACCCAACGAGAATAGACAGATGATTTAATTCTGTGACTAAACGTCGCAGCTGCCAAGAGACTTTGCTTGCAGGCACATTGTTTGTTTGTTTTTAAACAATGAAATAAACAAACTAGAGGTCAGTCAGACATTTGTGGCTGTAAATTTGGTTTCTGCAATTAATTAGGCCTGCCAAAGCAACCTTGCTAATGTCACATGAAAGGCACGACACAAACAAATTCCTAGTAGAGTACCAAGCTATTGTGTCAGACAGCAAATATAAAACAAATGCTTATTGTAAATATTCTATCTACAGTAATGATTGATTTATTGATTGACAGACAACTTTTATTCCGAACATTCAAATACACGAACAATACCGGGTTTGCTATCAGACAAAATCTCTTCATAAAACCAAATGAAATTGAGGAAGCAAAATAAACACAGAAAAAAAAAGATATTCAGAAAGGAGTAAGAAAAACCATAGCTTCTTCATTCCTTTCCGAATGAAGTCATAGTTCATGTTGTGAAGTATGACTGGTTTTTCATTTCTCCCTCATAGTAAATTGGTGACACCAGCATGCACTCTTTAGTTGCTACTTATTTTTCCATTTGTTTTCATTGCCTAAAATAAAACAAAAAATCCAACACTAAGCAGCTTCAGCAAAGGGTTTTACAAAGGTGCGAATACATTCAAGCGTACTGCTCACCGCCATCTGCCCACAACTAGACATGAGTTAGTTTACATTAAAAATTAATGTCCCTATTGTGATCTTGGGGCTATTGTTGCTCACCTTGGTCCACATTCAATTTGCCCTCTGTCTTCAGGGAAGTTGGCGGACCACCTGGACTTATTTGGCTGGCCTTAATTAAGCGCTGCACTTTGGGCTCGCCTACTTTCTGTTCCGTGTTTGCAGGTGGCCATACCTGCTGGTGTCAATACTCTTTGAACAATTGGATGTAGACTGTTATGCCCACAGGACCCTGTGCAATCAAATGTAATGTGTGTAAATGTCATATTATGACATATCTTTATGAAGACTAAAATTAAATAACAAATTCATGTGCCGTCCATATATGTGTAAATTCACTCATGTTTAACATATAAGCCTTATGGATTTAATTGCATTTAGCCATTTTTAAGAATTAATGAAACATAAAAGGTAAAAAATAGACTACTTGTTAAAGATGTCATGTGAAAGATGTGCAGTCCTTCGCCACTGAAATGAGCATTGAAGTGGATAATTAAATGTAAACGACCCAGTGCAATTAGTCATGTCATGTGGAGGACCCAAGGCTTGGAACAGCAAGCAGATGCTCCTCTCCTCTTCTCTATTAGAATATTCCATTTGGGTCAACGTTTTCTTTACAGTCTGATCGAGATGGCCGAGTCATCTGGTTATGCCCTTTTTCAAAACTCACCTTTGTTCCTATTTTCATGCTTTCAAGTTGCTATAGTAATAAGGACCCGTCATTTGCAGTCACATTTGAGCCAAGTGCTTGGCCCCCACAAATGCTCAGTGACTATTCAGAGGGCTATTGTTATGGTTATGATGAAGCACAGTGCTTCAATCAAGTAACATATTACTTTTGCTGAGCCCACTTTTTTCCAGTGTTCATAGTTGTGAAATCAACCAAACATCTGTGGCAGGCTTTCTGTTGCTCATAGCAGCTGCCCTCCTTCCATATTTGATGCATCACATGTTTGCGGCGTTATCTCGTTAGGGTAAGATTAAATGAAGGAAAATAAAATCCCTATGAATTCCCTTTACTTTTTTTGTATTTTAACATGAAGGTAGGTTCTCAGAAAGTGTGGCCCAACCGGATGGTTGAACGGTGAGTTACTTTTCACTCAATCACCAGATTTCACTGCTTTCAATATTGCAGACATCCTGCAGAGTGAAATGACGGCACAAAGTAAACTAAATATGAGTGACGAAACATTCCAATTATATTTATTTATTTTTTTTACCGATTTTTATTTAAACTGAGAACTTAAATTTTCTTGTTATCATGTTGTCATTAGGCTCTGCAGACCTACTTTGTCAATCATGTGACAGTAATTCTCTGTCTTCATGATTGGTGGTTGGGTGCAGGCAGAACATTTGCACTTATTGATCCAGTGGACTCCAATGCCTTGTGATTCCTATCGGAGTGAAGCCTTATCAGTGACACGCAGGGATTTGCTGTGCTGCTTTATAGCTTTCACTGAAGATTTATGCATGAATGCCCACAGCGTTATGAAAAATGCAACTGCAATAAAGCCGGTGCATGGAATAAAAAGATAGTTTTGTAAATTGGTATGTAAAATGGTGCTGCATGTGGTTACTGCAGCTGCCTTTATTATGTTTGGAGTTTAAATCTTCTCCCTGAGCTTATGCGGGTTTTCTGTCATGTCGCAAAAACACAAGTTGAGCGCATTGTTGACTCTAAACTCCTCATCAGTGTTTCTGGGTGAGTGTGATTGGTTGTTTGGCTTGGTATTGACTTGCGGCCGGCCTTCCAATGTCAGAGATACGTTTCAGCCCCCCTGTGGTATGTAAAAGACATTTAGATAGATCACTAGCACAGTATGTGATTGCCATCAGCAGTTTTTCTCAAAACAAAAAAGGATCTCTAGATTATTTCTGCATTTGTCTCACAGTAGGAGACAATATTCGGTTCACAGATAAGAGAATATAATGCTTTATTTTTTTTCTATTTGTTACAGAATGTATTTTGAGGACAGATACACTGATAGAAAGAAGCAAGTTAATTTCATCACTGTATCGCCTTGAAATGGCCGACTTAGGTATCAGACATTCTAATGCTCTCTTTCTTGTACATCCAATCACTCTTTGGCACTGTAGTCTGTGCTGTCACATAAAATATTAACGTGTATCTGTGAGTCCTTTAAGTCAAGCCAAGTGAACACTTGCAACACACCTAAAGCTCATATCAAACAGCAGCAGCTGCAGAGAAGCCCCGAGCCACCTCAGCCTAATCCAATTTGACTGGCCATCACTGTGGGCCATGCTGGATGCAACATTATGTGAAGTGGCTGGAGCTTTGCACCCCACATCAGCGGAAAGGGATTCATCAGCTGCTCTTTGAGGTTGCTGGCTAAACAAGTAAACATGTTCTAAAACATAGAAATATTGTAATGGCATCCATCGGAGTTGATGACGTGGAAAGAGGTGATGAGCGGTGAAATGTACGATCTTGGATTAGTGATGCTTTTCACACTTTTTGACCTCGGACTGCAATTACCCGGATTTTGCTTGTAGGGCATAAGCACTGTGTGTACTACACCAATTTCTGTGGGTTTGCTGCTTTGCATGCTTGCACATCTTTGGAAACTGGTGCATGTGCCGCAGTCTGTGCTCTGGTGAAAGCGAAGTTAGAGAAATAAGCTTGGCAGCTGTCACTTGCAGCTCTGGCCAAAAACCTTATTGGAATCTAAAAAGTATGTCCAGGAAAATCCTGTGATTGTTCCTCACTGGTCAACATGCCTCCATGGTGGATGCACGCGTTGTGTGATATTATCAAGAGAGGGGCTGCCTGTGGTTTAACTGGCGTGAAAATATAATACTCCATCTGACAAAATGCACTCAGTGGACAGTTGTCGATCAGTTTAAAATAAATCATGGAGGACTAGCTTCTAAACAAAATTTAAATGTACTCTTTGGGGTGGAAATTCATATAGGTGGAAAAAAAGCAATCACAAACAATCATGTTTTGAAGCTGCAGTCTGCGTTTTGACAAAAACTTAAAAGGACTGAATTTTGTAGAAACCATTTTGTCTTGAGGAATTGTTACATGCCTATATAATGAAACAAATGAACACATTGTCACCACTTTCACTTAGGGACTTGAGAGACTTCAATTTCTGTGGGCAGATGCACACTTTGGACATCCTCCATTTTTCACACTTCACAGCTTGCACATTATTTTGAAAGTAGTGAATTGTCTGACGGATTGCAGCTCCAGTGACGGAGAAGGTACACAAATAAGCTTTTAGTTAATCCATGCCAAACACATCAGACAACTGTCTCTTGCAGCTCTTTATGGCTTTCTGCCTCTCAAGATCATTTGGCATAAAAAGGTAAATAGCTGTATCTCTTAACTGGCAATTCAAGATCATCGAGCTGTACATTTCCCGCCACTCCCACAATGTGCATACACTCTATTTGCAATGGCAATCTGAGAGCCTTTGAGAGACCCCCTGTGGTATAAATGTCAGGTGAAAAACTGCACATTAGAACCATCAGCAGTAATCTTAAATTGTTCTGGCAAGGCCACCGAGAAGATAACATACATAGGTCACACCTTTGGGAGATAATGAAACATATTTGAGCTGCATGCCTGAAACCACAAATAAAGCCAAGTGAAAAATTATATTTTTTGTGATTTTAAAAAAAGATCTGACTTTACAAGGTTTGTGAGTTATTGCCAGTAGATCTCATAAATAAAAATGGGCATGTCACTGTCTTCATAACTAATAAATCACAATCAAACACACATTAAAAAAGGTTCGGATCATCTTCAAAGCTCTTACTAGTTCACTGGCTTTTGTCCGATGGGGGAAATCAGCCTCAAAATAAGTCCAATTGTCTTTATGAGTGCACCATGCTTTATATGCCACACTTGCCACAGGATTTTGGAGACCCCTCTGCAAAACCTTTACTGCCTTCTATTGTGAGGAAAACCCTATTTTACTCTACTCCCGCTCTCTTAAGCCTCTGCAGTAAAATGTAATAGTTTGAAGTAAAACGCAAAGCTGACAGATGACTAGCGTCTACTTTGCAGGCACCTGGGTGTGACACTAATGAAAAATGTTAATCGAGAGCAGCTCTCAGGGATTATGTGATTTCGTGGTGATGGTTCATTTGGTGGGGATCACTTACCAATGGGGGGGGTCGTAATTGATTTTGTCTTTATGAAGTTGTCTCTTTACTCCCTTGAGAAAAATGTATTTTCTTAAATCATAAAAGAGGATTGTTGTTTTGTGTCCTTTATAGGGAGGCTTAAAGGCAGCAAGCCCTATGCCTAGGCACTACAATCCTAAATAGCTTTGGCACCCTCTGCTGTTAAACGTGTTGTCCAGATGGCTGTTGCGCTGCACGTGCACGCACACACGCATAAATCCGCTCGTGTCATAGAGTGAGGTAGAAGAGAGAAGTAGCTGCTTTACTGAGAGGAAGATGAAGAAAGAGGTCTTCTGTGACTTGTTTACAGGGCATTTTTATGCTCTGATTTCTTCACTCTCTGAATGAATTTGGTGAATGTTTGTATTCGCTTAAACTTGTCTCATCGTGGTATTGATAATTTCATTTATTTACTTATTCATTCCAGACAGAGCCCATTGTTGTCAGAAGAATTAAACTTGCATAGCTGACTCATTGGCAGCTCAGTGGGGCACTGGTTAGCATGTCCGCCTCACAGTTAGGAGGGTGCCGGTTCGATTCCACCTCCGACACTCCATGTGTGGAGTTTACATGTTCTCCCCGTGCCTGCGTGGGTTTGCTCCGGGCACTCTGGTTTCCTCCTACATCCCTAAAACATGCTTGGTAGGCCAATTGAGCACTCCAAATTGCCCCTAGGTGTGAGTGCGAGTGAGGATGGTTGTACGTCTCTGTGTGCCCTGCGATCGGCTGGTAACTGCCCGATGACTGCTAGGATAGGCTCTAGAACGCCCGCGACCCCCGTGGGGACAAGCGGTATAGAAGATGGATGGATGGATGGATGGATGGATGGATGACTCATCGTTACAATTGGTTGTTTTGTGCTGTGGAATCTTAAATGTCAAACAAAGCTAAAGCCGTCATGCTGGCCAAATGTTTCAGATTTAGAGAGAAATTAAGAAATGAATCAACTATATGGTCAGTGTCACCACAATAAAGCCTTTGTTACAGATAATGTTTAGCTTATATTTTAAGGATTTTAAATATGTACGTGTAAATACGTTAACCCTGAATACCAAGACTAACATTAATGCCGCTCGGATGATGTGACAGAATAAAAATTTTCTTTATATGCAGGGGCAGTGTTTTTTTTTTTTGTGGTTATTTGACATGAAACAAGACAAACATTAATTGGTGGCACAAAATCCTTTGCTCACATTCCCTGCTGTGAGCCCAAGCCAGGCTTCAGTGTGGCAACCTCATCATCCCCCCCTATCCGAAATTTCATCTGACAAGCCGAGCGGTAGCTAGCTCATGGTCATCATTTATCATCCTCCCAGCAGATTGGCTGCTCTCGTAACACACAGTGGAGCGATGGGTCATTCGCATGCCGGGGACCTGGCTGTAGTAGCGGCGTGACGGGTCGTCTGCATGAGTGCAGGGCTGAGGCAAGCGAGGGGAAGGTGGTGGACTTGTCATCAAAGACGTGCGAGCGTGAGTGCTCCAGACAGCTCCAATAGCGTATTAACACACCTGCACAGGCCTCAAGAGGGAATAATAGGATCTTTTTGTACTGTTCCTCACCATCTCCCTCAGAGATATGCTCCAGAGATTACCCCATTAATATATCACACTATTCATTCTCAGGGAGTGGGTGGGTTGTGGGATGGGAGGAAGCTCCAATCGAAAGCACATCTGTGGGATCCCAAACATGGCCTCTCATGCTCTCAGGGAGGTCCTCTGAATTTTTCACTTTTTATCATTCATTATCAAGTGCTCTATTAAATGCGTTCTTATTAGGCCAAGCAACAAACCTTTGCACAGGCAGATGTTCTAATGTGTTCCAATGGAAAAGTCCTTCATTCCTTCTGCTATGAAACTTCTAAATCCAGATTAGGGTCATTTTAAATGTTGCTTTATTTTTGCAGGAAGAAGTTTATTTAATTCATTATTTCATTACTGACCGAACAAAAATATTGGTCATGTTAAGTGATGTACATGTACATAAAAGCAGGTATACGTTTACGCGCTTATATTTTTGTAGGTTTCTTCTATTTTGTACCTTTTCAATGATTTGATCAAAATCTCAGCTGGTGTTCATCTTTTTGTCAACAATGGACTTAGATTTGGATTTTCTGTGACTGGTGCCATGCATTTGAATCTATTTGTATGTCATGTTTGCCAACAAGGAGCACTTTGGAAGATACAGCATGCAACTTTAGCAACTCGTTGCTAGATAAATCAATGCTGACTGATTAGCTGCCATATACAATTTATGACTCAAATCACAGAGCTCATGTTAGTGAAAGAGGCCAGTATTCGAACACTCTGATGCGTGCTGTGCGCTCTTACTATGTTCCTAATTACATTAAGACTTCAAACAATTGTTTTCCACCTATTGCAAGTTAATTGTGATGTCATCGTAATTTGTCATCCTTCACAGTTCAAGATATTTAATACACACTTACGCACATTGATTGTTGTTTTGAAAAGGTCAACCCTCAAATCAATGAGATCATGAAGAGACCCAAGTGGTTCCATAAAATGCGAGGTGACTTTGTTTGCTCATGGGGGACACTGCATACATTAATTAGCTTAATTTCATCACAATGTTCAACAAGGGACTTGTAGTACTCTCCTTTGAGCGTCGGCATGGAGATTCAGTCAATACTAATGGGCCGAGATGGACTGTTTTGCTTTGATGACAAATTAAAAGTCTTTAATCGCTTTGAGACACAAGTTTGAATTTGCCATCTTTCAACTTTACAGTTATCATAAAAACCGCTTTAAAGTGGGACTTTAATGGAAATTAGCTTTATATTTCACTCTTTGGCTGCATTAGTGTCTCTGAAGCACCATGACAGGTTAAAATCAATACTGCGAGGATTCATCGACTACACTGGTACACAAATAATAAGTACAATGTTGATCTGGTATAGGCTATAAACTTGTACAAAAATTAATGCTGGAGGCGTTCACATTTTCACAGAAGCACGAGTAAAATGAAATGAGTTGCTGTGAGGTAAATCTGTCAAAATTCACCACCCACTCTGAAACAGTATGTACACAGAGGAGCAAGTCGTAATAAATGGCAACTGCAGGGATTTGACTTGTTGGGAGTAATTGTGGATTGAGCTGTGCGGTTGTGATGACAGAGGCACAAAGTTGACCATGACCATTCATGCTGTTGAAAGCAGATCACATCAAGGGAGGCAGTAGTCCCACAAACCCTCCCAGCCCAGATAGACAAGTCACATCAGACTCCTCAGATGAATATCACGAGAGGCAGTGCAGATGCAGCGAGACAGTAGTGAAGGCAGTTTTCAGCCTGCCTCATTATAGTAGACAGGTTGATCACGGCGACTGCTTCTCGAAGAGGCCTGACTCAAAAGTGCTAATTGAGTGAATGATGTGGTGAATTTTGATCCCGGAGAACAAGTAAACAAGAACCTTACGCAGCTAAGATCAAGGCTTGGTAAAGTTTCAAGCACGTTATAACGTCATCCAAATCAAGATGTTTGTTTTTTCTGGTTCCACAGACACAAATGTAATAAAGTCCCAACAAAGCAGAGCAAATTACAATCTAGTGTTAGTATAGCCATGTGAACAAGCTAATGAGATTCTCCCTTAATTCAAATTGCTAGCAATCAAATGTAGATTGGACACAAATGAAAACACATTCTTCATACACAAATAGAAATGAAACTAATATAAAAACAGCCATGTAAGGCACACGTTTCACAAAACCTACAAAACTCTTGAAGTGAATCACATAATTCCCATACCGTATTCCCATTTTCATTGTCTGTACTTTTTTTCTTTTTAAAGAATTTCTAAATTTTCTAGAATCTTTTGATTTTGTTTATCTGCACAGTCAGCACTGTTGTAGCTGAGGTTGTGTGAGCTCCTGCCTTGTCAATTTTGCTGTCTTGAATATGTCCTATGTTTTATTTTGCTCTTTACTGTGAGATTCAGTGTATGACAAACATTTGTATCAGATATTCAGCAAAGGAAATAATACCTAACAGCCAAATAAGGAACAATTCCGTATTTTACGAGAAGGGCGACAACCCCCCGGGTAGATAGTAGTTAGCATTATGGGAGTTCACATTTCTGATATCTACATGTTTAATATAATACCACGAAACCAGTCGTCCCATATCTGACGTAATATGTAAATAAATGGTGTTCAAATTCAGTGATAAACTATGAAACACGTTTGTTGAAGTGTATACAGTCATCAGCATTAACATAATGGAGGAAATATGCCTTAATTTCATCCATGTTTGGCCACTTCTTAATATAAAGGCATTAAATCAGTCTTACCCTTTCACAGTAGTGCATTTCAGTAGCCTCTCATGTGTCCCACTCACCACTGCAATACCCTAATCTATGAGCATTAATCTTTATTATACAGAGACATCGTAGAATTCAAATGAGCAACCATATATACTCAAGGTCACAGAGGGGGATAAAAAAATTAAACGGATGAATAAATCACAATGTCCAGAATCATAGTGTGAGAGCCACACTCAACATTGACTGATGTGTTTTTAATTTTTCTTGCAATAAACCCTGACTGAACACTTGAACACGTAACAACCTAAAAATGTTGAATAAAACCTTCTTTGTACTGTAATCTACAGTAGTTATTAAGCTCCATCAAGCTGAAGCAGCTTTTTGTGGAAGTGCCCAAGACAAGCAGTTGTAGGATAAAGCTGCTGTCAGGAAATCAGCCAATTTCCTGACTGGACACTTACAGTATGTGCACTGTAAGACGCAGTGTGCAGCCAATGCTTACCACTACCACCTTAAAATAAGCTAAAAAATGGTACACACAAAATCTTAAATTTTTTAATCTACTAATTCACCCCCTTATAAATTTTGAATTCAATTTGGGTGGGATAATGTCAATAAAGAGAATAAAATCCCTGTCATTGCCATGACAACCACACAATAAGATGACCTCTGTCCATGGTTCTGATTTTGATTGTTTGCATGTTCAATAGCTTCATTTTCTCCTGTTCGGAACAAATGAAGAGCTATGCCCCTACTTTAGTGGTCTATAATATGGATGTGTCAGCCTCAAGTTGTTTTCTTGCTTTACTGGATTTTATTAGCACTGCATTGACTTGCTGTGCAAATGCTGATTCTCACTGAAATAAATACACAATGATTCGTGAGACAGGATGTTAAGCTGTATCATGGAAACATTGGCCGACAAATATATAGTAAACTCATTGCTCTGGTTTGTTTTTATTGTAAACGGTCATTTCTCAACCTCAGGGGAGTTTAAAAAATATAAGGAACATACAAAGTGAGGTTGTATAATTCAGAAAAATAAATAAAATAAATGAAGAGATAAAACCAAATATATAGTAAACGTATTGCCCTGGTTTGTTTTTATTGTAAATTGTCATTTCTCAACCTCAGGGGAGCCCCAAAAATATAGAATATAATATATAATATAGAATAGGAACATACAAAATAAGGTTGCATAATTCAGAAAAATAAGTCTTTGATTCCGTGACGTAAAAATATGAGATATGAAAGTCTGTATGGCAAGTGACTCACTTCCATATCACATCTTCATTACCTGCAAGTATCGGATATTTTAAACATTGCACGTGCATTTAAAAATGTGTTACGGATGGCAAGTAAGAATGGAAAAGAACATTCATGCAGGGTTAATTGAAGACGAAATCATCCATAGGTGTGTAAATGAGAGTGTGAATGGATGTTAATACACTCTGCAATTGACTGGCGACAAGTCCGGCGAGTACCCTGTACCTCATCAGGGATTAGGCTCCAGTTACCCACGACCCTAATTAGGACAAGCACTATAGAAAATGGATGTATGGATAATAAACTGAGCCCCGCTTTAAAGCCCCTCACAGTACGGGGAATTCCAAATGGACCATCTCTGTGATGTCTTACTCAGGTGCCCCTTATAAAATTAGAGGCGTATCTCCGTGTGAGAATTACTAACAGCGTCCTTTGAAAGCAAATGGTGAGACGCTTGAGAAGTTTCTTATCAGTTAATATGGGTGATTACCAAAGAATTTCACTTGTCATTGTCTGCCAGGGAGGCTAATTATTTTATCATGTAAATTTTAATTAGCTGTATCTCTCGGTTGTCCACAGAGCTACAAAAGCTGCGCCAGTTAGCGGCGTACAAGTATGTGAGACTTTTCTGACTGGGGAGCAGCTCCACACTGCTACAAAGAAAATATGGCCCATGCAGACCAGAATGAGCAAGCCGCACTTATGATGATAAAAATGTCTCTGCGTGACATTCTGAAAAGTGTTCAGTGCAGCTTCAGGGGATGTCGATATAAAACCTCTATTATAGGAAGGACTGTGGTTGCAGAAGTTAGCAATAAAAGGTCCACTATAGAATCTGATTTCTTTGCACAGCTCATAATTAATTCACCTATGCACCATTTAGCTGGTGTTGTGAAATGTGAATCAGATTTATTTTATAGCAGTGGACCACATCCAGAATAGGGGTAAAAAGTGAAGGTGACATAGATTGATTCGCGCCTCGTGATTGATTTGGCATAAGATGGAGTCACAACCAGGCTTCAACCAATCACTGTATTACAGGGTTAACTACCGTCATCTCCATTATTAATGGCTAAGCAGCTCTTTTCCGCGGGTTCACAAGAATGTCTTTTTTTTTTAAAAAGCCGCACTGCACGGTAAATTTGCGAGGCAAATGAAAGCCAAATGATTGATGGGAAGGATAGTTTGTTATCATGTGCATTCAGAATTGATAATTGCCAATGTGACCTTTGATCTCCTTGATTAACAAGGACGGCGCTCTCTGTCCCGACTGCCACTTGCCGATTCTAACAGGCCTTTGTCAGCAAGATTTCTTTAGCTCCTTTGTGTTGAATAAATCTTGCAGATATGTTATCAGTCTTTCACATTTCCGTCCCTATAGACAGCAATAGAACCTATGAAATGATAATGATTCCTTTTCCATGTACTGGATGGGATTGTAGGGCTTCTAATGAGGGAAGGAGTTATGTTCTATTAATTGAAAAACCTACATACTGTATCGGTTGAAATAAAGACACCACCAGTAAGCTAAGTTGACAAAAAGCCCAGATTCCATCAGACTTAATAATAACTAACATATTTCACAATCACAATGCATAGCTTCATGTTTGCCAGTCTCTATTGTTGTGTTTATGTACAACTTCGTCCACGTGACTAGACCATACCGTGATTGGCCGATATCTTCCTCACTGTTCTTACAATCATTGCACTTGTGAATCACTTTAACAGCACCAACTTATTTAATATCTAAGGTTCCACTGTAGATTGGCTGGCAATAAGCGGTTCAGCGAATGGATGGATGATTACAGCGTCTGGCTTCAGGGCACGTGACTAGGCCAGGAAAAAACATCCTTATTCTTGCACCACTTTCAGAAGTTTGGAGAGGTCAAGGACCCTTTGTATAATTTAGTGCATTATTACCTGTTTTTATGATGTAAGGGCAAAAAAAAAAACCTCTTTTCATTTTGGTTTCGACTTTAGCTTGCCCTAGATAAAATGTATTTATGTTTTGTTTTATTTAGACCAACATTTCATCTCGTAGTGTTTCTTTGTGCAAACTTTCAATATCAATTGTGACTTTTCCTGGAAATAAATATAAAATCTTGTTGTGGGATACTATTTCCTACAATTTCAACTTGGTTGATGGTGTCAAATGGTGTGATTTGTTGCAAAGGATACCGACCCCCTGATCCGTCATTCTGAAAATTGTGAAAAGGTTCAATCTAGTTTCAGAGCCACTTTCTTTCCTAAAAAGGACCATAAACAAGAGAGCTTGTCAATCCAGTGTGGAGGCAGTAGCTCATACAAAATTTGCAAAGCCAGAGAGGTGGGTTTGTGGGAGTCTATGGCCTGCTAGTTGGAACCACATTCAAAGGAAACGGATAAAGGCCCCGGGGATTGCAGAGCAGCATTGTCTCAGACAAAAACACACACACAAAAAGAACAGGAACACCGCAAGGAAAAAAAAAAAAAAAGCACCTTGATTTAAAATTCTGTTCTCTACCAGGCATGGAGAAGGCAAATATAAATGTGACAGGAATGTGAAGCAGAGAGTGACACAGTTTAGGTCACACATGTATGCTTACATATTTCTGTCCTAAAAATAAAACATACCATGAGAATGTGCCTGCTAAAGTTTGCTGGTATCTTATAACAAAGTACATCGGCGATGCAATTAGACTGAAAACATGCATAATCCAACACAGTTATTTTGCCATGTTTCGATATGATATGAATTGCAAGTAAAAAAAAAAAAATCTGACCGCTATTCTTATAGTCCGGAAAATACGGTATATACAAATATTGTAATTTCATCCTAATATAATGTCAATAAATACCAATATACTGGCTTGAAATGATACAATCCTGTTTGGGAATTTACTCTAACCAATGAACCCAGTTCCGATTGATTGATCCCTCACACATTATTCCCGCTCTGCCGTCAAGGCTACAGACACAAAGGTTGCTTGTGTAGACCTTCAGCAGCTTGTGTCCTTGTAACAAGACTGAATCGATTTTTAAAGAAGGATTATTTTAATGTGAACGTCTTACTTCTAGAAACTTGGTCAGTACTGAAGGTACTGAAGCATTGTAGCAACCACTGGACTGCATGCACATCTTTGATCTTTTATTAAGACTGGTCATTTATTGTGTCATCCCTAAACACGGTAATTGTGATATGCTTGGTAATGTCCGTTTTTTTTTTTTTTAATCAGGAAATAAAGCTTGATGTCCTAAAATTCCCTATCAAACAACATACCGCACACCACACATTTAGCAGTAGTCAAATACATGTTTGCTTAACCTCTGTGGCCCCATATACTGTAATTGCTTTTCATTTGGGCTTCCAATGTGACTCTTTCAAGGTTTATCATCTCTGCTGACGTCTGGGCTTTGAATAAACATTTTACAATCCTGGCCCTGTAAAAATGACATCATGAGCTCTCAGCACAAGTCTGGCACGGTCTTACTGCGCATATGGTTGGGGTTTCCTTTGTTTCTGTATTTTCGTAGAAGCTTGCGGTTTGAAATGGACACGATCAAATGCATGTCTCTTAGCAATTTAGCAATTATTGACAAAAGTAACGTGCGTCATAGTTCCTTGTCAGAGGTCTTATCTGCATTTTGATGCAGCGACTGTATGGTCAGTATATCTTCACAGAACCTCAACTATGCATCTTTTTGACACATACTGATTTTCTCATATGGTTAACATGCATTTCCCTTTGCACTCACTTGAGGAGTTTGTGATTGCCATACAAGACAAAGTCCAAGACCTGCCCTGAATGCTCACCTCATATCAACCGCAACATTCTGGAATGTCTGTAACAGTTTTAATTAAATATGAAAGGATAATGTAAAAAAAATTGCGAGAAAGGCTTCGAGGAAAGCGTTCAGATTTTAATTTGTTAATAGAGTGGAACATCATTAGTGTGATGATTGCATCCAACCATAGGACAACCTGATGGTGACACAGAAAAGACGAAAGAAGCGCGTTAATATAAACATGAGCCCATAATGCAAATGTTCAGTGAGCATGTTCAATGTGTCAAGCAGATATTATATTAATAAAGTGGAAATTCACATCTTAAAGCCTAGACAGCCCTGGAGGTTTTACACAAGAACTCTAGCACGGGCTTAGATTTTACTGGACAGATAGCTTGCTGTTCTCAAGCCTGTATTTGATTGGATAGAAACTGTGATTATTACAAAATACATTACAAAATCGATTAAACATTTGACCTTAGAGCCCATTGGTCATGTTTTGTAGGATAATGTTTGAAACGTTAACTCCCTGACGGAGTTAATATTTCAGAATAATCCCTGCAGAGCAATAATAAAACATTTATTTTACACAAACAGTAAAAAAAAAAGAAAAAAAAAAAGGGAAAATGCAATAGTACTGTATCCTGTCTGCATGAAAAGTGAATTGTACACCACACCATCATCATTATGATGTTATTTGGTGACCAAACAAAAACTATGAGGTTTGTTGTCAGAATAAAAAGAAAACAATTTATCATAAAATAAAGAATAAGTTTGATTGCCCTTTAAGAATATTGATTTAATTCAACCATGTGTACTTGTATTTTGGTAGAGTGGGTGCGTCCTTTGAAGGACAACTGCTGTCCCAATTTGAACATTTGTTTGAAAGCACAATCATGTTCACAATCTTTTGAAATGCTCAATGTTGTACGAAAAGCTCTCACGGTCACACACACAAGATTGTTTTTTGTTTTTCAGGGTCACATTTGAGTTTTGGCCTATGCCAGCCGACATTGGGCCTCAGTTAAGGTACACTTTGCATTGGTCACAGGCACAGGCCACAACTACAATAACAAATGTTCACATGCATATCAATACTTATGGGCAAAGAGTCAAACTCAGAATGTTTGTACTATGAAGCAAATATTTCAGCCACATACTCCACCACATTTTTTAACTTACTTATTTAAGCATTTAATTCCATATACAGCAGTGCTGCAAAAGTGGGTGTAGGAATAGCTCGTAAATTATGGTGAAATTAGTGACATGTATGATGAATGTTCGTATTTCTGCCTATTTTTGATTTTTTTCAGGATGTTTTTCTACATATATATATAAACCATCTGCCGACTTTACACCTCCATTTATACAAATGTGTTTTACTCTCGAGAAATTATAGTAAATAGAACTAAGTGATGCAACAAGCAGCAATGCATACAAGCAGCACAAGAGAATAATTCATCCTGATCCGACATTTATGGATCTAAGTGGAACTTACGTAAAGACAAACACAGCAAGGAATAATGTGTTCTGCAATGGCACTGGGTACAAAAATAAATCCAACTGTTCAGAAAAGCCTTTTTTTCCCTCCAGGAACGCTCACTTCACATTTAACAATAAGTCACCCAGCTGAGATTCCAACAGAGACGAGGCCATTATCACCGTGCGCAGCCGTAGACATACGCAACATATGGACTACCTGGTGATGAAAAGCTGAATGCATTTCATTGGTGTCTGGAGAATTTAACCTATATACTATGCTTGCATGCCTATGTATATGAATAAATGTTTGCACTAGGCAGCAAAGAGGAGCCTCATAATTTTTCCATGAGAGTGATGCTTTACATATCTTTACTCCGCCATGCTACCACCACTCCCATCGGATGCCTGGCCTGATAGGCTTGTCACATGGATTTTGTATGAAATGCAAATGAACCACCCTAACGTCAAACAAATTTTGTTTGTCCATCTGATAAACATATATATATATTAAGAAAAAACATACGTGCAGCATGTGTGTGCACTATTGCGCAAGCAGGAACAGGAGCATGTGATAATAGTGATGTTCTTTAAACGGGGTCATGAATAATTCATAAAGCATATGCTCTAACAGATCCTTGAGTTGACAGAATAATATGACAGATACTACAACTGTGAGTCGATGAGAAATATTGCAGATTTTGGAAAATCCAGCATGGGAGACATTGACCTCTATGTAGCCTGTACTACCACTGCCATCTAGCTCAATGGTTCTAATATCGGCTCTCTTTTTTTTACCATGTTTCTATTTTAAGATCAGAAAGGGAGTGACTATATAGCTTGAAGATATATTTTTTGTTTTTGTGTCCTTGTATAATGCTCTCAATCTATCAACTATGCTCTCATTAATATGCAAGGTCTCAGATGACTGCAGTACAAATCTTGAATGTAATCCCTACACAACCAGAAGTTATTTTAGACTAAAATGAGCTTTTAGATCTTCATGATGAATGGCTCGAGTATCTTTTTGGAGAATATTTTACACTGAAACTTGATTGAAAATATGTAAACAAATAGCCTCTTCATGCAGCATCTGTTCCAATGGAAGACATTCAACCGTAGCCTGAAAGAGAGGGCCGGGCTAATGAGAGTTAACCGTGCACAGCAAAAATGATTAGAGCAGCTTACACACGCTTCAAAACTAAAAGCAAATTGTAATGTCCAACGATTGCTTCTATCTTCAAAGCCTTATCTCGCGCCTTCCTTTCTACTGTAGATATGCAAATATTTCAAAATGTATGTAAATGAACAGAGCTCCAATAAGTGTGAGGGTCATGCCAATTAATTTCTCATTCATCAATGATTTTATATGTATGAAGACTGCAGACCAACAAAGACGGTGTTCATGCTGTATGTGCACCTGCTAAAACATAGCTGCCAATGGAGAGAAAAAGCTCTCCTGCTTCCTGTACAAATGGAAGGAAATGTGAACAGCAAGCGTTTCACATGACTCTAACTCTCCCATCTCACGTCCATTAAACCACTATTCTCCCCATGAATTGCAGCAATAGGCAGTGAAAGCCATTGCAAACCTTTTGATGCTGCATTGTCGCAGACCTGTAGTGTGAGCCTCTTCTCACATTGGATTTAGCTGACTGTTGATTTGTGAATGAAAGAGAGTTCAAGTGTTTGTCAAGTAACTATTTTATTTGTACGCACGGGCTACTGCTGATATACATATGTCCAAGAATACAGAAACAGAAAAAAAATATTTAACGTGCAACACAAAGAGTTTGGAAATCAGTCTAAGATTAAAATTTGACTAGCTACAACCCAGGAAAATGTTTTGCACAAATTTGCATGATCACTTGTTGCTAGGAAGAATATATTTTAAGACTGACTCACACTAAACACACAACAGCAAGATTGAGATATGGAGGTTAGCCTGAAGCTTTTCCAAGAGATACAAGAGTAAAAATACACAACTGTTATCCATAAAATGTTGGGGAAAAGTGGCATTTTAGCCCATTAAATGCAAATACGAAAAATCTGTTTTCAGGATAAGTAAGGTAGTTTTTTCCTCACCTGTGTCATCTGCTGGATCTAATGGGGCATAGCCTCACTTGCCCCGCCATACAAAATAGCCAGCGTCGTCGTCATCATCATCATCATCATCATCATTATCATCATCATGTTTTGCACTAGGCCGAGTAGTGGAAGAAAACTGCGATGGATTTTGACCGCAACTGTGTTAATCCTTGTGGAGAAATAGCAATGCTGTGCTGGTGATTCCACAAAAAGACAATTTCATAGTCATTGACAAGCACAATTTATGAAATGATGATCAGGATGTCTTCAAACATGCAATTCAATTGAAGCGTTGCTACTCTACCTGGTGGGGAACTTGGGGAAATGGCTGTTGCATCAAACTTTTGACAAAATGTCAAAGAAGGAGACACCATTTGGCTCATGCTGGTATCAATTCCTGTTTTAAACACAACATTCAAAATAAAAGAAGTGCAATTTCTTGAGACTAAATGAGTATAAATCCAGAGTATATACAGTCACGATATTTTGTCCCGGCGCAGTGCCAAGGAATGCACAGAAAGATTAACGGCAACTCAAACAGTCCAACGACACTAGCAAATCGGGTCCCAGTGACAGAGGGCACATATTTTATTTTGGAAAACACCGTTAATCTCATCCACACGAGTATCTAGAAGAAAAAAAAAGTCCTTGAAATATTCCATTTTTGCAGGATGCTGAATGCTGCAAACGTTGTCTGAGCATAAGTGAGAAGGGTCCAGTTCAGGGGGGGGAACCCCTTTAGATTGGAATTAAGTGCGGGCGAACTGAGAGAAAAAAGAGGAGGAGGAGGAGGAGGAGAATGAGGAGGAGGGCAGGGAAGAAAGTGGGAGCTGGTGCCAGACGCAGTAAGAAGTGAACGTACGTGTGTATGGTGCTGAGAGTGTGACGTGTTATTGCAGCCCGCTCCTGGAGCTCTGCAAGCAGCCAGCAAAGCGCCTTTTTGCGTCCTCACTGGCCCCCCAAACATCTCCCATCCACCCACTCTAGACGGATCTTTTCTTCCCTCTCTATTTTATCGACGTGACGAGAGGGTGACGCTTGACTTCTTGCTTGGAAATGGAATAGAGATGGCGAATAAACCCGTGATGTTATTGTAAAACAAAATGCTTTAATTTTTTATTTTTTTGTCTTAGTCTCTGAAATTCTGTGACTGTCGCTTGGTTCCATTTGAGTTTGGATGGGAAAGCCCATGCAGATGATGAGGAGGAGGACCGTGGAAACGAGCGGGGAAAGCGGAGTGTAACGCATTTTATTTGATTTGATTTTTTTTTCCCACCCACTGAAGCATCTTGTTGCGCCGGACTTGTGTGCATGTGTGTGCGTGCGTGCGTGTTGGAGTATGGATTCACTCGAGGGCTGCAGACTTGATTTATAAAAGGATGTTGTCAAGTATGTTGGGAAAATAGCCATAGATTTCGCGGTGTAAGGTAAGATTGTATTTATTTGTATTTATATGCGTGGTTGGTGTCAGTTAAAGTTTTTGCATTGAAATCATTTTGACGAGTGTGTGCTGCGTAACCCTTCTCACGAATCCACACAGATGAACAGATATGTTTATTTAAAGCGATGATCTGTCTCTTAAGAGGCAAACACCACTTTAAAGTGGCACCGTGTCTCCATTCACATTACCTCCAGAGAGATGATTGCTTTTTAGAAGCCTCGGCAATAAAACCGAGCGTGTCTCTCTTGACGACCCATTTCTCCTCAACCTCCGGAATACTGATTCCCCCTTGACGCCCCTGCACATGAATCTTGCAAAAGGATGTGGATCCGCGTGGATTTAGAGCTCACAGCTGATTCCACACCCTGCGAGCCTTGCACGACAAATAAGTTGGGGGGGCCATCTTTCCATTCCCCATTCTGGTCTTTTGGCTCATGTGCGTGTGTCAGTGTGTGTTTGTGTATGTGAGCGTGGTAAGCGCGCGAGTTCATCGCCTCGACTTCCTCAATTGCATGGACGAGCACGCGTACCCACGCGCGCGCACGCACGCACCCGCTCGCAGCTGCATTGCCTGCAGGATTAAAGCAATCAGGACATGGCATTGCACCCCCTCCATCCTCTTCTCGTCCACACGCCCCCGTGCACGTCGAGCAAACACATGCGCGCGCGCGCACACACACGCACGGACCGCCTCTATCAAATTGTGCTACTGAAATAAAATAAGACTCGCATTTAGGAAAACAAAATATTCAACACATTTTTTTGCATGACGTCCATGTGCTTTATTAGTTTTAATGCCATCAGAGAACCTACATAAAAACATACACGCGGATGCACACATCGAGGTGACGGAGCCTTTTGATGGCAAACAACTTTCACATTATATCTGATCATTTGCAAGCCTTTTTTGTTTGCTTCTTTGACTCAGCACAAGCCAGTTAATGTCTAAATGTTTTCCCCCGTGTTACCCCAACACACAAAAGCGCACGCATGGTAGAAATAAATAAATAAATTATGGCCGGAGTAACCACAAGGTGGCAATGTTTGCACAAAGTACAGTAGTGAAGCGTGGCAAGATGAGGTGCAAAAAAACATACAGCTGCTGTTGATGTGCTGGATTTGTCTTGGCATTTTTATGATGGGGAAACACGAATCCCGTTACTTCATCGATCATCCGTGTTGTTCTCTGTGTAATTCTCCTCATCTCTCCTTGCAGGCCCAATGACATAGGATGAAGGCTGTTCGAAACCTGTTGATTTATATATTTTCCACCTATCTTCTGGTTATGTTTGGATTAACTGGTGCCCAAGATTATTGGTGTTCCACTCTGGTCAAGGGGGTCATCTATGGATCCTACTCTGTGACTGAAATGTTCCCTAAGAACTATACAAACTGTACATGGACACTGGAGAACCCAGACCCGACCAAATACAGCATCTACCTGAAGCTATACAAACAAGACCTGAGCTGCTCTGAGTATTCTCTCCTCGCCTATCAGTTTGATCACTACTCTCATGAAAAGATTAATGCCTTGCTCAAGGTGAATGAGTCAATAGTGTACCTGTGCGATTCCAAGAATATTTATGTATTTTTGCTCTACGACAAAAATTTTGTTCAGCTGCGGCGGGTTTTCCCCTCTGATTCAAACGGATTGACGCTGCAGAAGCTGGAAGAAGAGGAGAAGTCTATTGTGGAGTTTCTGGTCTTGAATAAGGCCAGCCCCAGCCAGTTTGGGTGTCAAGTGCTTTGTACGTGGCTGGAAAACTGCCTGAAATTAGAGAAGGGTACGGTGGAGACGTGCGGCATTGTCTACACAAAATGCACGTGCCCCCAGCATTTAGGAGACGGAGAATCGGAGAGCATGCTCATGCTCAACAATGTGGTTTTACCGCTCAACGCCCAAACGGAGGGCTGCTTGTCGCCCCAACTGCACGCAGGCCAGGTCTGCAATCTCAGTGCCGAAGTGAAGCGGCCTCCTAAAGAAGGTGAGTATGCAGCTGTGTATTCCTCCTTCTGTGCTCACACAGTAATGGAGCACTGTTTATGCATAGATCATTCAATGTGCACGTCGATCACTCCCTTCTTCTGCCCCTTTCCTACTGCATGTCTCAAGCGTGATGGCCCATGAAACAAAGAGCACACATACAGTAGAGTTTTAATTAGGTGGCTACGACCCCACTAATTGGACAGCAAAGCTTGGAGTCGAGTGGAAACTATTACAGTGGAGCCTCTGGAGCCGAAAACTCCAAATTTGGGGAAATCATTTGTTGCTCAGAACCTTTTGCGTTGTCTGGTATCTAATGATTAATTGTAGTTATGTGTTTGGATCTTCACAATTGTGAAATAAAAAGATGCAATACCGTGACGTCAAACATAACAAGAATGTAAAGAGCAACATGCGAGCAAATTACTGTTAAGATTGAGGCTCTGCGTGGAGAGAGTGGATCCAATGTTGTTAATTTAGCAGGCAAGTGTGGGCCGGCGGATCTGGGAGAGGGAGGGCTTCGCAGCTGTGTGAATGGTCACAGATGACTTCAATCTTGGCCAATCAAAGCGGCTGTTTTCATTCCCTTTAAATGTGGAGTGATCGTCACGCACTACATGCGTGAAATGGCGGAAGCATGTCTGAGCCGTGCTTTTGACCAACCCCGTGGCCCAGCCCTTGATTCCAACACAACTGATTGTTTTTGGCCTCAGAGGTTCCACAGTGTTTTGGGGGAATTGGGAGCTCATTAATTTAGACAACACTAAAGAGAAAAAAAATACAGGATACGTTGTCTCTGCACTTTAGCAAAGTCAGAATTATTCCAAAAAGTATATTTTCTTAGGCAAGTTTGGGCTCCATGCCATTTGCATTTTGGATTGGGCAGACACGATGCAACATTTGTTGTTTAGCTGCAAGAATAAATCGAGGAGTAGAATGAACATGATTAGACTAACGGCTTATGTGATTTCACTGTCGTGCTGCCATAGAGCAATGCAACATGTTAGAACATTGTTTTTTGACGGTAAACACTTCTGATAAGGTCATGATAGACTGTGGAGCTTTGTGATAAGGCTGCCTTGACACATACTGTAGATGACTGCCAAGTAACAGGTAGTGTTGCGTGATAGATCCGGTGATGACTCATAAAGCAGTGGCCTTCATCACCAAAGTCATGAATGAACCTTTTGATTTGTGGGGGAAATAATCAGGAAGCAAATGTTATGGAACATCAGTTTTCCCTTGTGGGATTGAAGTAACGGTTGCGGCAATTGCTCCCTGGAGATCACAATGGGAAGAACAATATGCTTTTATGCCTTAGTTGTGGCTGTTGGGTGGCTGCCGCTTTACGCTTCAACATCACTTAGTTGCGACATTGGCTTGTAATAAGAAGGATAGTGTCCCTGTCATCGCCATGGCAACCCTGGATCACTCTACTCTAGATCTACTTTAAGCCACATTTCCACCACGCTGTTTGGTTTACCGCATTATGGTTATCACGATGCCGATGAAGTGCATGATGCCTTTGACCAATCAACAAAGAGTTCTGTTTCTAGCTCCACCCTTTAAGGTACTCTGCCATTGCCTTTGAGACCCTACCAAAGGGTCATTTTTGTCATTTTTTAATGTTTAAGTGATAACACACACAGAAGAATACTCTTTTCATATAAAAGAACAATAACAACAATGAAAATAGGCTTCTGATGACAGATAATGTGCAGTGGTTACAATAAATCACCAATGTAACAATTTTACGTGTGTCAAACTTTATAAACTATTTGCATGCTATTTAGTAGTAGTAGTAGTAGTAGTAGTAGTAGTTGTTGTTGTAGTCAAAGTAGCAGTGGTAGTTGTATTAGTAGTATTTAGTTGTGTGTGCGCATGCACGTGTGTCATGCATGTGCAAGAGTGTATGTACACACATTACGTCATCAATCACGAGCTGCTTGCAACGTGCATTAGGTGCTTACATATTTTTGTGGAAAATGATGATTTAATCCAACATTGATCCAATGCTGCTATCTGTGAACCATATTTAGTCATTTAAAGTTTTATTTGTTAGTTTTCAGATTTAATCACAGTTGGCTAGGAATTTTCTCCACCCACTTAGGTCATCTTAAAGGTTGCTTAAAAGTTAGCACGTCACACCTGAAGACCACACCAGTCCGAAAAATTATAAGTAAACATCAATTACATTTATCTCTTTTAAATATTTGTGAAGAATGCAATTGCCACTCATCTTGTGCTTTCACGAAAATGTTGTTTTCAAATAATTGCTGCTACAGTAGTCGAGAAGAAGCAGCACAGTTTAAATAATCATAATTCCGTTCACCTTCTGATCAAATCACAACAACGTTATGCTCATTTGCCGAGGGAATTCTTTTTTCCAGAATAACATTTGACAGTTTTCAGCATGTTAATATCAGCTTAAGAACACAGCTTATTTCCCCCCCTTCAGAAGATTTTCCACTAGCATCTATTTATAGTGTTGGTTGATGGGAGGTTTGAATAAATCCGCTTTCATCTGGATAACGGGGGAGATCAACGCACTAGGTTTTAAAAGAGCACTGTCTCTCCTACAGGCGTCATAGTGACAGAGTGGGTGTTTCTGATGAAGAATAAAGCGTTACAAACAGTCGACAAGGGCTGTATTTGTTACAATCGCTCGTCTTTGATCTTCTCAACTTCCAGTTGAAGAGGAGGCCGTTTGAGCCTATCAAAAAGGCCAAGCCGGGCTGGCTGGGGGTTGTACGCACGACACGCTGCCGCAGTGTGTTGACCGTTTTAAAGTTTGAAGCTCGTACATATTTGAGGTAATTATCCAGACAAAAGACAGACCTCACCCGTTGATGCTGTGCCATTTTGAAAACCAAAGCGACGCAATGGAAACTCTTAACCCAGCTACTGACTCATTTATGCTGCTTTATTTTTATAGCTGTCACTGTTTCATGCATAAAAGTTGTAAAAGCAGGCGGCACAGTGCTGCACTGACACTTACTGTGATTTAATTCTCTCTCCTGCTCCCTAGTGTGTGCGCGTGCCTGTTTGTGCACGTGAGTGTGTGCGTGTGTGTTCTGTCTTTCTTCACTACATGCAACAGCATGATGACTCGCCAGTGCCCAACGGTGAAATAATGTGTTTGTCAGCGTTGTGATTTCTGCATGATGTGTCCAGGCTGCTTTTAGATAAGTGTGACTTTTAACCAAAAAAAAAAAAAATCCTCAACATTTTAAAATGGTTCATGGATTGTATTGCCGCCTAACCACCGTAGTATATATTTTTTTCCAATATGACTAAATTGTTGTGAAAACAGGAACTTCAATTAACAATCTTTGCAGATGCTGGTGTTTATTATCCATGTATCGGATAAAAGCTTAAAATTCTCTAATTCCCTTTGGGCACCTTCATATCTTTCACAACCCGCTCTTAGTGTCGAGAAATCAGCCGCTTCACGAGGTATCCCCTCATTTTGTTGCTCTTCCGACTCGTTTTCCCCTCGGCTATGGTCGACTGTCTCATTATTTGTGTTGTTCCGCTGTCATTGGAGGATCGGGGTCGATACGTCTCATTGCTTTGGGGTGGGAAGTGTATTCTTGTTTGTATTTCATTGTGTAGACTGTTAATGAAGCTTCAAACTGTCACGTTGTGCTTGAGATGTATCGCATGTGGCCTTGGCTGCCCAACCATCTTACAATTAGATTTGTATTTTTAAAAGGAAATGGAATATGTGTTTCACTAAATGTGAGCAATTTTTTAGATCCATGTGAGATGGTGTATTCGGGTATGTAGTCGTGAGTCTGTCTTTCAGTTACGGGTTGAAATGTTGGTCTTTTCTGTGTGGAGTTTGCCTGTTGTCCCTGTCATGTATTTAATTTGCTCGAAAACACATGATGCTACCAAGAATTGGGTCTCATAAGTAGGAGAGATATTAAAATGAATATTTAATGAGTCCGCAAAGGGGGCCTCCAAACCCTGTATTAATACAAAAATTAGGTTACAAACATGAATGAGTCCTGCTATTTTTTCCATCCTGAGAAAGGATGCTATTGGTCCTAAAGACAACGTCCAATGTACCTAAAACATGACATTTCATTCCTTCATAGCCTTGTTTAGCTGGAATGATGGCAAAATGACCATGAAAGAGGGACAACTCTGCATTTCTAAATGTGATACTGTGCAGATTTCTGGTTGCGCACTTGCATTTACTTCATTTGAACATTCTGCTTTCTGACTGCATAGAAGATGGCTATGAGATTTTATCGGGGAATGAAACGTGGTGCAAGGCTCCAGTGCGCCGTCACCCGCCGCAGTCATGAGTACCGCCGCAGCTCAGCCCTGCCGCCTCACATAGAGCGGCCTTTTATTCACTTTGGATCTCAGTCAAGTCACTCAGTAGTCACACTGCATTATGCTCACCCCCATTGTTCCATACACTTGGAGGCCATTTTAGTTCCAATTCAGTGAAGGAGAGGCTTCAGCGAGACAGCCCTTAATCTCTTTGGTTTACCCTATATCTGCTTTTTTAAGGTTAATCTAGAGAAAATATCATCATGTTACAATCCTTCTGAAAATTCCACATTGAATCACTTCACAGTAGAGGCAGCTATAATAACATTTCCCCTAGAAAGCCTTCATGGTGCATTTTATACCTGGCGTTCATAGCCGTGACCTCAGTGTTCCTACGTATCAAATTTTGCAGTCCTTTCTGCTGAGATGGAAAGAAAGTTGTTAGTAAAAGACATGGTCACTTCAAGTAAGTCCAATTGACTGGAGTGCCACAAAAACCATTGTGACAGTCCAAGACATCTTTTTGTGCAATAATTGGACAATCATGACCCACAACAGTGGGGTACACCTACACAAGCAAACGTACAGTTAAATACGACCTCTGATTGAGACATATTGTGTTCAGCTAAGTTTTAAAGAGTAACAATAAGTACAACCACATCTCTGATATTATATGAGCAAGTGTACTAAAAAAGGGACCAACTGAACATGTTAGCTTTTGAATGGCTCTTTGAGTAATTTTGAAGGACTCATGGTACTATACAAAGGACGATGATAGAAGTTGGCGATAAAAAAGTACACACGGTATCAAAAACAAAATCAATTTTCAAGTTTTAATCCAACGCCAACATTGTGTATTCTGTCGTATTCCCGTGGATGTTTCTATGAGCCACTTGGACTGGCGGATGATGATCAGCTGTGCAAACCGTTGTTCAAATTTTGACATGGATTTGTGATCTCAGTCCGGAGGCTGTGTTTCAGCGGCGCCAGGACTGGGAGTCGGAGTGATAACTACCTGCTATCAGACCGTGTGCTGCCAACTGTCTCTGAGCAAATGAAAGAGCAGTGTTGTCATAGCGCAACTGCCGACAGGATGGTGGTCAAAGTGTCGACACCATTTATGGTTTTGAGAACAGAAAATATACTGCTCTGGATTAGGATAGTCAAATGCATATTAATAGCAAAACAGTAAGTATGTATTGTATATATTTACGAAACACTTGGTCAGTTTGTTCAGTGCATATCTGGCAAGTATTTATTTTCCGTAAGGGGTAGATAAACATGAAGCACATCAGCCATTGGCTAATCTGTCTTCATTGAGATGAATGTACAATTTAACATTCCGTTACTCATATAATTTACGAGACTCAGCAGTTTTATGGCCTTTTATAATTTCATATACAAGAGGAATCATAATTAAGTCTCAAATAATGAGCTTTAAAAGATGAAGAAGCTGCACATAATGTTCTCGAGACAACACCGTATGATTTAAACAAGCACCTGAAAATTGATACAAATACGACATTTCAAACTTCGGTTCAAATTGAATTTTTTTTTGTTTCAAAATACAGTTTCAAACTAGAGTTAGGATTTCAAACTAGGATTTCAAACTAGGTTTTGTGTTTCAAGTTAGGGTTTTGAATTAGGGTTTTATAAGGTTTTAAGCAAAAATGATTTGCACGATGACTCATGGACAATAATATCTCTGGTGAAAACACTCAAATGCTGCTGACTGAAGTTCACTCAAAAGACCTTGTTTTCTTTTTCACTGTCTCATGGCCACAAAGGCATAATGTCACATTTCCATTTGTAATTGCGTATCTTGCTCCAACATCACAGCGTTCAGACTCTATTTTGCAATTTATGAGTTAAAGTGGACTTCACAAATCAAAGCAAGCCACTATTGCTTTCTCTGACTTCAAAAAGGCTTCTATATGAATACAAACAAAAGTAATGAGTCTCTGTAGATGAAGAAGACTGTCTTATCCTCTTATTATACAAATTGGATTTGTTTATTTCCATCATGTGCATAATTCACTCAAAGAAGATATCCCAGCACAATAGAGTGAACACGGTGAACCTGTTTCCAATCCAGTCAGCAGGAAGAATAAGTTGTAATGTGAAGATTTGATACCTTCAAGCAAGATGCACCTCAATAGCACCAAAACTGCATTGACAATGTAAACTCTGTTTGCGTGTGCCTCTGCACACTGCTCATCCTTCAAAGAATACATTCATAACCTTTTACAGGAGCATGTCACAGCCTTGTCCTGCGGTCCTGTACCAAAGTAAAGAAATGTTCTCAATATGAATAAAGACTGTTGAATCCTTTCCAATACGCAAAAACCAAATCCTATTCAGACTTTGTTTGTATAGGTGGCATAATATTTTCTTTTTTCTCTTTTGGCCCTTGTAAGGTGATGCCGAAGATGGTAATGCAAATGATGTGCCGCTTTCAGCCTCTTAGTTGCATGCTCCTTCATTTCAACCCAGTTGGTTTTGGCCTGTCAGTGGATGGCTATTTCTACCCACAGCAAAGAGGAATTTGCATAAACATCCACCCACAAACCCTGGCAAATGAGTCTGTCACTCAAAGTCTATGTGGGGAAGTGGAGGAGAAATCCAATCCGTTCTCAAGGGGCTTCTGTAACCGCACTCACTGGCATCTCTTCAGTTGCGATGGCAAGTGTTTTAAGATTATGGATGGCCGCAATACCGAGATGCTGCTTACATGAACCTATATGTGTTATTTGGAACGGAAGCCTCAACATACTATATAACCGTCTTTTGGCCATTAACATGCAGAAAGGCAGCCAGTGTTTTAGATTCATTGCTTATAGTACACACAGATTCCATTATGAAGGGATTGTAGACCCAACTGAATTTGAATTCTAATCAAGTCACTAATAGGGTTAAAACAATTCTCAAAGGATCCCAAAAATAAATACAAAACTTTAGTCTACTGTCAACCATTTCCCAGAGCTTATTTTTTAAGTTAATGATTTCAAGATGAAGGTTTTACCTTTTTATATATTTGCACTGTGTGTGTGTGTGTGTGTGTGTGTGTGTGTGTGTGTGTGTGTGTGTGTGTGTGTGTGTGTGTGTGTGTGTGTGTGTGTGTGTGTGTGTGTGAGTGTGAGAAGAAGAAAGAAATGTAATATTTGAACTATGGAAGCCCTTCCTGAAAAACCTCCCGTTAGTCTGTAGAAATAAAGCATTTAATTCAACACTCCCCGTGCACCAATACAATCTATAACCTTGCAATGAAATAAAAAATACACATATAAGTACAGTTATGTAAAACTATCAAGTGGCTCCCTCTTTTGTTTTTGTGCCTCAGTCATCGTTACGCAGATTTCTTTGAAGGATGACGACTAACGCTTGGCATCAGCATATGCCAGTCATCACTGACTAAGACAGATGACATTTGCTTGCACTGACTGGCTGTTTGTGTTTGTGTGGACGAGGTGCTTATCCCCCCCCCCCTCCCCCCTCACAAAATGGGGAGCGGTGACCTTGCAGAGAAAGCATTACTAAGGCCCGTACCATTTTTCCTTGGATTTTGTGATTTTGTGAAGTTACAATGAAAAGGATAAACAAGTTGTTTTTCCTCACAAAAATAATGATGACACAATGCAATTTAAACTCTTAACATGAGTGCGCTAATAACCATATAGCAACGGATGGATTTAAAAAAAATGGTACAGACATCCCTATTATGACTGCGTATATCAGCGGTAGTAATATTGATAAGAGAAAAACAGGATGTATGTCATAATGAGCTGGGTTTATCTTTATGGGAAGCAACTTGACTCGCCATGTTCGTTAATGCCCATTAAAGTTAATGGTGAGTACAAATTTCATTGTTTAACAATGGTTAACTTCTTTTCATGCTTGGGAGAGTTAATGTTAAAATATCGCTTAAAATATCACCTGTAGTGTTAATGTAGCTGCTATGACAAAATGTATGGAAAATTTAGTTTCTAAAATTAAACAAAGGCGAGGTCTACGGGTATATTCCTTTCAAACAGCATGTTTGTAAAGTGCCTTAAGGTAATTCTTGGCATTTTGTTGCACTGTGCATGTGAGATAGGCGCTCATATTACAAACACTACTATACCGTCCATTATGATGGAATATTAATGTGACTTTAATGTAGCATATGACTTGTACACTTTCATACAACATTTACATGATTGTTGCATTTTAATGTCTCACCTAACACCTTGATATGCTCTGCCTTTGGTGGTATTAGAATCTAGAAGTCACCGTAGTAATCATAAAAAGAAAGCCAAGCTGAAATGCAATACTATATTTGCAAGGCTGCAGAAGTTAGTTGATTGAATCCTCTCGGTTGGACACAAGGGAGCTTTATTAGTGATTGGGTTTAAAAGGCAGTATTCATAGCCTGCCTGACTGAAACCGGTCAAACGTGGAATGTGTGTGCCGCAGTCTGCCTCTTTAAGTTCGTTTTCAGTCTCTCCATCACTAAAAATCAATACGAAACACGGCCGTCACATTTGGCGCATTCTAAAGTGCCAATATTGCTGCAGATTTTAAACTCATTTGTCAGAGTTCTGCACCACAATTACATATAGCGACCGTGTGCATAGAGACGACTTAGCATTTTTCTCCAGCAGGCCTGCAGCATGCTGCTTCAATGAACATGCCTCAACACTGCTGAGACATTGACGCCGCAACTACTACAGATGGCTTAACAATGCCTGAACATACAATTTGCAATCGATCACTCGTAGTAAAGCTGAGTGGACAGTCAGCGCTGAAATTGGGTCGGATGTACAATCGGGTTTCCAACTGACTGGCTATTGTATTTTTGCCTGATCAAGATTACGACACCTGTTTTCAGGGCTTAACTGGGCAGGTGACTTCTTTGAACATCTGAGTTTCCGTTTCCATTGTGCATATTTAGTTAGACGAAAGCTGAGATGAGAAGCATGCTTATCTTGCAAAGCCGTTTGCACGTTTTGTTAATATATTGCCATTTCAGAGCCATACTGCTTTTAATCCTGAATCAGTCATTGTTTTCTACTTATCATTTGATTATATGATGTAATTAATTTACCTGAATGTTGCCTTCATTGTGGTAAAATAATATTTTATTAGTCCAGACTCTCCTTGAGATCTAATGGAAGTATCCATGTAAAATGTTAACACACTCATTAAGTAAAATCTGCTGCAGGTTCCAGATATAACAAAGAAGATGGGTCAATGATTTCTGCGGTATTTTCTTAAAGTGAACGACTCCCCTAACACATGATTCATAGAGAAAAGGGGACAAATAAATCAAGGGGCTCATGGGAGATGCTTTTAGATTGGCAAATCAATACGGTGCCACCACAGCTTGTTGCAGCCTCCAAAAAACCCCTCTCCAGTAAAAGCCCCCAGTTGGCCAATACCATTTTTAATCATCTGCCAAGTGATTTTTTTTTTAATCCAGCTACATTACAAATGCAAACCCTGTTGCACATTACATTTCGACAACCCGTAATTGCACTTTAGAACAGAACAGTGACACGTGTTGTCCAAGGATATCAAGGATAACAATTCCATGGTTGACTTAAACATTCTGTGTTAACAAAATGATACCACTAAATATTAATCAACTAGTTTCGAGACATTCAGAAGATAAGGTTATGAATTGTAATTGTAAGCATTTAACTCTTTACTTGCAAATAATATGCATTGTTTGCACATTTCTATTATTTCTTGGATAAAGTGAATTGGGCCTTATGCGTAAACATAATCTGACTGACTTTGACTTTGCTTTGTGATCATCCTTATCTTTTCCAAGGTTTGCTGTCTTCTATGTTGTGTCTGTCATAAAAAATGACCACGAAATCAATCGCTGTCATTCCAGTTCTGTAACAAGTTTAGTCTTTGATTTGATGCACTCAGTCACCTTTGTTTGCAAAGATGACATTATTAGACAATTTGAATGTGCGGAGCAATTGACATAACCTTTGATATCTCATCCCTCTATGAAACACATGACTTACAACTTCAGTGTGTTTTATGCCAAGCTTCTGAATACACGGAAATTGCGAATGGTGCTGATATCTTTCTGCTTAAAATGTATCATTTGACATTTAGATGCATTTGACAGCAACATCTAAGATTGTATGTTGCTCTCAAGTAAGACTGTCAACAAACATGCAACTATCCATTATAACTGACTTTACTGTACAACAACAGGAAAACAAGTTCCATCCATTCATGAATCATTGTTAAATGGATGCCACCTCTGATTAACATAGTATTATGCACATTACGTTCAAATGTTAAATAATGCAGGAGATAAATTATGTCTAATAATAGCAGAAAGCATTTGTGTGCCAGTAGAACTTTTTAATTGAATTATGAGTAGAAATGCCTCATCCCAGTTTTGCTCTAAAATGCTCCATTGGTTTGTGCAGTCAAATGGCACAAAGCTGCTCTGTCAGTTTTTGATCAGCACAGTGACAGCTCCAAATATAATGAAATTATAGGTTTACAGAAGGTCATCATTTTGCTGCTTTATGTCCAAAAATGTGTTTTGAGGGTTCATAAGTGTATGTCTCTATTTGCTGTTGAGAGATGCGAGTGGGTTACAAAATGGATTCCATCATAGTCACAGTGACTTGGTGTTCTTGTTCTTTTGCACTCTAAAATGGCACGAGCTCTCCGTAGTTGTTACTTGCTTCACTCAAACTGCATGTGGTGCTGCAAGTGTTAATGAATTAGACATTTATCAACGAGGCTCATTTGCATAGAGGTAGCCAATTTATTTGCCAAATATATAGATATTGCCTCATTTAAATATGCGCAATACCACTGCTGCACCAAGACACATTCTGCTTGCTATCTCAGTTAGTGAAACATTTCACCATCTGTGCATGCTTTGCGAATTAGACACTTTTTTTTTTGGCGCTCCATTTTTATTGGTTAGCACCACACAAAAAGAAAACAATTCTTTAGTGAAATCGGCCCTGAGTGCGCTCACTCCTCTGTTGACTGTGCCACTCTGCTAGTTTATTTTTCTTTTGTTGCTTTCTGTGTTGATCCCTAGTGGAAAATTAATTGAGATGGAGATAATTAGAAAAAGGTTTTATTGTAAAATCCATTTTTTTTTATATTAGTTGTCATATGATGTTGCACAACACTTGGTTGTTACATGAACTTCCTTTCTCTCCTGTTGTTTAAGAGAATGTCTAAACCCTATAACATTCCCACACAGTGATCTCCCTTTGTTGCTTATCAGGTGCTTGATGGTTTTCAGCATGAAATCCCAAAGTTCATTGTTGCTCAAGGCCATCTTGGCGAAGCATCAGCTCAGCGGTGTCCAAAGCTTGGCTGTTGTGAAGTTGTCTCAACAGTTACTGAAGTGCAATAATAGCAGTTTTCTTCTCTGATCGGAGGTGACAATTTCGAACAAGGAGGTGAAACAAGTAGATTTGAAGAGGGAGCGAGAGATTGCTTTGCCACTTGGCGGAGGGAATGTAAACACAGTTGAAATGTGTGAGGGGAAACAAAGAACTCATGAAGCCATTGTTCTTTTTTGTTATTAAAATTGTGTGTGATATCTTCTATCCTCTTCCTTCCACAGCATGTGGGATACCCTCCAAGTCTGTTTGCTCCATTAGGTGAATCTCACACACCATTTACAGTTTTTGATGAGCACACTGGTTTATTTGTATGTCTTTCTCACTAGCGAGGAGCAAGAAAAAGTCTCATGGCCCTAGTTTTGTTCCCAAATTTTTGTTTTGTGTCTGAACAAGACTAGCGCAAATTGCATGCATGGGTAGAGTTTTTCTCTCATTCAATATTTTCGCAGATGGATGCAGTTAGAAAAAGGCATTTGCACCATTGTGGGAGCGAACACAGCCAACATATTTGGGCAATTGAAATTCGAGATTGTTAGTCATGGTCTTCATTTGGCTGTCTTACGTTCAAGCAGAAAACTGATTGAAAAGCTCTAATTGTGTTTTCTGCACTTATTGTGCAAGAGCACAGTAACCAGCAGCATCACCTGGCCAAATTGCATTTTTACAGAAGATCAAAATTCAGAGATTAGTATTTATTAAAATTCTCAGCCTTGTGTTCCTAAATTTGATTACATTTTAACGTATAATGATTATATTTTGCCAGAACTCACTGGTGGCTTTTTTAATAGGTACAAAACACAAACAAACAAAAAACAGTGAACAAATGCCAGTATGCACATTTTGGCCCCAGGACACACTGGTTCACAGTGAAAATCACAGAGCACTGTTTTATTTTGTATGTGTGCGTGTGTGTGTCTGTGCGTGTGTGTGTGTCTGTCCTCAAGCAGAGAACAGATTTGAATGTTTGGCTGGTGCTTTATATGTGCCTGCCCTACAAATGTCCCTCATCATTCCCTTTATATTCCATCCTCTGAAAAAAGGTTTGATTTATTGGCCTGGCAGAATTTTTGGACATTAAGTGTGAAAACACAAAATTGATCTTAGAGGCAGCACTGGTTGTTGTCCCATCTTGCAGATTGTCAGGTGTGGAACTCCAAGCCTGACTGAATTCCCAAATGGACTCAAGCCATCAGTAGCGGGTTCAACAGATCTAAAAACAAATACAATCTAAAACAAGCAATGTGATTCCTGCCTCTCAGACCAAAACAGCTTTGTTCGACCTAGCGTGCAACTAAACTGTGCAAAGCTTTGTTTTGAAGGCCCTTCACGTTTTGGGGTAAGGCAAAGCCTGTCCGACGGACTCTCAAATTATTGCTTGTTTTGGACTAAAATGGGAGCAAGCTGTTCTTTTTTAATTATTCAATATGTGGGGCTAGTGAGGGAAAATAAGTGCCACCCATCAGATAATGTGTTGGCTCTGGCAGAGTAAACACCCACACAAATCTGTCACCAACATACAGTGTATATTTATGCTGTGAAAATAAATGCATGTGAAGTGCATGAGTTTGTTACATCTGCATTTTTTTATCAACACGGTATATTACTATGCATTTGGCTCATTCCAGTTTTGTAAAAAAATGTTTGTCAACCTGTTCCTGCCTCCACCCTTAACACTTGTTAGCACTCATATATGTAGTCATTGGCATTATTTATCGAATCATGTAGGTTTTTAATCTAAATACAGGCTTGTTTGCTAGGGAAAGGTTATAAATCGACCCTTTCAACCAAGAAGTATGTTGACCTTCAAGTATACAAAAACATTTGGAAAAGTCATATGTGGTGTTTTTAATATTATGTAAGACTTTGATTATGCACATATTTAATTCAAAATAAAATAAAATTTGAAATAACGCTATAATGAATTGGGGTTTCCACTTAGTGAACATGTTTTTGTAAGAAGCATATTCGAATATTCATACCATAAATTAATCTTCTTAAGATCTGAGTGGAGGTTGTGTTCATATTCCAGATTTGCCCTTGTGTTGAACAACTCAGATCTGCAAAAAAACCAAAAGAATGAAAAATAGAAAAGGCTTCATGCACAGGCACTCCACCCTGAAATGGTTTCCCTGAGTCTAAATCCCTTTAGTCGGCGTTCATGCTGCGATGCATTTAAAATGGCACTTCTTTGCCTGAGATGAGATTTACTGTAGAAATCTGTGGCTTTCAACCTGACATTGAAAAATGCTAATAAAATAAAAGTTTATTTGGAACAGTTAGGAGCAAAGTCGCTCATTGTGGTTTGCAGGCTCATGAATGATGCACATGTCTGAGTCAATAACAAGGTACATCATTTTGCAGGGCCCCCAGGTGGGTCGCATCATGCATGTCACTCCAATGTGGTTATTTTTAACTCTCGGTATGTATCATGAGCCTTTCCATAACAATTAAGAATCTGTTAGAATCGGCCTCTTTGGCACATGTGATTAGGTAGGTAGCTTTATGCCGTTATATCGCTGTAACCCTTCTCTTGCTTCATTAGCTTTCTCTTCTCTATGACACTCTTTGCACATATGTAGAAGTCGCTCTCAGCTAAGACTACAAGGTCATACATTATCACACAGGCTAGGCAGAGTCGCCTCCGTGCAGGGAGGCGGCCCAGAGTAGGATAAGAGCAGGCACCTTGGTGGTGGGAGTTAGACCTTCCAACGCATCTCGCAGAGAAGGCTCCACAGCTGTGTATCGATCTTTCTGGCATACATTAAATTGTTAAACTGTGCCTCTTGGTAATTAATGTTAGCATAGCGAGCATTAAAGATAAAGAACTGGGACAAAATCTAACAAATGCAAACAATACACTTGTAAAAAATATATTTGTGTTCCTTGAAAAAAAAAAAAAAGATTTGACGGTGACAAGCTGAAATCGATTCAAGACGAGAACTGGATTGAGCAGTCAAAACGGAAATTGGACACAGGAAAAAATGACAAAACAATGAAAACAACGTCTACAAAAACATTCTATAGCAAGGCAGTGGAAATTTGTCTCTCTCAAACACTGAATTACAATCATGTCAAAAATCAGCGTACACGTAACAACACGTTGTACCATGTACCGTGTAAATAAAACATTATACGATTCATTTGCATAAATTATTATTCAATACATGGTCAACATGTTTGTGGGGTGTGTTCTGGGATTGCATCACACCCAATATTTGTATTTCTTTTGGAAGGCATGGCTATGTAGCTTGGCCCATGCACTGATTTCCTGCGGCTGATTTCTCTTTTGTGACTTGTGTAGAAAGTGAGAGCGGCTCCAATCATGCCTGTGAGATGACATCAACCCCCCCCCCCCCCCAGTATATAATTGACGGGATACGTAATACAAGGCAAATATCAATGAACTTCCAGGCCCACATGTGCACATAACACTGTCTCGTCTAGATGGTTCTCTAAAGTGACACAGAGGAGCAAGGAAGGCATGAAAAAGGTTAGCGAGCCAGATGGGAAATCGCAGTGTACATGTTGTCATCCCCCTTCCAACCTCCACCCCCCCCACCAAAGCTTGCCAAGACACCCTGTGGCATGTTATATTTTGATATTTCCATAAACACATCCTATTATTAGCGTGTCCTACAGCGCATGTGACATCAGTCTGACTGCCTCTATGTCTTGGCTTTGCCTATTACACTTTGACTGACTCACCAGTGGACTGTGCCTCCCAGCTGGCAATAGGCTGACGCTCTCTTCCACCTCATTACCAGGAAGGCCAGTGCATGGAGCGAATGCACCTCCTGGCCTACCTGGGTTTGTACAATACAATATGGCACTTATAGAACTCAAGAAGGACAACTAATACAACGCAGATAATGAACCAGTGAGTGAAGGATTGTGCGGCTCTTACTAAATGTTCAAAGCTGCTTGCGTGAGTGGAGAATCCAGACTTTTTGCATTTCCATTTTTCTCCCTCCAATCTGCTTCTTGCGGATCAGTGGTTCTGTCAGATGCTCGCAAGAGCAGGAATATTAATACAAACAACAGCAGAAGATTTTAACTTGTAAAAAATATACAACTGATTTAACCACCTCAAATTGAAAGGATCTGCAGGGTATTTAAAGTAGATGATTGTCACTAAATATTCCTGCACCCTCTCCTGACACTTCATTGGATATAAATCTGGAACACACAACATGAATTTGTTAATAACAAAAGGATTTGGGTCACGGTGATACATGCTGTTTGATTTAGTATGCAAACTTGTTCCGTGTTTTGTAATCCAAAAACACCTCGTTTTCAATCTCAGTGTGGGGGGGAGAGCATAATATATGAGCATTTTCCTTTAATGTATTGCAATTGGAATTCTGTTCTGATATAGTGGCAGCCCTTGAAGAGGCTTTGCAGCAAGATTTGATAATTGCACGTTTTCCACTCATTGACTCACATTTATACGGCTCACAGATTCGATAAATTCAAATGCTGCACTCCACTACATTTAATAAGTCGAGTCCTTTTAAGAGCCAATCCCCATCATTAGTGGATTGTTTTGAGAAAAAGCATAAGGTCACCTTTGATGCGTTCATGGGCCGAGGAAGCTCTTTGGCTAAGGAGACTTAATTATGGATGGGCTGAAATGAACATTTATCACATTTCAAGTCTAATATTATGACATATATTTTACAGCATTAATTTAGATTAATGGCACCAGAGGTGTCACAGATTTGTGCTGTGTAACCCTTAACAGCTCTTCTCTCTTAAAGTCTACACAGTGGTGAAACATAATGTTAAGTCAATCATTTTAAGAATTCAATGCTTCCAAAACAATAGGCCCATAAACATGATCTAAACTGAGGTTGTGATGTTTAATTGTATTGACCTTGATTTATTAAATACATACACATGTTAAGGACAGAGATTAATAAATTAAACATAAAAATAAGACAATAAAGAAGGAGAAAGGGGAGAAAGTGGACACATTTAAATCCAACTTTAAATTCAGTTGTTTTAAAGCTTCACATTCACTCAAATGCTAATGTGTGTTTCTTGAACCACGCTCCAGTCAGATTATCCAACGCAAAGAATTCCTGCATTATTGTAATGCGGTTGACATCTGTCAGGCAGCGGGCCCTACCACATTGAGGTAGGCGGTAATGTCATATGAGTCCGGCCTGCTGCAGCAGCACATGAATATAGGATGGTTATTATCTGTGAGTGTGGATAACTGCAAACACATGTAACTCTATAATTAAAAACTTTGTGTGCATTGTTAAGAATGAGTCACTTGTAATCTGCGGTAGAGCCTTGGCTAGCGACATGAGCTCACATGAATAATTTGAGCATTCAAATGGTATTCAAAACGGCATCAGCATAGAAAATATCCAGGTTGTCTTTAAATGTTCACAAGATAACAAATGAATTATTTAACGTATATCCTTAAATTTATCCATAGACAGCTAGGAATCTAAAATCAACGGGGTGGCCAATATTTGTAAAAACAAAGTGAAAAAATATTTTTCAGGTTTTTTGAATTTCAAATAATTCCTCTGCATAAAAAAAAATATCTGTGGGATTACAGCAAAATAAATTGAAAATGACTCCCTCTGTTTGCCCCCAGGCTTCTTCTTTCTACCCAAATTGCTTTAGCTGTCCCAACCAGCCAGTTGCTTCTTGATTCAAGTCACATCAACTTGTGCATTGCATTTAATGGTTCAAAATGAACCCGACTCTCATTAAAGGAATTTCAAGCACCACTCTTATACTTAATTGGCTGTCCCCACTCTCAACATTGGGCCCTTTAACTGGCTTTTTCCAAAATGAGCCCCCCACACAGACACACATTACTTCCACCCTGCCTTGAATCTTGACAGAAATGTGAGCACATTTTTGACTGCGTGGTTGCTTGGTAACAGGAACTAAGCATACGACTCTCTTCTCTTCATCCTTAGATTTAATTTTCAAGTGATATGGAGGATACTCGATATTTACTCCTCCCGGTCTAAACGGATTGAAAAGACTAAAAGTCTCCCGGTCGATTCCCACGTTAGGCAGTGTTTTAATCCTCCATGTGCCACGTTTCAACTGTAGCTGAAGTGGAAAGGAAAGTGGTGACAGTGGGCCTATTGCTGCTTCACTTGGCAATGATGAGCAAATATTTTCCTGGACAGTGGCTACATCAAGCAGACGCCGCAGCACATCAGTGATGCTCAGTGAAGTAGCAAACAAAAGAAGTCTTGTTCTGACTGAGGCCACACTTTGCCCTCCCTTTGCCTTACCAGAGTTGCTCTTGAATAGATTAGAAGGCACCACGCTGCTGATGGATAAACATCCATCTATCTATACATTTTCTATACCGCTTGTCCCCACAGGGGTCGTGGGCGTGCTGGAGCCAAGCAGCCATCAGTGCCAGCCAATCGTAGGGCACATAGAGACGAACAACCATCCGCACTCGCAGTCACACCTAGGGGCGATTTGGAGTGCTCAATCAGCCTACCATGCATGTTTTTGGGATGTGGGAGGAAACCGGAGTGCCCAGAGAAAACCCACGCAGGGAGAACATTCAATCTCCACACAGGGAGGGCCGGAGGTGAAATCGAACCCAAACCCTCCTAACTGTGAGGGAGACGTGCTGAGCAGTGCGTCACCGTGTATATAAACATATCACATGTAAAAATATAAATAAAAGTCTGTTGATGTTTGAATGCCCTTATTTTGGTATTGATTGCTCATAAGAAGGTATGGATGTTCGGCATTAATCCATTAATCGGAAAGAAATCCTAAGGATTGGAAACCAAAGCTTCCGGCTTTATGAGGCTATTTAAGTTCGCTTGTTAATACTTTGGGTGAGCTGTAGGTTTCCCGGAGTGGACTTTATGGTTGCACATATAAATACAGTGAATCAAATGCAACTATTCTGCATTATTCTGATATTATTTTAGTATATCACTGCGTCAGGATATTGATGTTATTAATTCTAGCATCAATAATAAACTTTGAGGGTTTAGTTTTTTTTCTACACTAGTCCAGTCACATTTCAATGTTCCATCCTATAAGATAAGCACTTAACAACATTTTAAATGATCAATACACAATGTTAGGAAGCTCTTTTTCAGCTATAAAAATTGGCTTATAATAAAATTAATGTTGTAAACTTGACAAAAGTTCTGTTTCCAGGTATTCTCAAAAGATATAGGATAACATAAGGCTTATTTGCACTTTTATTCAAAACATTGTGTGTTTCCAGGTATTCCCCAACAGCAAAGAAATAGAATACCGTAAGGCTTATTTGTACTTTCATTCAAAACAGTTCTCTGAAAATTTCAATCTTGCTGACCACATGCCATTACTGAAAGAAACAGCAAGTTTGCTTTCTATTTGTAACATATAAGGAATTTCCATAATGACACACACACACACGCACACAAAGCTTCACCCTGCTGCTTGACATCAAACTACGCATTTCGGTTGCTCTTTCTTCTTCCGTGGCTCCGTGTTGTTTCAAAGCCGGCTGCCATGAAAAGTTTCTTGACAGTGCTGTGACAGTTTGAAAGGCAAATGAATAGCATTTTAATCAAGGAAGTGAACTCTAACTCTCCCATAACGGGATGGTGTTACTGGTGTCATTTGCTCACATCTCTACAAAGAAAAAAGAGAGAAATGTAGGGGAAAATGAAAAGTTGGAAGCGAAGCTACATCCAAAGTGCATTGACTGACACGGCAGGCAAACGATAATGATGGAAAATCCCCCGCTGATTTGAGTTTTTGTGATATTCCCCATCGGCATTACTTCGTCTGCATTTATCATAAGCTCAAGGGAAGTCAAAGAAAAGAAAGCTCTGACTTGTGATGAAGAGTTTGAAGTGAAGAAAAAAAAAAGTGGTCGTACTTTGACCACAAGGGAGGCCACTAATTACATGCTGCCAAGTCATAGACGGCAGAGACGGTTTTAAAAAGAGAAGTCAAAAGAAAGGGCTCATTGGTGGTGACTTATTGCAAAATCAGATCAGAATCAGCTCGTATCTGTTTGGTGCTGTGGCCTTGGTAGCAGCATGTTGCATTTACAATCATGAATACAGTCATGTTCAACGTGTCAAGACAAGAAAACATGCAAAGTACACTGAACATTCAAAAAGTAATATTATAGCAAAAGATGTACACTTCTTTATTATCATGCCGTACTAAATTTCATATATATTAATTTTTTATCATCAATATTATATTACATATTTATCCACTGAAGTACTAAATAAGATCAGCCTTTATGAGTCATGTTTTACAGCAGCAAATTGGACTATACCAGCACCCAAGTACATAAAAAAATATTTATTTTATTCTGTATTTAAGAATGGAACCAAATGAATGAATTAACCGTACAGTATGTGACTATTTGAATTCAGCAATATTTATGGTAAGGTAAGAAAATACATACCAAAGTGCTCGCATATATATATCCAGGAATGAAGACAGTGTCTGTCAGTTGTATAGTTGACACATTTTTATATATATTTAATACCCAATCAAGATTTCCCCTCGTCTCCTCTTCTTTCCAACACCTTTTTTTTTTTAGTATCTGCTTTTAAATTAAAATAGATTTTTTCACTTTCTTTCAGTTCTCTGCTTAATGTTTCTCTGGATTGATGAGAAGTCTCTTAATGGATTCTGTCATGATTCAGCTCTTTGGTTTATGTAAAAAAAATACTAGGATCTTATGGTAATGATCGCACACTGTGGATTCCACATTGATAAAAAGAATAACAAAGTTAGTGTGAAAGTATCAAGCTTCTTCTTTTATTGGCAGAAATGAAACAAGCAATAAAATATTTTGCAGTGTAACTTGTAACCAATCCATAATGTTATATAAGCCTATAAGCCTATTAAGAATGTGAATATGTCTTGTCTAACTTTTAAAGTTTTAGAGACTTGCACAACCAAGGGCACATAAATCTATCGTGAAACTTTGTGCTGAATTACTATTTCAAGACACTTCCTTATGTTTCTCTGATTGCAGTCAAATCAGTTTTTTTTGTTTTATGTTGTTTTTGTATTACGGTTAAAATGATTTTATTGCTTTGCTAATTCATCTTTTAGGCACACTTTTCGACAGTGTGTTGGTTGAACATCAAATTGTATCACTTCTATGCAGTTCAAGGTTCCACGTTGATACATCGGCTGATTGAAAGACGAAAAGCAATTATTGTTGTCTCTTATTTGCAAGATTTGGATGGGTTGAGTGCGAAGAAAAGGTTGCGCTTTGCCAACACCTTTTCCTCCTTTTCATTGGAGATGATTTGCCCTTAGTTCTGTCATGTTATAAGGATCAGAGTTCTGTCTTAGACCCTCATTAGGTATTGACTTCTTCTGTGTCTGCTACACGAAAGTAGTCTTTGTCTCTCAGACAGCCAATAAATGAGAAGCCCGAGCACACTGATCTTTCAGACCGTCAACTTTATTTGGATCAATCCGTCAATCACGTCGACTCGTAATCTGGCACAGCCTCAAATGGTGTTTGCTGAAAGTATATTTAATGACGTTTGCCCACCCTCTTTTGCAATCTGGCTAATGTGTTTCAGATGATATTTATACCACAGAGCCTGATGTAAATAAAAACACTTGACTCAGCAATCAGCGGAGCAGACAAATTTGCTGCAAAATAAGCTAAACGTAATAAACCCAAGAGACCTTGCGATATATTGCTAACACCTGATGAGTCATGATTTCATTGATTAATCAGTTTGTGTCAAAGAATTGTCATCGAGGATACCAGGGGTCCTCAACCTTTTTAAAGTTGAGACCAATATCTTGGGCACCAAAAAAATATCTAATGGCCTTTGTAACAGTGTAAGATTTTGTGGTGATCAAAGTATATTTGTTTTATTAATTGATTTATTAAATATTTGTTTCTTATGTCATAGCATGATGTGCTCAAACTATATGAAAGTATAAAAACATGCCTTCTAAGTACCCTCACGTTTTATATCATCATATGTCCATGGAGATTCAATTACTGGCTGAATGCAGCTGATTTATGTGACCACTGGTCCATTTTAAAATGAGTAGGAAATCCAGAAAATATGCATTAATCAGTGCCTCTGAATGCCATAATGAGGTGAAAGGAACAGTCTGACTTATCATGATTTCTTTATCCATTTAATGCACCGGTCTCTTTTAACAAGCGAGCTCAGAGCAAAAATAGAGCTTTTGGTGGTTTAACTTTAGTCTCAATAAATTCTAATTAGATTGTCGGAAGGGGATGCATGAAAAGACTTTTTCGACCACACACATTTTGTTGATGAGAGGGAAAATTATATGTGGATAGGGTTTCTCATTAGGATGACTTGCGGGAGGATGGCCTGACTCGCATGAAGATATATACGATACGGGGATATGTTGAGGACAATAACCCGAGAGAAGCAGATGAATAACATATTTAGTCAGGATTTAATGTCTTCAGCCACATTTTTTTTACTGCTATCAATATTTCGAAGTACTTTCATGACTCAATAATACATATACTGTCAATATTGCCCTAATAGTGCGCCTTTCTGTAACTGCAATCTTTTGTCTGCTTATTTTAGTGAATTGAACATTGGACCATGTTACAGAGCAGATATGTACATCAACAACAATAAGCCTAAACCCAGAATAAATCAAAGACGCTTTTCTGCTAGAAGAAGTCGGATTGCCCACGTCATAGGCTTTTAGAACTTCCTATTTCTCCTTGGTTACTCTGTGTACTGCTGTGCTGCTTTTTTTAGTCCACCAAATGGACAAAGCGGGTGTTTCACAAATGAAAATGTAACAAGGAAAAAGCCAAAAGCTTAACTATTTCAGACAAATTCCCCAAACAAGCACAATGAAACATTTTTAAACCAATGTGGTTTAGTTGTGTTTGCAATTCACTTCTTCTTTCTAGAACTTTTTTTTTCTCCACTTAGGGATTGGTGGGCGCCAACAATTTTCTGCGCACCATGTGTTTATAAACACTGAATTCGTTAATAATACATTTTCTCAGTTTCTTTTTAATGAGAAGCTATCGTCCAATTATAAGACTGCTGACTGGGAAAAATATGTAACAAGCGAATCCTGTTACGTATGAGTGCATCTATATGGGATAATTAGGTTTTATATTGTGAACTGTAATCTGAATGACCTTAAACATGTTAAACATGTTTGTTTTTTCCCCCCCATAACGCTTTATATTCAAGACATGGTAACTGCAGGGAATCCTTTTGACGCGGTAATCAATTCCATACACTGGGCCAACAGTAGAATGTTGAATGGCTAATTGACCGCAGTAATGGTGCATAGCTTCGTGGCATTGCATCGTGGAGACATGCACATTAAAAAACTATTAATTCCCAATACTAATGCCATCCGTGGCTGCCTCCCCTGCTCGCTAAAACAAGAAGCTTTCACGGATTATTCATTTTCAACTTCTTCTCATACATTTTTCCACATTTTTTAAGGCGGCATCACTTGAATGCATTCTTTTACCACAAGATCACAATGTGCTTGTGATGGGATTACATCGAATTCAGTCAGCGTGCTACTCAAAATACAACAAAGCAACTTCGCTGATCAATCACATTATGAATCATAACAGATGACAAGAGATGACGTCAGTGAATGCTGCAACTTGATCTAATCATGTAATTCCTTTCTTCCATGCACATGCCTATTTGATAACGTGACACTGCTTGTAAGCACATCTAAGCAAATAATCCCACTGAGACAGTTATTACTTAGTCATCAGAGATAATTTCAATCTGCATAAATGAATTTTTCGAGAACCCGTTGTTAATGTCCGGAGAAGACAACAGGAAACATTATTCTTGGTGTCACTCACAAAAACAAATTAGGAAGGAACTATTTTGCATTCAGTTGACACTGCAATTGTATAATGATACTCAATAAACAGTAAAATAGAGTTTTTTATTCACAATCCAGTCTGAAAGGTCGATATTAATGTCCCCCAGTGAACACTATCCAAAGCCAGGAGTTTCAATATATGGCTTTATAGTCAATTAACATTCAACATCAAACTGACAACATATTGTCTTGACGAGCTGTCACGGTGCAGGCTTCTATAAATCTTCACATTTGAGTGTGATATGATCATTACACTGTATAATATTTATAATCTGAATATCACCTTGTCTTGTCATGTCTTGAATATCAAGGTTCAGGCAACTCTTAAATGTGTTTTGTGTATTCATAAAAAAAAAAAAAAGATGAGCATATAGTATCCTTATGATAAACATCTGACAAAGACAGGACAAAACTGAAAATCTGAGTAAAATGATGACACGGCAGTGGGAAATATATTATTGTCAAAAATATGATTAGAAGTCCTAAACTGTTTCTAGCATGACATATAGAAATATCAGGAAATGCTATAAATGTTGTCTTTTAAAGGGAATCAAGCAAGAAAATGACTCAATAATGCATGGACAAAGCAAATAGAGTCCAGTGCAGCCATGCATATCTACGAAACAAGTGTTACAAATGTGATGTGATGCTCCCCAACTCGGTATCAGAATCTATTAAATAAAAATCCCATCTCGCTGCTCTTGTGCTCTTGTCTAAGGACATTTTCAGCATCGCCACTGTGTCCTTGTAATTATTTTTGAGAGGGTATTTGCTTTAACATGAGCTTAGTCAATGAGCCAAGACAGGGCATGTTGCAGGCATCTTCCTCATGACTAACTTGCATATGACACAATGTTCCCTACGCTGATAGATGCAGGGTGGCAGTCTGAAGCTCTGGGTTTTACCGCTGCAAAAGGAGGAGACATGATTGGAGCCGTGGAAAAACTGACAGCATGAATTATGAAAGTCTCATTTGGGGCTTGTTGGAAATGATTTATCTTGCTTCACAATGTGGTCATCCATTCTCTCTTAAAGGTGAAAAGGCCCGTATTGTGTTTTGCGCTTTTTCTTTTTATTTCTGATGTCTATCTTCAGTTTGGATATGTGGGAATTTCCATGAGTGCGCAAACTATGACTCTATTAAACCAAGGTCACTACTTGGGATGCCAAGCAAAATAAAGGACAAGATTTTCTGTCTAAAAACTGGCGGTGGATGCAAAAGGTGCTATAAAAATGTGTCATGTTTCTCACTTGACAGATGCACGGCTGGCATGGTGGCATCGAGCTTGGCGGTGTGTGTGTGTTAGTGCCAGGTCATCTACTGGGCTTGTGTGTTTCCACATTGATGGCAAAAGCTACAAGCTCGACGTCTCCTTGCTCGGACATTTCCTGTATGTTTTTACCCAGTTTAAAAAACTACCATAATGATTTATAGTTTTTTGCCCCCCCCCCCCACTCTGGATTGGTTGCCATTGAACTGCAGGATGAATACAAGAATATTAATCAAATGATAAACAATAAAGTAAAATGGTGATTAGGTCACAAGCAGAACATGGATGGATGGATAATTATAAACTTTCAAATCATAACACCATTTCCCAAAACAAAAGAATCCTGAATATAAGTATCCAATGCAGTATACCATTCTACGCGTATTTTCAGAATTATCCATGTTGCTCCCAGTCGGTTTCATTAGTAATCTGCTTCCATCCTTGTTTCTGTCAGTGCACAGTAGTCCTTTTCAGTTGTGCCTTGCAGCAGCGGCAATTTTACTCATGGGTGGTTCAGCACACTTTTTGGATGGAAAAAAAGCTGGGGATCTTGCTAGTTTTAAGCTGCAAGCTTGGCATCGCTTTCTCTTGAAAACGTTCCATAGGCCGATCCATTTTCTGATAGCATCATGCAGCGTAACTGAAATCACAATACACGCCTGAAATTATCATGCAGAGGATAAATCTTTGGGGGGTAGATGAAACGGAAAGGGAGGATCTTCCATTTGCTGCTGGTGATATGTTCAGTTTCCCTGTTATTTAATACAGCCTTTTATTATGAAATATTTATGTTTTCAGAGTGGCACATTATTAGAGTGTAATGCTTGGTTTGGGTAATATGCATTTAACGTTGTGGCTTTCAACAGCAGCGAAGATTCAATTTATGCTTGTTTGGATGAATTGAAGTGATATGAAAACAAAAGCGCCAAAGCCTGCATGACTCGTGCGTGTGTGTGTGTGTGTGGGGGGGGGGGTCATCTGCTTATAGCACCCAGCAACAGGGCTTCTTGATGCAGTGCTTTGATAACGTCAGAGCTCCATCTAGGTTGCCCAGCGTGGTACTGCTCAATAACCTGGTGATTTGGATATGGGCTGCAAATTATTTTTAGGATTCTTTCTTCAGCGGCCGCTCATTGCTTGCACATCAGCACAGCAAAATGCATTAAGCTTGCTTACGACGCACTATTCTCTCAGTGGCTTTCTGAATTCTATCTTGTTTTTGGGAGAGTTCACATCCTTTTCAATGAGGTGCATTGGCGGCTGCACGGAATTCTAATTTGGCTGCAATCTCAGTCATTAGAGGAGTCAAGAGCAAGCAAACAGATGGCAGGAGAAATATGACAGATAATATGATGATCGTTTTCGGATTCAGCGCAACCCCCTCATTTTTTTAATGAAGGACAAATTGACTCTTTTATTTTTAACGTCTTCTGGGGTCCATCCTTCAGGTTGTGCCAGAATTAAAGTGTTGCTGTAAAAGCTGTACAAAAAAGTACAATGAACTTGTCTGATATTGAAATGTTGATTGGGAAACATTCTTCATTACCAATACATGACTCATTATTGTAGCGAATCAGAAATCAATACAAACAGCTATTTCTAACAGTGAAGTGAGTTTAACAACAAAATAAATGCACAACCAAAATGCTTTGAAGTGTAAAAACAGTGAATGTTAGTTCTGTTAGAGAACATTTCTAAAGTATATTTACTATTTTCATAGTTTGTTTTGTATATTTTGGTGGTTGTATCTATTATCTTCCCACCATTCTGAAGGATCCTGGTAACTTCTAGTGCAACATAGAACTTTCATTTATAGCTTTAGATCCCATACACCAGTATAGTGACACAATCCGAATAATTTTGAATAGGGTATTTCTGTTAAATTGTGAAACTCGACTTTATAATGTTTTGCCACTTATTCCATCTGCTTCATCAACAAATGATTGCATGGTGAAGCATGCGGTTCTCTTTCTGTAGAGTTTTCTACAGATACTTCAACTTCATCCCCCATTCCAAACACAAGCATGTGTGGTTCATTAGATTTTAAATGACCCATAGGTGAGTGTGTGTGTGTGCGTGTGTGTAAAAGTGGTTGACCTGATGTGCCGTCTCATTGGCTAGTGACAAAAGACTAGAGTTGTTGGTTTTCTCCAGATACTTCAACTTAATCCCTCATTGGAAAGACAAGCATGTGTGGTTCATTAAATATTTGAAATTACCCACAGCTTTGAACGTGAGTGTGTGTGAAAGCGGTTGACCTGATGTGCGGTCTGATTAGTTAGTGACTAGAGAAGGGCAATATAAGTCACCCATGATCTTGAACTAGACAGACTGTGTAGAAAATAAATGGATGGATACACACAAACAAATACAAAAGTAATTATTCATTTATCCTCAAAACCTATCCTGATAAACTTTCTATTGGTTACATTTAAAATTAATTCTTGCCATTCCCCATTGTCAAAGCTTTTCTAAAATCAGGTTTAAGCCCCTTACAAAGCCAAAAATAGCTTCACATTCAACTACAATGTGCCAGCCTCCTAAGCTCAGCTGTTGGGAAGTGGATCAAAGACAAGCATTGAGTAATGAGGTATTCCTCTTTCTGGTCTGCGTGGACTAAACGCTTGTCGCTATTTTGGGATCTTAAACTCTTCAAAGTGCAGCAGTAATGAAGTGCCACTCATTAAGAGTCCCGTTTGAGATGGCTGGTCAGGAATAAATCAAGGGTAACAAATAGGAGCTACTTCCAGCCAGTGCTACCGTAAAAGGGGAGTGATGCTAAGGACAGATGACTGACAGTGGTCCTAGAAAGCAGTATTTTAAATTTTTCTGCATAAACATAGAGGGGACCTAGGTGAGATTTTTTTTTTTCCCCCGGGTAGCACCCTTGCTGCCAATGGTCTGCAGTACAAACAAGGTTAGATCATCAGTCATTGGACACAAGGCAGCCTGTGAAAATAATTGCACATGGAACATGTCCATACAGTGGAGATGTGGCTGGCAGGCTCACCACTGATGCTTTCAGCCTCAAATTCCCAACATGTAGTTGATCAAAGCCAGAATACCGATAAAGATTATTAACATTGGGAATTCGGACTGTGTGATACATCTTGACTTGTTTGTCGAGTATACGGCACAGAATCAGTTGTGGGACATTAATTAAATTATGCTGGAATATCTTTGTAAATATGGACGCTAATTAGGTCTGAGAGCATCGATGAGCTGCGACGGCTCAGAAAAGCTCTTGAGCTCTACAAATCAGGCTCACCGGAATAATTGGCATGGATGAGACTCCTCCATGATGGCAGCTCAACATTCAAACTCTGCTTTCCTGTTCAGTCACAGCCCAGTGGCCACAAGTAATCATTTGTGTTATTTAGATGATTTGAGTTACGAGTGTGGTCATGGTGCAAATTCAACTTAAATCATGGTATCACGGTACAAGAGTTGCCCATTGTCAGCTCCTTTCTTTGTTCCATATTCAGAATAGAGACAAATCCAACCCTGAGGGACCAGTTTAAGAATCAAACAGATGCAAAAGCATGATATTCCTTTTCAAAAAGATAGATTACAGAGATAAGATGAACGTGCAAAGCAGTGTGATTTATGGGGGTCAACCAATCAGTTTTCTTGAAATTGAGAGCAACACGCTTTAGCTGAAAATAGCCTAATCTCATTCCCAAACCTCTAATGATTTGTTGATGTCAAGTCGATAGAAACTTGCAGCAATATTTCTCTATTGCATGATCCTGAGTCCTAACCGGACTCTTTAAAAGTGAGAACATTTGCTTCCCAGGGTAAAAATAATCCAAACTCAATTGGGGTAGGAAAAAAAATCCCACTGCGATATACACAATTAATTTATATTCTAAAGAAAAATATTGCCATTTCTGAATACTTTGCTGACTCATTGTCGCAGCAAGAAAAAGTATTATATTCTGTCATCAAACAAAAAAAACTGTCATGCATGCTAGATTATATGCAGGCCTGCTAAAGTCAATGATTCATCTCATCTAAAGATATAAAATAACCATGATGGATTTCTATATTGATCAAATCTGCTGTTTGATGGATGCCAACAATTTTATTTCTCAATAATCTTGAATGAAGATACATGAGTTTTAAGTTCAATTTCAGACATTTAATAGCTCTGAATAGCTCTCCCAACTTGAAGATTGCATTGTCTCAAGAGTCACTTTTTAATGGCTCACCACGTGCTTTCTGCTCTAGTGATGTAGTTCAAGCACTTTATTTCACCGTGCTTCTAACAAATGATTGTAATCTGTCCTCTCCACACTGATTTGAATTAATATCACAATAGAATTACTTTTTCTGTACTTTTATTTTTTCGTTTTTTTTTTTTCATCCTTTCTCACGCCGCTCAATCAAACATCTTGGAATCTAAAGAGAGGCAATCAGTTGTAATATTATCACAAAAGTGGTGACTGACATGATGGTTATATTTAAGCATGAGTTAAACCACATACCAGTAATTGCCTCTAGGATTTGAGCCAATGTTCAGTAGACTGAGAAGTTTAGTAACAACAAAAGAAGTTAACCGTCATTGAATGAATAGAATGAAGACCAAACAATCACTACAACTTCAACCTCACTAGCCAATTATGGATCATTTGAGAAACGGTAACACCGCAGAATTCAAAAGAAAAGAAACAAGCACCTTTGAATTAATAATAACGCGTTTGTCTAATCTGTCAAATGATAATTTTGGGGGTATGAAGACTCCGCCCGACGACAGCAATAAGCAATAGCAATGTGATTGTGTGACTTTTTTTATTTTTTTATTCATCACCTGTTTAACATTTGGTAATGATTATATCACAGTGGATCGCACTGACAAAGGTTCTTATCTTCCACAAACGAATTTGCCTTTGCGATAAGCAGACATTTATTGGGTAGCTATTAGAGTGGTAGATGAGTAAACTATTACTTTTGTCCGTGTTGTCGCATCACTTTGTCCCTGTGTTGAAGACAAAGTGAGTAATTTGCTCAAAATGCAATATATTCATTTGGCCCGAGTCCGACACAATGAAATAAAACAATAGAGGAAACTGTGGATCAATCGCATGCTATGTCCATGACCCCCTCCTCTGTGGCTTTCTTACAGCTTACACATCTTACTTTCATTTTGGTTTCTTTTTCTTTCCTGGCTATGAGGGAGAGCGGGTGGGCGGGCTGTTGGTTTGATTGATGTGGAAGTCAAGTAAAAGCGATGTGAGTTAATTTGCATGTTTGCAATGTGTCAACACTCTGCTTACAAGCTCAATTAATAATTTGACCAGCCTTAAATTTGTTGCATTGTTCTATGCCCTTGAGTGAAGGACAGATTAAATACAAACATGTGTGGTCTTTGTTTCGAGCCATGTACTGCGTTTGTTCCCAACATCCTGACCAAAAGTATGTAATAAGTTTGTTGTCTAAGCCTAGCTTTTCATATCAACCTCTATTTTGTCTCATAGAATATGGAATGATCGGAGAGCATACAGTAAAAAGTCAGCGGCCAAGATCAGTTCATGACACAAAGGCCCTGCAGGAGCAAGCTGAATCTGCTAAATTTATGGCACAAACTGGTAATATGATAGTTATATTTCCCTATTTTATTTTCTTAACTAAACTTAATTTCATCATGCATGCTCTCTCTTGTACTGCACCTTCTTGAGTGATAATGTTTTGCATTATTATTATTATCATTATTATTATTATTATTATTATTATTATTATTATTATTATTATTATTATTATTATTTTCCCAACCCATTCTCAATGACTACATAAGAGATAAGGCACATGTTTCATTTATTTATAATTAACATTGAACATGGAACAGAAATGAGTTTTGTGGGTATTGTTAAAATATTTTCATTTAGATGTTTACAAATTTAGTGTACTCACAGACTATTAATTTTAAAACTCAAGCCCAGATGTAGTTGTTTTCTCCAATGTATGATACATTTAATGCTAGATGACTGACAAACGAAAACATAATGGGACTTAAGTGGAGCTTAATAATTAAAACAGCAAACTAAAACCAACCATAAAATGCCAAAGTAAAATCTTGAGTTCATTCCCATGTTATAATATAATTAAAGTTAATTTGATTTTTTTTTTAAATGTAGTATTTAGTATTTTAGTGGGTTATTTCCTCTGGAGAGTTTTGTTCTTTGTTTGCTTTGGGAAAGTGTTTACCATTTGTTGTTCTGTTCACATGGCTGTTTGTTTAACACCTTTTGAACACTGCCCATCACCTTTTTAATTTGCAACCTACCATCTCACAAAATTAACATCCAACTCATCAAGACTTCTACATGTAACACACCCTTTCGATATGTCGCATCCCTGTCGAGGTGTGTTATTGGAGTGCTTCTCTGTTCTTCATCCTCACATTATTTACATTCCTTGTGCTGCCTCATTTAACAAATTGATCCACCTTCCAGTCTAATTTATAATCTCCAAATTTAGCTGCAGTTTTCTGATACCTAATTGGCTGAATCGATTTATGTTAGTATGCTATGTGGTAAGGAGCATAGGGTGCTTAAAGCGATCACTTGCCTTCAATAAGCCTCAGATAAAATGATCACGTCAAAAAAATAATCATAATTGTGTACGAGGCATTTTGTTGTACTGTGGTGTTGGTGACATAAAGATGCTGCTGTTTGGGTCCCATGTGGGCTTTTGTGAATCTGTTATCTTAATAATTTTAATTTGATGACATTAATTAACAGCATCAGTAGTAATTCAAATATAAACAATAATAAAACCCACAGTTGGTTAAAAGGCCTACAACACAGAACAAATTGAATTTGATTTATTTTATTTTTACAGGGACTCATCATTTTTGGGGGTGATCAACAACAATTGAGTTTTAACTTATTGGTAGCAAGAAAGTGTACAAATACCACTTATGTCGAGGAAATGTTTTTGCTGCAGTGCAGGGCAATCCACAGTTCCCACATCTTAACTAACCCCCTTCACAGTTTCCATTTTGTTTTATCAGATGTCATCATCCTTGCATGTCACCATCTTCTTATGAAGTTTTATTTATTTATGGTGTGTTTTTTTTTAACTTGCTTTTTCAACATGTTTTGTTTCACTGAAATGCTTGCAAAATTTATACAGATGAACTGAAAGAACGTTCGAATGCAACAATGTTTACTGTTACATTTTTGATACCCACTTTTTTGTGATCTTTGTATAAATACACATTTGTTATAACTTAAAGTGATATGCTTATTTAGTGATTGCTGTCAAAACAATCCTTTATCTATTTGTCAAAGATCACAAAAAAAAAAATCGTGTAGTGTACAATTGGGTGCCTTTAAAACTTGCCTTAGCCACTCAAATTCCGGCTAACTTTGGCCTTGCCCTAATTTACTGCCCACTTTGCCACTCCTTAGCCGCGCCCCCCAAGACCATATTGCTGCATTTAACTAGTGTCACCCTTCTCCCATACAGGTGAATCAGGTGCAGAGGAGTGGTCCCAGTGGAGCTCTTGCTCTGTAACATGCGGTCAAGGGTCGCAGGTGCGAACAAGAACATGTGTCTCACCATACGGAACACACTGCAGCGGCCCTTTAAGAGAATCAAGGGTTTGCAATAACACTGCCCCTTGTCCAGGTAGTGTTAGCCGCAGATTCTTGAATGTTTTTTTGAACTCATTTGTTGTTGAAATGGCAGGAAATGTGTTGTATCGGAATGTGTCATGCAACGTATTATAATCATCATTTTAAGCGCTCCTAATCAAGTGTTTTCTTTCTAGTTATTTTGTGAATGTGTGGTTCTTTTTGTCATTATCACCACTATGATTTCACCATTTCGTATAACAGAAAGGCACCTCATCCGCAGCAAAATGGCTTAATGACGTTTGATTCTGCACAAAGCGGCGACTGATAAAATATCTACGTCATTTCCTTGAAGATTATCAGGGGAAAGTCAAAAATAGCTCGGCTGCGTTTCTTAAAGCACACCTTCCAACCCACAAGCCCTCAACCTAAACCGGAACAAATAATATGACAAATGAGTCATTGCGTCTTTTTATCGTTCGCTCAGGCGCTTGTTCATGCTCAAGAATAATTAAAACGTTCTTCCAGTACAAAAAGAGGCAATCACAGAACAAATGAGCTAAAATATTATTTACTTTGTGCAAACATATCAAACACTCTTTTTTGGACTGGTGGTGGCACAACAAATGCAAGCAAAAATGTACAAGGGCAGGAATCACATTTGATGAGAAGTTCATGGTTCACATAGGGGGTAACAGTGTGTACAATTCTCATGGCTTGAGCTGTGAAGCTGTTAGGAGTCCTGGTGGTCCTGCTGTGCGAGTTCCAGTTCTTTGATGATGCTGGATGAGTCAGTGTTTGTGTTTTTTCTTGGACACCGCGTTGAGATGTTTACTTTTTGAAAAACAAAGTTATATAAAAAAAAAAAAAGAGAGTGCATGCACACTTGGTCCGCTTCACCTATAAACAAAAGTTACCTGTTGGGTTACAGATAGCAATTATGTTTTTTGTTTTTTTTTCAATCAATTAAAATGTCATGAAAAGCTTCCATCAACCGGCACTGATGCATAGACATTTCAGCACCTGCTCATTTTTATGTCAAGAATGTTATGCTGTCATTTTAACAGTGGCTGTGTCTTTTTTCAATATAGTCTTCACACTTCAACTGAAGTGAACTGTTCCGCACCAAAGTTCACATCGCGGAGCCGCTTCTTTGCCACATTTGACCAAATGAACAGTACCAGCTGAGCAATCGCATCCACAGTCGGTTTTCACCCAACTAAACCAGACAAGTGTGAATGCAGCCTTGTACTGTGATTTGATGTGGAAATTATTTCGCCGCTTGATAAAGGGGTTTGATGGAGCTATTAAACTATGTGTCTAAATGTAGATGTGTAAGTGTAGAGTGGCCTATTTCTGAATACAAGGAGAGGCATTTTTGACATACAAATCTGGTATGAATGGTACTTCATTTTATATCAATCACATGTAAGTGGGAAATATGTTCTAAAGGGTCCGTGTTCTTACTGCTCGAAAGAAACAGAATGAGTTATTTCAAATAACAGCTGAGTGAAAGCCAACTCTAGAATGACTGCTGTTGGGATCTAACAGTATTAAGGACTTGGATTGACATGAAAAAGAAATATAGAAAATAACCAGATACTGTAGTGGAATTGGAAATTCCTTCCAGTTCATGTATTTTTGATATTTTGGCCAATTATGAATACATAACATTATTTCCTTATTAAAAAGGTAAATAAACCAAATTGTAAAGTGATTTATATTCTTCACACAGTGAGTGTAAGGAAAATACCATAACTGTAATTTTCAAATGTCTAAATCAATATTTGTCTTCTGACCTATTCTGCTGTTTTGTTTGTTCATATGAAACTAATCTATATTTGCGTCTTGTGTGGATTGAGGCACCAACCTTCCAAGCAAACTTTCAACTGGCTTGTTACTTTTTCTAGATATTAATTTATGCATCAAATGAATTGACTCATAATAAAACCATCTCATATTTCTGCATGCCAACATAGAACGATGTACAGTACCCAACCCGGCGTGTGCCAAAATTACATGGATTGCTTTTTGCATGTAAAAATATGTTGATCGGTCATTAATACTATAATGAAATATCAGTATTGAAAATGGCATCTTTGGTGGATCTGTTTCTTTTTTTGTTTTTCCCCCGTTTCAATGTGACTCATGTCTTTCAGTCAACATGAGTCATCCATCAAGGTTTTCGAGTTTTCTTTTTAAAGCTCCTCTTTTTAAACAGAATTCATTACCTGGGTCTATTTTGAAGGCAGCTTTTCTTTACAGAATGTCAGTCAATATTTGACATTTAGAGTTGAAAATTCCATATACCCATCAGTTTTTAGTACTTTTGAACAGCTAAGCTAAGTGAATGAGGTGTGTGGTTTTACCATTTCTGGTACCCCCCCCCCCCAACACACACACACACAGTTGTGCAATTGTGAGAATAATGATCCCGCTGCTGAATCAAATCTTATTTATTAAAAAAAAATGTAAAAGCGTTCCGAAGTCATAATTTTGAAACATTAAAGATTATCTCGTAATGTTTTATATGTATGTGATGAAGGCACTGGTTTTCGTAATCAAACAGCAAAAATAATTCAAGGAGTTTGAAGTAATTCATTGAGGGACAAACGTAACTATACAAATTTATGAACCGGTCTATCAAATTTACGGGCCGGTTTCTCGATTGGGTTGGGCTCAAGAAACACTTGCTACACTGCGGCATAGTATATAAAAAAAAAAAAGTGGTCACAAAAACCCTTAGTGATACAAATACAGATATTATAGACATTGTGTTCATTTATACTTTTCGTGTTTTTAGTTTGGCGCATCAAAGGACTGGCCAGAGTTAAGGGACTGGGACCAATGCTTTGCTGGAACAGTTAGTTTGATCCTAAGATCAAAATACCCCAACACTGATCCTGAGATATAACTATTGCATTTGTTCAATTCATTTTATATCTACAAAGCAGCCATGTGTCGGACAATCGCCAAGGTCGGCGCAGTGTACTTTCTACTCATAAATCTATTGGTTGCCTGTTCCAGGTCACCGGTCAATTTTTAGATTTGTTTGGAGCAATGTTCCGATAAGAAGTGATAGAAACAGAAATGGAACTTATTTTAGAATCTAGCCTCAAGTCAACCCTTTGGTTGTATACCTCGGTCTGCATGACAGCAGTTTGACTTGTGTATATTTTGCAAATACTAAGAATACATAATATATTGTTTTTGCAGGTGATCTAAATTGTATAAGGCCACAGAGGTTTGCTTTTGCTATTTATTATCTGGTTCCAAAGTAAGACGTGAAGTAATGTAAGTCTGCTGCTCTGATTTCCATATTTTGTAAAACTTTGAACCAATCGTAAACTCAGTCTGTAGTTTGAGGAGGAAGTTGCCATCTGTCAGCTTGTAGATGCAGAATTAAATTTTCCTGGAAACAACATCTTTTGCCAGCAAATTAGAAAGTTAGTACAAAACACTTTTGTCGTTCAAAACTTAACTCATGAGGAGGCATGCAACGAAAAAAAAATGAAAAGAGTGTGCTCACTCACTAACAATTGCTGTTTTACTTGTTTTACTGATTTTTTTTTCCTAATATATTGAGGAACAATTGTTGCAGTAGTGCATCTTGAGGATGCAAAAAGAAAATCGCATCATCTGGGACGTACACTGATCTTAAAGACGAAATAATTGCTTACCTTGGGAGCATTTCTTGCATCGTTTGCACGCCTGATGTCGAAACCTACTTTAATACTGATTGCATGAAATCTAATACACATTAAAGATTATTTATAGCACATTACCGCTTTTTTTAAAAGTGAGGGACCAGAGTTACAGTCTGTTGCATAGTATTTATTGATATGTTATTGCAGTGACAGATTTGCAGAGACTATTGTCGTTCCCAATCCACAAAATCTTTTGCCGTAAACTAAACAAGAATTAGCAAGCTGCAAAATGAAGCTGTCCTGCCACACGCCAACTACATCTTTACTTAAAAAGTCTCTTAAAACCAACCTGTAACAGTGATCTCTCCCGTCTATGTGCCGCTTCGTTAATTAGTCTTCAACCTGAAAAGTTTAATAATGATTGCCAAATATACATAATTGACGGACGTTTACGCTCGAGGCTTTGTGAATTAAACCCCGCGCTGTCCATCTGTTCATTGTTTCATCTACTATCTTAATAATAGCTAATTACATTTGATTGATTTTATTTCTTTTTATGGCTTTGCGCAGTTTATTAAAGCAATGGCACGATGAAGGGGATATTGATCAGGCCTGACACCTTCTCTGTGCCCGCAGTGCACGGTGTATGGGAGGAATGGTCGCCATGGAGTCTGTGCTCATTCACGTGTGGCCGAGGTCACCGCACTAGGACTAGGATGTGTGCGCCCCCACAGCACGGAGGCCGGGCCTGCGACGGACCTGCGATACAGACTAAGCTTTGCAACATAGCCTTTTGCCCAGGTATCGTCTATCTGCTAGATAACCTGACAGAATGGCATTCTTGAGCATCATTCTTGATGTTTTGGATCAAATTAGGGTTGCCCCAGCTTTTTCAGTTCTCACAATTCTCTTACACACTTTTCATACTTAAAGTGGTTTTACAACGACGGAATTATGTATTACCATCACATCGACGTATACGTCAATGAATAAACTTGTTACAATAAACAAGGTAGGCAAAATAGCTTATTTGACTCTGCAACCCATTAAATCATTTAAGCCATTAAACCCCTTTTTGGTGGAATTGTCTGAGTAAAATCATCAATGCAATTACAATTAGCAAAGAGTAAAACGTGCTATAAATAGAAGCAGTTGAGCTTTTATGCATATAATCGTGCTGCAATCAATCATGAGAACAAACCTGAATCAATCCAGGGTTTGCGGTGCATTTAAGCTTCTACTGTAGTACTTTACGCACCCTGTGAAGCGTCAATAATATTCTACTGGCATCAAAGTCATATTAGTGCTGATCATTATTTTTGACTTCACAATAAATGTCCTGTTGGGAGTGGATCTTGTCCTCCGTATGGACAGCATTAAATAGTCTTGAACACCTTGACAGTCATCACATCAAAGTAAAGCTGTGGTCGAGTCCTTCGGAAGTACTGACATTGCCTAATACATTTCTATCCCTCTGGATTTTATTCTAAATCTCCTTCCATTTCTGTCTGCCCTTTTTATCTATTTATTATTTATTTTCCTTCCATCACTTGCGACATGCGGTATTGTGTTGTGGCTGGTGCCTCAGTGGATGGACAGTGGCAGGAGTGGAGCTCTTGGAGCGATTGCTCAGTGACCTGTGCCAACGGCACTCAGCAGAGGACCAGGCAGTGCTCGGCGGCCGCACATGGGGGATCGGAGTGTCGCGGTCACTGGGCAGAAAGCAGAGAGTGCCATAATCCTGACTGCACAGGTAAAAAAAATAAAAAAAATAAAAAGAGGCTCTTAGGTCATAAATGTGAAGGGATGAATGGAAGCCCATTTTGCATTATAATAATCACAATCATCGTTTCTAGCAAGAACCCAAGATTCTTTTAGCCGCGGGTTTTTTTTTTTCTATATTATTAAAAAAAAGCTTCCAAGCGAAAGAATCAAGAAAATAGCAATAATGTTCAAGATCATGCTCTATCAATTGGATTTGTAAAATCCAGTTAGAAATGCTGTATGCCTTTCACAGAATTCCGGGTTAGGCGTCCACCCTGTCTGTCACCACCATTGATGCATTAGAGGCTCAGAGATGTCAGCTTAGTGGCCGCCATCAAGCCTTGTCTCATCACACCAAGGCCTTCACATAATCTCCTGATGCAATTTTTGCTACTGCAGCCTGAGAGAGCACAGATTTATTCCCTTACTTATTCTTCTTTCATTGTGAAAGTCTGTCGAAATGTTTCGCAGGTATATTATCAAACCGAAGCACTAAAAGTAACAATAAAGGCTTTTCAGGATCTTTGTATTTATTTTGTCCTTCAATTTATGTGATAATGAACTCGGCAATGTTGTTGTTGGCTTCACACAGTGATGATACATTATGCGATTTTTTTGTCTTTAATGAGCTCAGCCAATTTAGCAATTCAAATGTATCACAAGGTGAGCGATCAAACGCTTGCGGATTAAAACCATGCACATCAAATTGATGGTGGCTGGCGAGTTATTACGCACTGCTAAACAAACCAATAAATTAAGGTGTAGAGGGAATGAAGGACAGTGCCGACTCTCTGTTAATAAACAATTTGCTACAAAACCAACATCTGGATAGTTTTGGCCAGTCTGACTTGGTAGTTTCTGGTTTCTACGTGTAGGCAATAGAGAAGGCGGTTAGTTGAAGGACAATGCATGTGTTTGCTGCTTCTTAAGAACAGGGTATGGGAATTACCATATTGCTGAAGGGTAGCATTGTTTTGTCTAATGCTCAGTTTAATAGTCTTCATTACAAGGGCATAAAACCTGCTGCTGGTTATGGCAACTTTGAAATTATTAAGCTTTAACGTTGGCAGCATGAGGGAAATAATCAGCATTTGCAGAGAAGCTTTTGCAGCCATAAAACACACATGCTGCTAAGTGCTCGAAGTTATTTTGTTCAATTTTAGACTATTACTAGGATACTAAGTCTGAGATAAGCACACTGTGGAAGTAAATCTTTGTCAAATTGGATGTTTCTAACAAGATGACTTTGTTCCAGCTAACGGCCAGTGGAACCCATGGGGTCCATGGAGCGGCTGCTCAAAGTCATGTGACGGCGGATGGCAGAGACGAACCCGAGTATGTCAGGGAGCAGCGACGAGCGGTCATCAGTGTGACGGCAACAGAGAAGAAGTCCGGAAGTGCAGTGACCAACGATGCCCAGGTGAGGCACAGTAATTGGTTTTCCACAGTCCATCAGCTGTTTAGGTATTGAGAGGAGATGAATTATATTAGCACAAACATACATGCTCCTTCGACGCAAAACAAATTTCTACATCAAGGGAAGATAGTGAGTCACCATGGCAAACTCCTACCCCTCCCCCCCCAAAAAAACAGTCATCCTGTTTTGCTGAGCTTAAAGCAAAAACAAACATATTGATCCTTGATGCACAAATTCCAGTTGGTATTGATTAGTTGTGGCTGTTTGCGAGGTTGTCTTACTGTACATTGACATTGTTAATAAGCTATTGGTAAAATATATCCGTCTTTGAGTTCACACCACTGATTTTGTATTTTGTGAATCAACATGTTGAACAAGGAATGTCACTATAATGTGTTCACACAGACTCATTTTGCTAGTATTGCTTTTCAACGTACTGCAAAGAAATGATCGCTGCATTCAGGAAATACAAATGAATAGCGCAGTACCGTACAATACTGTCATTTTGAATTTCAGCACCGTATGAGATTTGTCCTGAGGATTATGCCGTGTCGATGTTGTGGAGACGAACACCTTCAGGGGAACTGGCTTTTAATAGATGTCCACCCAATGCAACAGGTGAGGACAAACAACTATTTGTCATTGGTAATTTATTTACCAATGATAAATAGTAGTTATTAGTTATGTAGTTATTTTTGCTTGTGTGTTTGATCAAGGGAAAATATAAGAAATATAAGAGGAAAAAGTGATTCAAGTAGAGTATATTGATTTACCACAGGAATCTATAAACTACATGGCAGGCGTTATTGTTTTACAAGTTTCTTGCCTATTTTTTGTGAAATCTACAAAACCATGTGACACTAAATCTGGTGCCAGAATTCCGCCGCCAAATCCAGGCACAATGCCCTTATCCCTTCATCCCAATTCAACACGCAACGTAATTTTTGGCAGCACCTGTCAGATTTGCACGGGGCTGTTCTTCATTGCACATTTGTTATCAAAACATTCTCTGATGTGTTTTTTGACATTTGGCAAAAGGACCATAAGCAGTTACACTGCTTTGTTTTGTAATGGGGGAAGAAAAGGCATCTTTTTGTTGCATGTTGCATAAACAGTATAAAATCATAAGATAAATGTTTCCTAGCATGGATTGTGGCGCTATTACTTCATCTTACATATGTTTTTCAAGGAGACAAAAATTGAACAGTTTTGGAAATCAGAAATGGTAACTTTTGACAACATTTGGAAAGTTTATCTTACAGTTATTGCTAGCACTAATATAGTCTATTTTTCACCCCATATCTTAACATGTTTTACACTGAACACAACAAAAATTGTCAAAATATCTGGAATACATTTATTTAATTGACAAACATTTCATAATTTGCTCACACAACAAGATTTTATATAAGTATATATGCAATATGTGTATGCACAAGTCATGATGACGATAATAATATTCCAAATGAAAATGTACTTCTTTTTTATCAATGCACTCATTGGCGCTATAGGTAAAAAATGTTTTAGACTTGAAAAAGAATTCCAATCACTGAGTGAGTGCTCTTCTTCCACTTAAATTCAAGTGCCACTGATGAATTTCATGTAGTTTATAATATAGATTCATCTGAAGGATATTTTATCTTCATAAATCTAGTTCAGTACTGTCATTTTTGTTATCTTGAATAAAAGCCCTACTTCAGTAATGTCAGCGAGTTGTAAGCCTTGTTATGTCAGGACATTCTATCATTTCCAGGGAATCAGCCCGTTGCTCTTTTTGTCAGTACAGAAGGACAGTACAGAAGATGAATACACAGGTGTTTTGTGAATATAACAGCACTTGGATGCCAGATCTCTTGACCTTAGATGCTCGCATAATGGACGGCGTGATGCAATGATAAAAGGGTAAAATACAAAAGAGCAGACATAGTTCATATTTTAACTACACTGGCACTTGGCACTGGAAAAAGACTGTAATGGAGAATAGATCAGGTCAGGTCAAGTTTGTTTGTAAAGTAATTAATCGCAGCAAAAGTCTCAGCCGGCTACATTCTGAGACACTGAATGGGCTAGAACCTCCAAACCTTTTGTTTTGTATTCAAATTGAGGTGAAACTCAGAGAACCTGATGTGCAAGGAGACCATGATTAGGTCTCTTTCTTCTCTCCAGGATATTCGGGCTGCTGGGACCAACTTAACAAGGATTAAATATTGATCAGCACAAGCAACGCAACTAAATATAAAACATGAATGTAGCCAGACAGCTCTGGTGACGTGTCCAAAAAGTGTTTGGGGCAACGGGGCTTACACTGCCGTTGTCACTGTCATCATCAAGGTCATCATAGAAACAGCAGCCGGCGCTGGGGCGGAAGCAACGGTTCACCCATCACCGGTGACAACTGCCACCAGAGGCGGAACGATGGGGTCGGGTAGTTCCGGGCGGGTAGAATTTCCACCAATGTGGATAATGCCTCAATGTGGAAAGACAGGTGGACCCAAGCGCGCAGGCTCAGCTGCAGCCATGCAGAATGTGAATTGGATTTTGACATGACAGAACTACGCAGGCTAAATCTCTGTCGGAATAGAAACACAGGCAAGATGACAGAAACAAAGCTGACGAATAATTAAAGTAGAACGCATCAGACTAAAACACGAGCGCAAACATGCAGCTGAATGGAGCTAAAAGTTTGGGGATTTTTTAGATTTTCTGAACTAGAAAAGTAATCGGTAGAATTCGGACTTCTGCTAAAGTTGAACCATTACCAAAATTGTTAGACATAACATTGCGGAACATCATTTGTTTGTCTACCCACGCTGTCGGTTTCTACACTCAGCAGCAGTCTGATAATAACAAGGCTGTTGTGTTGAAGGCAACAAAGAGTCTTTATTGTGAAGCTACACACAAATACACAGTTGAAGGGCTTCTGTCTGCCTGTAACAATCTATTTACCTGACTGAAACAACGAGAAACAAAATCTTATGCTATCCTATCTGCATTTTTATTCCAAGATTCACCAATTAAATGACTTCTTACATGCCAACCCTCTTCGATTGACACTTATTTGTGCCGCACAGAAGAAGCTGAATCTGGTGGAACAGTGGCTCATTTGTCCCCAATGCAAGTGGAATGTAATGGGTTTTTTTTATTAGCTCATATTGAAACAGCAATAGAACAATCAACTTCAAACAACATATATTTCATGTTTAAGTTCGAAGGCCGTACTGGAAAAGATCAAAGGTCAAATATATTTTTTTAAAGTGAAAATTAAGGTAGAGATTGAGAACTTTACACTACCCTTACAGTCCACTTGCATTAGAGAAGTGAACGATCAAGTCCAGCGCTATCGTCCAGCTTGTCAGGGTTACTGATTCAAATGAGACGAAACATTTTTTTACAGATTGCTCAGCAATGGCGGATTTGTGATTCTTGGTCCAGTAGGGATTTTTTCCTCCCTTAGATAATGACACCCTGAGATGTGAGCACACATTGTGTCTGAGAGATTGTGTGGCACTTTTGGCAGCAATGTTTCAGAGATGATTAGCTGATCAATGAATGGCATCTTGCTGGGGGGTGGGGGAGTCTTCTTTTGGCAGCTGATTTGGTCATTTGCCACTGACTGTGACGCCTCCAGAGCGCCTTGACATTTGATATAAATCTTTTTAGAAAAGGTTCCAATCAGTATACCGAGAATGCTCGGAAGGATCCGACCTAGCCTTGACATTGACAGACACCCAAGGACTAAAAAAAAAAGGAAAAAAAATGAATTTAGAGGTACAGATAAAAGGGGAAAATCAAAATGTGGCCATACAGATATCCATTTTGTTTTTTATTTTTTTATTTCTTGTGAGCTTAGCATCTGAACCACTGCACTACGAATTGTTCCCCTCAAATTGTATCAACTGAATGTTATAGAATTTTATTGACATCAGTTTTCTCATTTGCATAATGCAATTTATTTTATATGACATGCTAATAATTTATTTTGTCATGCATACTTTTAGATGATTATGCTCCAAAGCAAAGTTCAAAAAGCGTTCCATTTGTATCCATTGCTGTCCCTATCTGCTCCTTGAATTATCAATTAAGTCTGATGTCACTCATTTAAAGGAGAGAGCAATTACTGCATGATAACTTCAAGCTATTAAACTCTTCACAGGATAATGTACCAAAAAAGCTCATATGCAATTCCATCTTGGAAAAAAATCAACTCTGCATCATTGCAAAATATAGAATGTGTCTAGATTAAAACCACGACCAAAGATGACCCCTACATGGATTAATAAAAGTAATAAAAAATATTTTTCGGACTACGCATGATTATAAATTGCATTCTCGTAGAGCCTGTCTATTTTGGTAAATTTCCATACAATTTTCGTTCAATTTGGATTCAACATCCTAGTGTGTTGTGGTTCTAGAATTCGGTCGTGATTGTGGTTGCAGTTAGTGTGCAGAGTGGAACACAGATCTGTGCTGTCGGGGCAATGTTTTCGTGTAGCCTAAGTGTGTGTGAGACGAGAAGATAGTACTAGCTGTGGAGAAGGTAGGTGTATGGGAGGGGTGGCTTTGAGGCCTCTCTCCCAGCGTGTGTGTTGGCATGTGGAAAAGTGAAAACGAACGAGAACAAGCAGTAGCAAAGGTTTAAGCGAGGTAGGGACGCCAGGGGAATTGTTTTTTTTTACTGTGGGAGTTTTCCTCGGAATGTCGAGCGACCGGGTGATATGTGAAGTGCACTCCAGCAGGTCGACAGCTGGGAAGGTGTGATGTTGCAGCGTCTATGTAGGATGCGCACGGCCGTGTGGGTGGATATTGGGTGGTTCTGCTATTTCTAGCTCGCTGTTCCATCGCCTGACAGCCACCGCAGCAGTAGTGCTACATGCTTGAATAAACTAATCTCGACTTTGCATGTTGCACTAACGACACAAGACACAATGCATATATTACAAGTCACGGGACTATGGTTTTACTGCTAATACATTTAAAAAGCACTCTCAAATGCATTGCATAATTGAATATGCAGCATCAAATTTTGATTGTGAGTGATGAGCTGCAGAACTGGACAAAAGGGGATTGTTAAATATCTTATGAAAAGAACTAATATGTCTGGCCTTTTCTCTTCTCTTTCCTTCATTTCCTGTTTCCAACTCCCCCCTGACATCGCTGCACCCTTCTGTCATTCAACTCTCCTTTGGTCTTAATCCCACCCCTAAACTCTCTGCGGCCGCATCTTCATCTCCCATCTTATCTCCCACCCACTGTTTCCTTCTCTCCAAATCTGTCGCTTTTCCTCGCCCACTCCGTCTCACAGGCACGACCAGTAGACGCTGCTCTTTGGATCACCGCGGCATGGCCTTCTGGGAGCAGCCCAGCTATGCGCGATGCATAACAAATGAATTCAGATACTTGCAGCAATCAGTAGGTGCAAAGTCAGCTCCCTCCCACATCCTCTGCTCCTAATGTATCAAACTGTAAACCAACCCACCCACCCTGAGCGCTTTCTCCCCACCAATCATCCTTTCTCATTGCACTGAGGCTAAACATCGCTCTTTCAATAGAGTGGTAAACATTTTGCCATCTCTGGTTCTGTAATAAATTGTCTTCATTTTCTCACATTTCCCTCGTGCTTTGTTGCTGTATTGGACTTAAATCACCCAGATGTAAATAGCTGAGCAACAATTACGTTGGAGCCAAGAATAAAAACAGAGTCAAGTCATTCAAATACGGCGGACATGTTGCGTTGTAATGCTGTTTTTTGTTTTGTTTTTTTGCTACAGAAACATTAGATTGCGTCGTCACTTCAAAGGAGTTATGGCGTAGTCTTTGCAATTTCATTGATTAAAAAATCACTTTTACAAGTCACTCAAAATCAGGCCCACTTTCAAATTACGACGCCTCGTCTTTTATGTGAAGTCGTTTTAATTTTTGGCAAAACAATCTCCAATATATTGCGTTCTAATGGACCACAATCAAATGGGAACTTTTATGCCTCCTTCATGACTTCTTTTTTATCGAATTTTAATTTAAAATACTGTTATTAAACGATATCAACTATATTTCTCGACGCAAATTGTCATTGTAATTGTTTAAAATCTTATCACTCACACAACATACAGTCGGAATATTGTAACATGTTTTTTTTTTTTAAATGTATCTTATTGCTATACCACTACCGATGTATATTTTATATCCAAGCATAATTTTTCATTTGCAATTCCTCCCTAAACGTGTATCTTCTGCTTCAGTTAGCTCCTTTTATTCACATTGGCTCATTTTAGACATTTGCTAAGTACAATGCATTCGAGTCTGACTCAAATATTAAGTGTCACATAAAGGGCCTCTGAGAAAATAAGCTTTCTTTTCATATTTCATTCACTCCATTTCCTCCAATGTGAAGCTGTCTGTTGAAAATGTGAAGGACGCCGATGCCCCAAGTTCTTTCCTCTCCTGTTTTTGGAGGTTCAGGGCCACCTTGCGAAGGGACAGAGGATGCTGGCAGGGGATGGCATGTCCCAGGTGACCAAAAACCTGCTGGACCTTACCCAGAGGAAAAACTTCTATGCCGGCGACCTGCTGTCTTCTGTGGAGATCCTCCGCAATGTGACGGAAACCTTCAAGAGGGCCAGCTATGAGCCGTCTTCTGATGACGTGCAGGTAAATTAACGAGTAGACTTAGCGCAAGACAAAAATCTAGTTTACTTGCACATTTGATTAAAAATTAAAAATTCTGTTCACCAGTGTAATTTGACAATGTTGTATTCCTGCAAACTTATTTCCAGTGCAGTCCGCTTGTAATTTGTGATGACCAAATGACTGCTATGAAAAAGCCAATCAATACAAAAAACCGAGTGGTGTTATGTGGGACTAGAAAATACGTAGAAAGTGATCTCCCTCTGCCAACACTGTCGTATATTAGAGAAATGTCTGAGGCAGCACAATGGCTGACAAACAAGCCTGTGGCTCTATTGTATTAAGAAGTCTCCTCCACAGCCTAAGCTGTTTCATCTCATCATGTTGGGCTTGACTGCAGTCCTGATCCTCTTTATGTCAATGATAGAGATTATAGCTAAAGCTCCACCTGCATCTTCAATAAGATAATTTATGTGCTCAGAGCCGTGTCACTTTCAAAGACACCCTTGTCGGGCCTCGGGATCTCTGCTCACTCCAGCATACGCGGGTGATTTACTCACTGTCTGCAGGTCCTGCTCACCAAAATAGAACTCAAAAGAGACAATTGTTTGTTGGTTTGATTTTAGGCCAATTCCCATCATATTACCAAATTGCCTTGATCGAGGATGGGAAAAATAATGATCAATTAATTCATTAGAAGTGGAGAATCTGTCTTTATCATCTGTCTGCCCATTAAATTTGTTTTCTATTTCAAACCGCAGACTAGAGACTCAAAAGAAACCACATGACCACCGATTGTGTACTCTGTTTTGCTTCAACTGTATAAGATGCAATTAATAATGAATTCAGTGAAAACCCGATCTATCCTATCGATAAATCGATTAATCAATCATGCCCATATCAAGCATTTAACAACCACAAATTTGTGGTCGGCGTAAAATATGATTAGATAAAAATAATAAATCCAGCTCAACATATGATGCAATGCAGTTCTATAAACACAGAAATAACCATTTGATTAAACAAATTACCCCAAAGAATGGATATAAAAAGTCTACACACCCTTGTTCAAATACAATAACCTGGTTGGATAAATAAACTCACCCTCATGCAAATATTTTGTTGCGGCACCGTTGGCTTTTATCACGGCACTCTTAATGTAGCAATATTTCCCCTTTGCAAAAACGCTCCAAATCTGTCAGATTGTGAGGACATCTCCTGTGTACACCCCTCAGATGTTAGACAGAAGGAACTGTTCATAATTCACTCCACCCTAGTTCCCGCTGAAGAAAAACAACTCCAATGCATGAGGCTGGCACGACCATGCTTCAATTTTCCCGCGTGTTTTGGAGATTTCAAAAATATTTCATTCAAGACGGGCTCGAATGATTTTTTTGTTAAATTCTTCAGTATTGGTTACCTTATCTCATTTTATCATCCCTGATTTGGAACCCCTTGTATGTATCAATAATACTCAAAAAGTAATCTACTGCTCCATATGGCACAATATAGACTGATGTTTTTTTTTTTGCTATTGTTTAATAATTATTATCCAGACAATTACACTTTCTGGCCATTTTGTATGACTTACAAATTCTAAATATTGGTTATGTATATTGTTGCATCCGTTTTGTCTGTCAGAAAGATATCATGAGCAGAAAAATTGATAGATGCCATAGATACATAATATGTAAGAGACTAAAGCAAAAAGAACTTTGCATCTTTTAAATAACATGACATTTGCTGGCAATTTTCAAGGCATGTGAATCATGAATAATAGATATGACAGTCATGTTCGAACCTCTCAGTGGTCCCATGTAGTCCCCATGAATGTCTCTAATAATCTACGGCAATGTGTCGACCACGGATGGGCGACCTTGAGCCCATTCAGCCATTTTCACACCATAAAAAAAATCTGTGAAATGAGAAAAGCATTGTGTCCACAGTTATTACCAGAGCTCTTTGGGGTGTGTGGGCCGACAACAGTGCAGTCAGATAGTCAGCAGCCCCCCATCCCAACTCCACCTCGACCTCCCTCCCCCCCTCCTCGATGCGTCTCTGCACTAATGCAGTGTTAAAGTGGGCACATTACCACCAGAGGGAGCATAAGCATTCAAGTAGAAAACAAGATAGCCTGTGTCAAGAGATGGAGAGGAAGAGAGAGAGAGAGAGAGAGAGAGAGAGAGAGAGAGAGAGAGAGAGAGAGAGACTCTCCCTCAGGCACACCGTGGACCAGACGAAATAACAAGACTAAGGATCAGACCGAGGTCCTATTACAACCGCAGGCATGCACCCCAAGCATTCCCGACTCTCTCCCGCTGAACAAGACAATGCACACAGCTGCTCAAACATTCCCTTTCATCTGTTTTTTCCCCCCCATGGTTGCAGCTTGTGCTTATTTCTTCCAGCGTTCAATATTTTTGCAGCAAGCTGCAGGGGTGTGTTCAAGGAGACTGTGTTGAGTTGCCCCTGATATGCCATCGCACAGACTTATGACCTCATAGTGATGCATAGAAGGAGATGCTGCTCATTTTAAGCAACTGAGAGAATTCACGTGTGTGATAGGGTTAATCATATTTCCTGTCATATTTCCACAGAATTTCTTTCAAATCATCAGTAATCTCTTGGAGGAGGACAACAAGGAGAAATGGGAGGATGCACAGAAGGTAGGCATGTTGCAGTGAATAATTCAGGTCAGCATGAGTGTTGTGCACTTAAAAACTCATGCAATGTTGTGCCATGTCACCCATAGACTTAAATAAAAGTCAGGTTTGTGCTTAGATAACGCTCTGAATCACAAGGGTCATTTAGCAAGTGTCCTCAGATAGTGCATGTGGCCTCATTTTGATGGTTACTTCTGCACATCACCACTTGGTGGCAGCAACACCGCCACAGAGACTTGTCCAACCATAAAAAGCACTGCAGGGCTCTTTCATTCTGCACATTGTTCCACATAGCAGATACAAATCATGGCAATTAGGGTGATTAGACCATTACTTAAGATGAATTTATAGCACTCTGTTGCACTTCGGGCTTTATGTTTTATTGATTATAGTGCAGCAGCTAAAAGTCAGTCTTCCACTCGCATACCTCTCTCTCTCTGGCAAGCTAGAGAAATTGGCAGTTTTTGGGAAAATCACAGAAAGCATATTTAAGGGTTGCAGCACTGCAGTAACGAGGCTCGGCTCAAAACAATACACTCCCTCGCAATGTCGTTTATCTATGAATAGTAGCTCCTGGCTAAATCTTCTCTTGCACCAAGTCAGAGCTTTGGGAGATGCCGTCTTTTTAAGGCAGCGGCTTCGCTGAAACCTCCGAAAACATACACAACCTAGACAAAAGATGCCATCTGTGATAGATGCAAGTCTGGAGAGGGCATCTGCTCTGATGCCGCTGCCAGATCCACCTGAATGAGGTAACACTGACAGACACAAACTGAAATCCAGTTACATCACGTTAGTGTTGACAGCAGTTGCCTGTATAGACTGCATTTAAGTATCTATTTATGGTAGCTGTAGTTTGACAGGGCCTATAATTTGCTTGTTTCTCACATTGAAACACTCACACTGAAGCAAAATGAATCAGAGAACGTGCTGAGCAGATTTCAGGAAATGTTAACAAGTGTGATGTTAACAATGTTAACAAACTTAACATCCACACTCTATTTTGGTTTCGACAGACAATGCCGGGACTCACAGTTATATATTTTTTGCAATGAGTGCATGTCACTCAGTTTACACAATGCCCACACGCTATGCGTTAAAGATGCAAATAAATAAAATAAATCACCTTACTGTGGATCACTATTTATTCACCTCCTGTCACTGTTACCATGGCGAAAGAAGCAAGAGCTTTGTCTAAAGATACTCTATTGCAGCCATTTCCCTGTGCTGCCTTCACATCTTTACAGTTGCCATGGAGACTAGTGAAATACGTACGACTGAGCTGTGCGTCAAACATGCCGGAAGGGGCGATGCAATGTGCTTTTCTTTTTACCACGCCCACCCCAACTCCCGCTACTGATTTGACTCTCTTAGAGGATCTCAACTGGCAGATCCACTTGTGGCATCTCACTCACACAAGCACACACACACACTTACACATACATAGCTCTGCATTAGGTGCTTTCCCAATATAAACTCAGAATGAAGTGCTAATTGCTAAATGCCACTTAAAGGCCTTTTTTAAATTGAGAGCCACATTTTATGCTCACACATTTGTTCAAATAAAGCTAAAGTCAATGTTTGTGAATACTGTCAAATCTCGTCATTCCTTGTCAAAGCTTGTGCTTAGAAGTGACCTGTCAGTGTATGAACGAGCATCCCCGATAGTGGTTTCATCTCTTCCAGGGCAGTTCTGGAATTGTCTTGCATTTGATTTATTGACCAGGAGGGAATGGCTTACACTGCCCCCAGTGGCAATGGCTGAGCCTGTGGAGCTGTCCATGGTGCTGACCACAAAGCACCACATCAAACATCCACGTTCATTTAGTGACTTAGCTGTGTGTATAAATATATATTTATGTACAGTTTAAGATGTACTCGGCCTGTCAGGTAAACGTTATGAAAAAAAAAATAGATTAAAAAAAATGCTCTAGGCCTTCCTAGAATCATAATGTTCAAATGCTAGACCTCATACAATAGGGCACAGTCATCTGCTTCAGTAAGCATTAACCGCGGGCTTATTTCTAATCACATTTTTATTTGAATTTGTTTTGACTTTATTCCCCACATTTTTTACCCCCACAGACAGACTCAGTGTGTACGAACTCAGAGCAGCAGAGTGGAAAATGAGGTGCTTTCTCAAAGACTTATTTAATAATTTGTTGTCTGGTGCAGATCTATCCTGGAGCGGTGGAACTCATGCAGGTCATCGAGGAATTCATCCACATCGTTGGATTGGGAATGAAGGATTTCCACAATTCTTATTTGATGACTGGTAACTTAGGTAAGCCTTCGAGCTTCTGTTTCTACAGCTATCATTAATTTAGAAGAAATGGTGCGTGAAACACAATGTGGAGAAAAACTGATGGGGATCAATAATGTTTGATAAAACAGAGCTAGGGGGTGTAAATGTGCCAGATTCTCATGAAAACACACATTCCACCAATAATTGGTCTAGCAACTATTTTGACAGACACATTTTTACAGGGGGATAAAAAAAAAATCAGATTGGCAAGTGAATTAATTTGTCAATAAACAATTGACTACGTTGACAAACGATATCTAGCAGGAATATTGTTAAATTAGTAACATTTACACAATTAAATAGCACTTTATGTACTGTACTCTTGCCATTCATACAGCAGAATAAGTCGTAGCAAGTATAGTATTCGCTTTGTATTCAGTTAAACAGGCCCAGATGTCACACTGAGCAAGTTGAGTAATTTCTGAATACGCTGAGACAAGACCATTATTATTTCATAATTAATGGTTGGTGGATATCCAAGAGATTATTTCTTGCATACAATTGGGGCCTTGGTTCAATTAAGGATGAGAAACTGAGAAAAGTTACTGTCATCTTTGACCATGCATTTCTAATTAAATAAGTAATTAAGTTTTCAGCGGAGCACTTCATTTAAACATCTTTCAATCAGTTTTTGAAGGATTTAGTCATATTCTAATCAAATGTTAATAGCGTATTTATGGCAAATGTGCGCTCTGTGTTCAACTGTGATGCTACCAACCCGTGTAATTAGAGCAGCACAATGCATATCATGTACTAAAGTGCAATTTCAGCAATAACAAGATTGTTTGAGATGTGGGAGAACATTGTGGGCGTGTCTGATAGAATGTTATCGAGCTGAAGTGAAATTACAAGTTATTCAATGTAGCTGTAATGAGCTTGAAAACCATTTTTAATGCACCACTGGTTGTAGTGGAGATTAAAACGCCCCTTCTTTGGGACAAACCGTCTCTTGATATGAGTCTTGGAACAATATTTCTCCTCGCTAATGTTCTCATGGGTTCTTTTAGTTTGTGTCTCACTGCCTCGTGGATGATCACGGGTCTCAGTGGCATTTCATTTCTCAGTCATCCATGGATGCCGCCTCGCTGGGATGGAATAATGGAACAGCGGTCTTGATTTATTCATGCAAATGAGTGTGAGCTTGAACAGCTGGGCTGGTAGGCAATTCCTCTAAAGGAGTCGGATTTTTTTCCTAGCTTGTATTCTTTACAGTGGCCAGCATTTGACCCACTTATAGGAAACACTCGACACTCTGAGGCTCTTTACGGTGCATAATTTCCATCATGATGGATAGGAGGCCCCCAAGAAGAGCGTTGCAAGCACAATGCAACAAATGCGTACAAAAAAAAAAATGAAACAAATTAAGCAAAGAACACTTGGAAAGAGGTTTGTGTGTTTATTTCACCTTTAATATTTTTGGACCATTTATTGGCTCTTCTTTCTTCATCCAGTTGGGCTTAATAACACTCTAGTAGCAGCTTTTAACGTGCCTGTGTGACATGTAACCAATTCTAAGATTTGACAGGGTAACATTAGATCAATAGTTGATGATAAAATTGGAGCTTTTACGTCATATTAATGGCACCCTGACAGGCGATTGAAAGTTACATTTGAAAGAAATGAAATAATGTCCCCAAAAGGTGCATTAAAAACCATGACTATGAATTTTGGTAACAAAAGGGATTACTTATTACAATGTTTAGTAAAGTGTTGTTTTTCAGGCGAGGAACATGGTGATAAGTGCACACATGCACATCCTTCATATTCTTTAAATTCCCTCTAGAGGACTTTGTTTAGCATGGCATCCCCAGTCAGAATTCCATGAAATAAAATGTGCATGTGTAGAAGTTTGCCCAACATGTTAATGCGGAACACGAATTCAGTTCTCTTTCAAAGTTTCAAATGCATTTTGGGTTCATCGTGAATTTTCACCTGAAAGCCCACGCTCTCTATTTTTTATTTTATTTTTGCGAGTAGTGTAGTTAAGGCTGAGCCGCATTCAAACATAATGAGCAGCGCCATAATTCCCTCATGTGAAAATGAACCACATTCTCGGTGCAATGAATCGCATCACAATCGTGAATGATTGCTTTATTTGTGCTGCCGGGCCCCATCCGTCAGATGCAAAGCCCCGTTTACATGCAGAATTACCCTGGGCTGTGAAAAGCAGCCTCTCCTCTCCTAGTCCTGCTTTTCATGCTGTGACCCATGACTAAAAAGACAACCAAACGGCTGCCGCACCAAGCATCTGGCACCTCCGTACGCACTTGCTGCAATGTGATTTCATGGCCGCTCCTGGATCATCCCAAACATACAGACACGCCTTCTCCCGTCGCAGTCTTCATCCCAGCATGGAGCCTTGCCAGGATTTAAATGGTATTGTTGGCAAAGAACGATGAACAATGGAGCTTTTGCATCAATGGAGATTAGCCTCGCATTCCCCTCTCTAAAGCAGCACCTGACTGGCACGGGCTGGGATAGCAGGTGGAGAACAGGCCAGCTTTATCCTCCACTTGTAATGCCGAGGCTGGTTTTGCTTAATCTGGAGAATTGCCGCGGTGCACGGACAGACCCTTTGTGGCACTTCAACAGGGAGGTGAGAAAAGGAAAGAGCGATTAAAGAGATTACCTGTATACTGGTTGTCAGGTGCCACTTCGAGCTCGGATTAGGTACTTTTCCTTAGGGAGCGCATTTAAGCAACAGTAAGGATATTCTTTATTTTGCTCCAGGGCTCCCTCTCCAGTTGTCTGGTTTACTGAGGGGAAGTCTGATAGTAATAATTGCCCAAAAAAGTACATAGTACATTTTATTTAGTTTGTTGAACAGCCACTATCTGGCTAAACTCAAGATCACTGAAATCCACTCATTTGTAAAAGAAGCTTATTACCATAAGAGCACTAAACACCAATACAATTGTTTGTGTTATGATAACATGTTATAAAATAAAAAGATGGGTTCCTTATTGGTCTTTTTTACAATAAAGAAGAGTAAAGACACCATTGCTAATGCAACATGCTGGCCCACCGTACTCGCCAGCTTTGGGTTTTGAAAAATAGAGATCATTTTTATTGGTGTATTGGCCCAAGTTTCTTCTTCCAGTTTTTTTTTTTCTTTTTGCCTTATATTGACCACATGAAAGAAAATTACGCTTTTCTTATATTCAACAAATTACTCTGTTTACTATCGAGGACAATGGATAAATGTGCACTTTTTAGCTTTGGTTATGAAATGAGTACCAGATAAGGCTTAATAATGAGGCTGCACTGATGATAGCAGTTGAGAACTATTGTGATAGACCGTGAAATAAGATGTCTTCGGTTGGCATGGTAATGACAGAAACACTATTCACATAATTATAAGACAGAGAACCATCAAAACGTTTCTGTTAGTTTAAGCTGTTATTGCTTATAAGGCTGAAAGTTATTAGTAGTATAAATTCGATTTATATTCTATTTACTTGCTTAATGGAGCCAATAGGAAAATGGGGTAATGGGATGTTTTTTTTCTCAGCCTGGGTGAAGTTAATCTTGCTTTTCCATTGCATGAATAATTGTTTGTTGGAAAGTTGAACAATAATGTTCAAATCAAATAAATTTAGGACTGAAATGATCAAATCTGAGTGTTGGGTTTCCTAGACTTGGGGCCATCATTAATATTTCATTTTCAATATACGGTTAAGTATTTGGCTTCAAACAAGGAAGACATTTATAGAAAAGGTCAGATTTGGAAAATAATAAAACAATTTTCTCAGTTCATTGGCACCCGACCAGTTCAGGGTATGTCAGCTGAGAATTGAGTGGGCTTTAAAGTCACACAAACTGCTCTGAGTTCATCTATACTGACCTACATGTTTAACTGTGTTATTTATGCAGTGGCCAGCATCCAGCGACTTCCAGCCGTGTCAGTCATGACTGACATCAACTTCCCAATGAAGGGCCGTAAAGGCATGGTGGACTGGGCTCGGAACTCTGAAGATAAGGTGGTCATCCCAAAAGTCCTCTTTGTCTCTCAAAGTGCAGGTTGGTTTCCCAATGTATCACAGAGCTTCCTGAAGCCATAAAAATAATCTTTTAATCGTACATTTATTCAAATATATTATTCAGAGCAGTCACTTTCCCATTTTTCAATTCATTGCCTACCGAGTTTATTTCCCACTGACTGCATAATGACAAACCTGGAGGCCATTATTAAAGCTGGCAAATAAAAATCACATTTCTTAACTTCAATCGAAGGAGTTAGGTCAGCCTGCCTAGTCGTGCTTGTTCATTCACAGTTGAGTCAGCAGTTCCTGCTTTCTTATCAAGTGCTTGCCGTTTAGGTTAATTGCTGTTATCTCCCTATACTGGAATATATCACAGATAACAAAATAAATGAAACTGTACCAAATTTGTTATCCCAACTGTTCTCATTCTTTTTTAATTTTCAAGGTTTCACGGTTTGGATGAGTGAAGAAGTTGTAATGATAACTGGCAAAAAAATAAAAACAAACACGTATGTAATCATAATCTTCAGAATCTCTACTTCATAATTTTGAGTATGATTTTAGCATTAAAAGATGATCACTGAAAATGCATCTAAATTGTATATCAGGATGCCAACATTTCTCTGTCGTTTCCTTGCAATATAACGAATTTACTCCTGAAAATGATTTTTTTTAAATTATTATTAATTCTGTTTATCTATTGTTAACTCTTGTTTCCCTTTAGACATGGAGAGATCCCCCGTTTTCATTTTAGGAACAGTTCTTTACAAGACTCTTGGCCTCATGCTACCTTCACCAAAGTAAGAACACTGTGTTTAACTTGTCTGTATTTTCAACTGAAACCCAAAGAACGATACAAAGTATTTTTGAAAGTTGCTTAGTAGTCACTTCTTGGAGATGTAGATCAACTCCCAAAGCCAGACAAGCCATTGCATTGGAAGCAGAGCGGCTGGCCTTTTGCGTGTACAGGTATATGCTGGGGATGTGTGTCTGCAAGTGAGATGTGACAGTGAATTCTCTCAGCAGTAAAAGCAGATCAAAACCAATTGTCAGACGAAAAGAGGGTTCCCTTTCTGCCCAAATGTCAAGCTTGCAAAGTTCTAAAATGAACACAATAACTTCTTCCCTCTAAATGCAGTCATTCAAGTGCACTCAGAGCGGCACACTGCAGAGTTCAACAAAAAGTCCATTGATATCCATTTTACAGTAGGTTCTGAAAAGAGTTTCAAAGCGTATAAAAGGTCTGACAAAAATATTCTCAGCTCCACTGGTGTTGGAAGGACAGCCTTCCTGTGTGAGGCCAGCAGTTTTTCCCACCTTTGCTTCTGCTCTACTCTAAAATGAGACTATTCTGTCGAATAACTGGTAATGATTTTTGAAACAGCACTTCAGTAAGTAGCACATCTTAAATAAGAGAAGCCAAATAAGCATCATGTTCATTCTGGTAGACATGAGGGAATCCAAAAGCTGTCCAAAATGCTTTATGGTTTTCTACAACTATTTGTGTTTATAGTTCTCCTTCTAAAGGCAATGTTTTTTGATATTGCTCTTGTACTAGACTCTTATGAGATTGCGCCGGTTAAAGTGTCCAGTTATTGTACAACTTTTGAGGTCACAAAGTAATAGAAAATGTTGTCGACGGGATAATTCAAACAATGACAGTTATTCATTCTGTCATATTATTTGTTTGCGTTTCAGGAACCACACAATTGTGAACTCCAAGGTCATTGCTGTCACTGTCAGGCCAGAGCCCAAGGCCGTCCAGTCCCACCTGGAGATTGAGTTGGCTCACCTGGCCAATGTAAGCACAGATTCACACTCTCCCAAACCAAAGTTTTCATGTGGTTTAAACTGTTGTCATCGTTGTTTGGTAAACATTTTGCCCAATTCTCTTTCAGGGAACACTCAACCCTCACTGTGCACTGTGGGACAACAACATAATGTGAGTGAAACTGCATCCCACTTATTCAATTCCATGTGAAGCTTTGAGAATTGTTCAGTGAAGCAAGAAACTTACAGATTTATATTTGTATCACTCAGGAAAAAGGATTTGGGGAATATTGGAAGTAATTTATCATTACGAAAAAATGTTACAGCTGTGAAGTCCTGAATTACTGTTTAACTGAATTATTAGATTTTTGAAGGCGACTGTTATGGTTTTGAAGAAAGTCAATCTCTAATGGTAGATTAGTGCGGTTAATTAAGCCTGGAGCATGTCGTGAATGCTGTAGACCTCTTGAGCATATTATATCCAGGAGTATTCAAAATCTTGGTCCTATTGCAGCCTAATATTATCAAAGGGTTACAAGAAGATTGGAAAGGAGATGACTGAAAATGTATTTGAGGTTTATCTTGAATTGCAGTACTTTGGTCTTTGTGTGACGGATGTATTTGAAAACGTATAATGTGGATGTCTTGTATGCAACAATAATAATGGAGATTATGAAACAAACAAGATATTTGAGCAGATAAGTTTGGTACCAGGATTTCAATTGTCAATTGTTACGATCCCTTTGGCTATAAAATCCAGTTGTGACTGGTAGAGTGCTGAAAATGAGAAATGTGCCAATTTGAACACTCACTTCATCAACACGAGCCACCTTTTGTTTTTCAAAATGAATTCTTGTATTGACATGGAATAAGCTTTCCTGCAGAAACTACAAGATCACTGACAACAAACTTTGGATGAAGTGTAGTCTTAACATGAATAGCAAAAATATTGGTTATGTTGTGCAGCGTTTTTCAGTTGAAGCTGCTGCCACAATTACATCAAAACTAATATGAGTCAGTCATGACTCATGACAGTCACGCCTTCAAACCGCAGCTACAGTATAGAAGTAGTTACGCAACTCTGCTTTTACATAGAACAACATTAACTCAATATCCTATTAGCCAGAAAATATGCATCAACAAGAAAAAATCAGATTAAAAAGGATTCACAACACTCAAGACTGCACTATCCATAGTTTCAAAATGAGTCTTTCATCTTCATCCAGTCTGCATATCCTGATTTAGAATTCTTTGGATTTATTTTTTGATGTTGGTTGATCATGCTGTGCTGGCTGACTCTGCTTTTGCTGGCCTTCTTGCAGAATGTGGAGCATGTTACTTGAATGGTTCAGTCTGCTCAAATGGACAATTTGTATGTGCTGTATTGTACTTGTAGCCATTGCACAAAGGAATTCCATGACTTAGTGTGTTGAATGTGATGCACAACATTGAAGCAGTTGCTTGCCCACGTTTTACATAATGCAAGTTTACTGGATGATGACATTGTTGAATATGCTGTAGCCTTTCAGCCCACATTAAGTTTGTGTGTGTTTTGTAAACACATACAGGTACCTCTATTTTTTCCCTTTTGTATCTTTCAGCAAAGTAGCTGATGTTTGTATACATTTTATTCCAAATGATATGAATTTAAAGTCATTGTATTCCACCCTAAGTGACTTCAGGTTTTATTGAATCAACCACTAATGGAATTATGCACTGTATAGACAAAAACGTTTTCTCACCTGAACGTAGCTGTACTTTTATGTAGCATAACCAACAAGTATCATCATTGACTGTGTGAATTTGCATTTATGAGAAAGCCTTAAAGGAGCATTTTCCAATGAGGAAGCAATCCCTACAGCAAAATATCTTTGATTGAAGACATTTCTTTCCTCTTTTGAGGGCAGCTGGTCTATTTCAAAACAGAAAAGACACAACTGGAACAACTCCCCATGTGTTTGCATGACTTTCAACAAAGCCGGTGTTTATTACCTCCATCATTTTATGATCCACACCCAGTCATTTTTATCGGCAAATGACTCCGCGGGGTGATTATCGTTGCACACAGTTGGCGAGTCCGATTAAAATAGGAGATGCTTTCATCAGACCATTGAGGAGGGGAAATATACCATCTGTCAGACATGTTGTTTTAAACAATACAAGCGTGTGAGGATGGGAGTTTTGTTTATGTGTTGCTTGGTGCACTGACTAATTGTAAGCCTGGGTCAGACCTTGTGGATACGCCTGAAACCTAGAAGGCTGTGTGGCAGCTGTTGCGGAATGCTTATTTACTGGATACAAAAGACCTTTCAAAATCTAATATTAGGACACAGGTAATTGTTATTAGAAGTTGGACTACAGCCAGATCAGATGCTTTCAAAGGCTTTATAGACAGAAAGAAATAACAAATCCACAAAATCACAGATCATGACAATTAAAGTAATACAAATATTGTTAAATAACTATGGGTGTGAAATGTATTTAGAATACATAACCTTACATTTCTTTTTAAATGAGGTCATTTTTAAAAATCATTTATAACTCACCAATAGGTGACACTTGAAGTAAAAATTATACACTTATTATTGTGACCATTCAAGTTTCACTTTAAATTTTAAACTCACTACCTGTATTTATTTATTTATTTATTTATTTATTTATCCAACCCTTTTGTTTGGGTTTATTCTGACCCATATTTGACTATATTTCTAAATAGAAAAGCTATTTTGTCCTTGGTTAAAAATTATTAATTTAAAGGGTTCACATTGTCTCAAGTTAAAGGCAGTGCAACTTCAGAATGACATTCCAATCCAGCCATTTTTCCATTTCCCTGCCATTTAAAGCTTCAAATCTACTAAATCCACATTGACCACAGTGTAGCAAGGCACATTATTATAAATTCATAGATTATCTTCTAAATGTAGTAAAAGGTTTCACTAATTTGGAATTTGCCACGTCAGGATTAACCACATCTCACCACTGTTTTAACACATTTCAAAAATGCTCAGCATTGCATATGTTGGAAAAGAATATCCTGCTATTTAGCTGTTGTTTCCTCCTGTTTATGTTAATACATTATGATATAAAACCAAATGGATTTTGCAATATGTTTCTTTTGTTCGTTTTAACTGCAATGCCAAGACTCATGCAGGATTTACCAAGGATTTACTCTCTGAGCTACTTAGAGAGAGAATTTGGTGTGTTTTGTAAGTTTGTAACAAAATGAGACAAAGCACCTCCATCTTTATAGTGGTTGAGAAGGATTTGTAAGGATTCATGAGGTGATGTTAATTCTCCTTTTTTCACCTGCAACATTCATGTGTGAGTGAAACTTTGGTGGAGCACTTCTACAAGATGTACCTCTTGAATATCATACAGAATCAAGGTTGATCAATAATTCACATTTGGAGTGGTGAGAAGCATCTGCTGCATCTTAATTCTGGCTTGAGGCCAAACGGGCCACACTGCAAGATGAGACCAAATTTAGATTAAAGATGCAAGATGAACTCCAGTATGAAACTGTTCTTATTGACGGTGCTGCGCTGGAAAAATCCATCAATTTGTATCCATTAATTTTATTTATTTGTCAAAGTGATTTTTTAATTGATTTTTCTATGGGCTTCTATTGTTGAAGGAGTGTCTCTACTTGTGTGCACTGCTTACACAAACAATGACTGTGATAATAGGACAGTAGGTGTTGCCAACAATCAGGCGACTAATTTTTCAAGAAAACTGTCATTTTTATTCTCTTAAGAAACCGAAGACACGAACCGAATCATTTCCTCATTGTATTTTGATTGAAAACAATGGAGACTAGAATGACAAGCTATCATCCATTTGCAGCAGCGGCATTATCTCAACCTTGTCTGGGGCATTATTTGCATGTCACATCGATGACCGTGTGGGTCAAGTAATCCTTGTCAGAGCGGGCGTCCTCTCCATGACGCTAACTTGCCAACTCAGCAGGCTTACGCCCGAGGCAATGTCCTATACAAAGGGATGAGACATGGAAGGGGACGAGGGACGTGTTAGCAGAATCAATCGATGACTTCAATCATAGAATGAAATTTATTATAAGACTATTATCTCATGTACGATAAATTAATTTGAAAAATAAGGGGGGCATGGAAGAAGAACTAAAGCTGTTTTAGAAATTACAGATAAATCAAAGCTGAAAGTTAGTGATGCATCTTAAGAGTTCAAGATACTCCACTCTAGGTTCACTCTGCGAAAGACTTTTTTTTATTTGGTTTCAATTTGCTTCACTTTGACAAAGAGCCTATTTAATAGTTCTTCTCTTTTGTCACTAGGTTTCTTTGACATTTCCATATCTGAGTTCAGTCGCTGTCAAAATTTTGACGTCACAGTCATCCCAATTGCCGCATTTGCACCCCAGACGTGCCCTTGATCTGATTTAGTCCCTGCGAGAGAGAGAAAGCTTTTGTTGCCTTTAGTTTAGGCTTTTAATGGAAAGTGCACTGCAGATCAGAAGTGCACAATGCTATCCTTATTTTGATGATATCTGTGTCAAATAGAGCAGAAATGAGAGGTGAGAGTGTGCTGCTGCAACAAAATTCTTAACTTTTGTCGCAGTGGAAAGAGGTAGATGAACTGGCAATAACTTGCTATTATTGTTTTTGCACATGAAGGTAACAACATAACCAGGCTCCTTTTTGGTGAGGAAATATAGCAAATGAATTGCATATGCAAACAAAAGCATAGTGGTTTGGGAGGGAATGTAAGGCCTGTGTGCCATATGATGCATTTGATCCATCTCACCATGCAATCCTAAAAACAAATCAAACCTCAGAGGAACTCTTACAAAAAAAAACATTTACGCCACAAGTGGTATATCATAATGAGCATTTACTTCGTCTTGCATCATATTTCCTTTAGAAATTTAATATGGAAGTCTACTCATAAATGACTCCTGATTTAAAAAAAAAAAAAAAAAAAAAAAAAGTTCCCGAGCCTGGATTTAACTCTTAAGGACCTTTAGGACATGTTTTGGTGATGCTTGTCTGAAAATTAATACCAACTGTGCTTAAAGGTCGACATGTCTTTTTGTCACATTGCGGTCATGTGTTTTGTATATTAACGTCTAAAAATATTCAACAGGAGCCTTGTCCAATCCTGTCACAAATCTCACTCCTGGACGTTTTAATGCCAGGTTGTCACAGGCACCTCCTGGTCAACAGGCTGTATAAATTAAGCATGTCTTCATATCAAGAGTGACATTCAATAGTCCCAAGTCAGCGTGCACCACAAAGGTCATAAACTATAGCCAAGGTGTCAAATATTAATCGTCAACAAGACGCCCTCTCTGGCCCGTACAGAAACTTCTCCAAAGTTGAAAATGATCATGTGCAGTTCTCACCAAGGGAGTTGTGACTTCATTTCAAACAACAAGTCATCAATCAATACCTGTGGCTGGTTGAAAGCTGTGGGCAGCACTTCATCACAGCCCTACATGGAATTACCTGAAACAAACAAGCACAAAAAGTCAGGTCAACAAGTATAGGAAACATTTGCTGATTTCCAAACTGGCCTATGTTTGGCTTTCATTGATGACTGACTGTGTCCAGACCAATCTCCCCTTGGAACCATGCAATTGTTCTCCGACTGGCTTGGATCAACACCTTTTGGGTGGTAAAACTGAAGAAAAAAAACAAACATACAATTCGGCAGCACAGACTCACACAATCATCTGGAAAGGAGTTTTAAAAAATGGATCTATGGCCTCAGTGGAATGAATCCATGCTGGTTGAGGGGTCTTTTGTCGACTAAAGATCACTCAATCGTGTCTTTTAGTCATTTCAAAGGTTTTGCAGACCTCTTGGGTATAACTAAAGGTTAATTGCTAGATAGACATGATGTGTTTGTGTGCGCGAGAGAGGGAGAGAGAAAGTTGAGTGTTGCAATTGCTTTGATTTGAACATTTATAGTTTAAAGTCCACCAATTTCCAGACCTTGAGCTGAGAGACGAAGTGGGCCTGACTGTTGCTATGGTGAGGATCCTCATTGACAGCCGGCTCTCCAATCATGTCCACGGCCTACATGATGCCCACTTAAAATTCTTTTTTTTTTTTTTTTTTGCAAAAGTTGTTGAGCCAAAAAAAAAAGGGATTTTCACGTTATATATCATAAGTGGATCCACACTTTAGCTGTCCACTCAGCTTAATTAATTATTATCTTGTCAGGCTCAGTCAGATGAGTCGTGCTTAAAAATGATTTGAATCGGTCCAATGCGTCAGCTGAATAGCAAGAGATAAGAAGAAACGTGTAGCACTTGTTAATTCAAGCTTTGGAATGGGGTGAAGAGATGATAAGGGACCACATAGTAGATTTTATTTTATTGATGTGTGAGTGTGAGCAGACAGGCTGGAGCTGCTCAGCCCTTTTGGGAAATTCAGACTACAGTCTCCACTGTCCCTTCCTGGAATAATAAACATTGCTGCCATATTGATCAAATGACACAGCAGAGGTTGCTTGGTGCATTAATATACACCTAGCGATACACTCACAAGTCATAACATTAACCTGCAAGATTGATTTAGATGTGATATAAGAGCTGTATCAAATAATGGGCCTTGAGAATGATGCTTAAGTTTTTGTTTGCACTGTCAGGCAGTTATTGTTTGCTTTTGTTGACGTTGCACTATTTTTTTTTCTTTCTTTTTTAGCTTACGGGTAAATAATGCATGAATCTCAATGACAACGTTCAGGGATATACAGGAAGTCGTTATCTATAAATCCTCTTTTGATTGAATTTGGGCTTGTGTAGCATTGGCAGAGATCTGTGCTCTGGAGTGTTTTGTTTGTGCACTGCATATATATATATATATATATATATACTGTGCGCGACCGGACCAAATTAAGCTCCTTGCGCACTGAGGTCCACTTGAATTTTGGAAAGTCCATTAGGACTTTGAAAATATTTTCTAAATTTTAGCGACCGCTCTGTCATAATAATGCCACCAGCGCGGTGCAGTTGCGCGGTCGGCGGTGCGTGACAGTTGCGAGGTCGGCGGCGCGTGACGGTTGCGCGTTCGACGCTGCGCTGCAGTTGCGCGATCGGACCAAAATTAAGCTTCCTGCGCATTGCGGTCCTCTTAAATTTTGGAAAGTACATCAGGACTTTAAAAATATTTTCTAAATTTTAGCGACCGCTCTGTCACAATAATGCAACCAGCGCAGTGCAGTTGTGCGGTCGGTGACGCGCTACGGTTGCGCGTTCGGCGGTGCGCTGCAGTTGCGCGATCGGACAGAAATGCGCAAATGAAAAAATGCTTTAAAAAGGCGGGGTTTTTTTCCTGGATTTTTTTTTCATTATTTGTAATCTGAAAACATGATTCGGAATACGAACGATGCACTTCTCGAACAGCCTTCTGGAACGGATTGTGTTCGAAAACCGAGGCTCCACTGTATGTATGTTTTGTCAGGAAATATGTTTTGGACCTAGTGACACGTAACAGATGATTCTCAACTTATATTATATGAAGAGGTTCACAGTCACGATGATCATGATTTATTTTGGTTTATTTTATTTTAAATTTGTTTTTCTATAGTATAAAAAGTAGAGACAATGGTGTGACAATTAACGACTCAAATGAAAAAAATGAATAACAAACAGAGGTGCTCCCATTCCCCAACACAGTGATGTGAAGTGGATACCGGCAGCAACCATTCACATAGCTCCGGCGGGGTGGTCTCACTTTTGCGAGGTTCAAATTTCACTCGCATCTTGCCCAAGGGCGACCACCCTTTTAGTCTTACGATGACTTTGAGGAATTATCCCGAAGCATTATTATCCCCGCATTGGAAGTGGACCCCCAGCCGAGTCAACACAGTCCGCGATAGCGCGCATATCTGCTCTCATTGGGCCAGCCTCCCCCCTTCTCTGACGCCGGCTAAGAGTCGCGCAGCATCAGTCTGATTCCAGGGTGAAAAATCCTTGCTAGGAAGCCTCCAAAGGCTGCTAATTAAAGCAGTGCAGGGGGAGGGAAAAAAAGCAAGAAAAAGAACGGAATAACAGGTGCGTAAAGAGGGGGAAAGCGGTCGCTCGGAACGGAGGCATGTGGATGGAATAAAATTTAAAAAAAAAAAGCAAGAAAGAGAGAGTAAGAGAAAGGAAGCACAGGAAGCGATGCAGGTAAATATGACCGATCGTGTTTAAGCGTTATTGATAACTGCGCGGTATGTTTATGTTGGAATCAGCACCGGGGTATGTGGACAGCTCCCTTACCAACCCCCTCCTCCTTTCCGCCGAAGCGCTCTCTGCTCTCTTGGCTCCGTACAGCTGCATGCTCCGAGAGCTGCAGCGCTTTTCTTTTCCATTTGTTTATTTCATTATTTTCTGTAGCCCTCGTGCATGTATGAATAATACAAGTATATATATATAAAAAAAGAAGAATCGCGTCTCTTTAAATGCCACATGTGGAAGGAGCGTGTTTGAAAATCGCCTTCTTATCGTTGCAGGAACGATTCTTGGGGAGCTTGGTCCACAAAGGCGTGTAGAACTGTGCTGACAGATGCCTCGCATACAAAATGCTTATGTGATCGTGTGTCTACCTTCGCCATTTTGGCTCAGCAACCCAGAGAAATGGTAAGTGATCCGTCGTTCTTATTCATTATTATCTTTTTCTTTAGGGTAGGATAAGAAAGGGGGCGCTAATCCAGTTAATTCGATGCTGAGGGTGGAGTTTGTGCGTGTTTGTGTGTGGCAATGACGGGGGGTCTTTTCTAGTCTATACACAGTAACGCGTTTTTCCCCAAAAAAGAAGCTTAAAGTCGCTATACGTTTTTTTCTCTATCCTATCTTGTGGCTTTAATAATGCATGATCATGGATTGGAAAAAAAATTGTAGTCCCAATTTGTATTATTGGAGAAATTAACCGTGAGAACATAGAGTGCTCACAGTACAGTACAGCCTGGCCTGCATTGGCTTGCAGCAGAAGGTCCAGAAATTACTGCTAGGCCCCAGTCACGTTACTTAAGATTGATAGTATTGAGCAATTTCAATAATAATAATAATAATAATAATAATAATAATAATAATAATAATAATTCACACCAGAATCTACAATATTAGTCTTTTATGTAACATTGCAATGCAGATGGAAGAGAGACAGTACATAGTGTGTGCATTACATACTTGCATGTTTAGTTAACGTATTTATTCACTTCCTCTGTTGCCAGCACTCCAAGTTCTGTTGTATACCTGTTGTACAATGACAATAAAAGCATTCTATTCTATTCTATTCTATTCTATTCTATTCTATTCTATTCTATTCTATTGACACACCTAACAACACATCACACACTCTGGAGCTCCCCTAGAGGAAAGGGTGAATACAATGACCATTACACAAGCCACTTCTCCAATACATGTGAACAAACATTATGCACCTATTGTGCTGTGGCTTATTTTGGACTGGTCCCCTCTGTGTGCATCAGTAAATATTGACTGTCTTGCATGCACTGTTGGATCTCCTACTGACCTGCTCTACAGACCATGGGATACTCAGGGGTCCCATCTGTGACACTGATAGTTGGCTGCGGTCTGTCATGCCTCGCCTTGATCACGTTGGCGGTGATCTACGCCGTGTTATGGAGGTAATAGATGACTGTTCCATGATGACAAAATGTGAAATTATGTGTCTTCTATCTAAAAGTGCAGTCGCATTTTTATGTCCTCTGATTTCTTAGATACATCCGCTCAGAACGATCCATCATCTTGCTTAACTTCTGCTTATCTATCATCTGCTCCAATATATTGATCCTTGTGGGGCAAACACAAACACACAATGCGGTAAGTGTAATTTCCTCATTTCCTGATACTAGCGTCTCTAAAGAGATTTATAGAGGTCCAATGATTGTAAAAACAAACACAATGGAATCAAATGAATACAATTTGGGGAGTTGTACTTGCCACGTTAAGCTTGGGTTTGATGTCACAAAGAAATGCAGCATTCCCTGTAACTTTTCAGGGCTCTTATGGATGCTTTGAACTTTGAAAAGTAGGGCCAGGCACTGTAGGCAAGCAATCAAATTTTGTCCATATCATGCAATTAGTTTCCCAAGTCTTGAGCCAATATGATGTATGACTTGGAAATTGTATGCCACTAGCAGAACGACAACATGAAATCAGATCCATGCACAGCCTCTCCTGGTATTATTATTATTATTATTACTGTGTTCCATTTCTTTACCCATAATAATGTTATATTATAAATAACAAGTAATTGGATATTATTTCCCCTATAGTCAACAACAAATCAAGAAAATGTTGTCAGATGTCCATCTCAATTGAGAATGTTGGCTTTATATTCTTTTTCTTTCTCAAGTTTTACCAGAAGGCACTAAAAGATTTATAGGATACAACTAACATTAAATAAGTATATACCCACAACATTTTCTAAAGACTAAGTTGTAGGTAAAGTGTTTCAAATGTTTCTTAGTGTTTTGTAAAGAGGCATAAGAAGACTAAACATGGGGGAGAAAAAAAAACTGCATTTATCGGATGTGTAATCTGTTTTATGGTGCATTTTGCATGCCAGCTGTTCTCTGTGTTATAGAGTGCAAACAAACAAGAATGTAACAGCTTTAGTGCAGTCCCTGTCAAGCAAATGGCTCGTTTTCTTTTGGGTACCATGCTAAGAAGCCGTTAGTGTGTAATTTGAATGGAAAATAAAGTATTCCTTGCAGTTGAAGGTTGTACAGTTCAAAGTTGAGTGTCAGATGGTCTTAAATCGAGTTATATTGTCTTTGGCCACACTGACCGACCAAATGTGGCTCATCTAGACATTTGTTGCCAAAAAAAGCAAAGTTACAAAAGAACAGATGACTCTGAAATGATGACTTGAAATGATTTTGGAAGGGTAGGGGGATTTCTAATGAGCAGCTCTGCAATAGTTTGCCAGTGGGTTTTGTAGCATATGACACATACACGCCAGGGAACATGGTGCACCACTCAGTCAAAGACTAATGAAGCAGTTGAGAGAATATCTTCAGCAATCTTTAAAGTTCAACTGCAGCTTAAAAGCAACTCTTGTACTTTTCTCAATTCAGTGAGACACTTCAGACATTTCTGTTCTTTGTTGTTGTTGTTGTTGATAATAAAAGGCTGAAGTTGACGTTTAAGTGAGGAGGATTCAAAAGGACAATGGCAGCTCCTCATAAATATGCATTAGCGCTCCAGCTTTGGTTAGTGGCCTGTAAAGGATTACAAAAAAAGTTTGGCAAACAGTTGTTATGATTTACTAGCTGCCCACACAGATGCCCTCCTCAGTCATTTGGCAGCACTACGCTGACACATTGTCAGATTACAAAAACATGTTATTCTGTCAATTGTGGGATTGAAGTTATACTTTTACCCAGATCCACCATCCTGTCTCATGAGTCTAGATTATTTATTTTGCCCAGTGCTCTATCATCAAACTAAATTGTTACTTGTGGATCCTTTTTGTGAAGGTAAAACCTATCAGGAAGAGGATGGCCTTGCCAGAGGTTTTTACAGGACACTGTTCAAGGACCGTTTCACCGTTTATGCTCAGTGAAAATGAAATCATGGATAATGAGCGATGGCAGGAAAGAGGAACTGCATAAAATGTGATTTGCTGGCACACACACCTATGTTTGAATCCTCGAAGAAAGGTCAACATGTTGCATAAAGAATATTTCTGCCTGTTGCATTTGTCAAAATCGGATTCCACACATGGTGAAATCCTGGCTGGTCCACATTTATCTGGTGCACAGTCGCAGCCAATGAATGCACAGAATTGATCCATGGAGGGATTTTAAAACCGGGTTGATTTTAAGCCTTGTCTGATTCAATCAAGTCATCTTGATGTCTTGATTACAAGGAACGCCATTTATCAAATAATACGCACTGAGTCCTGTTAATTATATATTTGCCTCATTTGTATCTTCAGTGGGTTGATCAAAATCCACGAGCATACTGAAAATGTAACTCCCAACAGACACAGCTATTTCAAAGAGACCTCCAACCAAAGTAAGATATCATGGCTTGAAAGATTTTTTTTAAAAGCAAACGGGGCTTCATGTTTTTGGAGGTAATTGCATGGTGAGCCTTAATTGGTCACCAAGAACTAAGAAATGTTCCATGAATAATTGGCAAGCTAGATTCTTTTTGTCAGGCTCCTTCGGTGCTGTTGAAAAGAAAGTATGAAAAGAAATAATTGTGCCTTTGTTTTCTTAAGTCACTCCACTCGTGTTGCAAAAATATTTGAGAAAAATTCCACGCGTTTGATCAGACCTCGTGTTAGAGCAGTAGGCCAGCGAAAACATGCGTAGTCCTGGTGTGGGTTTAATTGCTGTGCTGCATGACATCGCCTCACTTGTTGTTGCTCCAACTCTTGAAAGAAGTGCATGTAATTGGCTCCATTGTTTGTGGATTCCGGGTTGCTTGTCACCTAATAGAAATCATCTCTGAGTTGCGGAGGTGTCCTCTCGGGAGCAGGAGCATCAGTGAGTCACCTCTGCATGTCTGTGCTTTGCCTTTGTCCTCTCTCTGTTTTCATGTTGCTTTCCAAAAGGCAAATCAAGACACATGGGCACTGTTGTGATATACAAAAATTAGAATTGGAACCAGAACTCTCGCAAACTCTCAACCTTTCTTTTCACTACTTTTAGTTTGTGATTTTATAACAATATTATTTTAGTGTTTGCCGTTTGAAAACTAGATGTATTACAGGATGAGAAATATTTTATTTATAGCCTGCAGCAAGCAAGGAGTTCTGCTGCAATCTATAAGAAAGAATAGTAAACAATGAAACAATTCACAATGATTGGCAAATAAAACTGTTTTGTGCTCTAAGGGATTTAGTATGAAACATTAAGTCAACATGAATTTAATCCAATTAGAGTCAGTTTCTAATACTTCAAAAGTATCATTTTCTTCAAATGTATTACGGAAATCCCCTTTTGCATACACCGAATGCCACCAGTGCCACGAGTGTATCATGCAATGGCGTTTGAGAGTGTGTTGCAACAATTAATCTTTAATTTACCAACATATAGAAATGATTGAGACTTTTCTTGTATGGTCTAATTAATTCTTCAGACGTATATTCTGACCAACATGCTGGCATTGAATCAGTTTTAACAGTTCCTCTTGTTGCAGTCTTATCAGCTCTATGATATTATAATGTGGTCCCTTCCTCACTTTCTTTGTTTCCATGGATACCAACACAGTGAGCTCCCGACATTTGCTTTTCTAAAGGCCAGTGTGAACTCCCGGTTTCATCCTCGCTCGTTTTGTATGACTGGCTACAGTCGTCCGGTGCTTTCATAATGCGCATAATGAGGAGTATTCATCTGCATGCACTTGTGATGTTGAATGGTATAGGCAGATCAGTAAATCAAATATAATACAAATGACCTGTTTCCAGGAAACAGCAGAGCTGTTTATTCAACACGAGTATTCTGCAGTGTACACTGAAAAGAAAACACACGCTGCATGTGGCAAATGTTTTCAATTGCTGGTCGTTATTTCAATAACAACACATCAGATGTTGTCAATATAATGCTTCAAAATGTATATGAGTTCAGAATTACATATTGGACTTTAGAATGTGACATTACTGATCAATGCATGGAATGCCTTGGGATTATTAGTAGACCTTAATTGGATTGATACGTTGATACTTTCAAGCATATCTAGAGCATGATTGTGTTGCAAGTACTAGTTATGGGTTATTGATTTCACTTCATGAAGTACACCTGCGCTACGTTTTAAAAATTGAAATACTGTAAAGTGTACAAGAAATAGTGTATTGTGTCAACCATGTCACAGTTTTACCCTTCATTTATTCACAGTTGCCTTGATCCCACGCTACTGAAAAGCTTCTCTTGTCGTGTTTCAATTCACATTTGTGTGTTTAATGTCTCCCATGGGCTTAAGTAAATACCTACCCACTTGTCAGGTACGCGGTAATACGGGATTATTCTTGTGTTTGAACCCCGTGTGCACAGCAGGGGGTGGATTTAGTGTGGTTCTCTCAATGGACACTTACAGGGGAAGTCGCTAGGATGGAATGATGCACTTCACTCTTTACCTCACACTATACTTGACTACTTGTAGATAAAAAAGTGCAAAGTATCCTCAGTCAGTGTCAGTGTGCCTTGACAAGACTCTTAAGGATGCCTCTTTATTTCTAATCCTCTCGTAAACAATCTCCCTCCGGCGACGTCTCTCCGTGGAACAAAGATGGACGAACTAATGAAGCCGCAAAGAGCCGTTCCATTATTGAGCCGGAATGCTATCTCCTTCTTCTAGTGCAGCCTTCTGCTCTGTCATTTAAGAAGTATTTTGGTTTGTTTGCTCTCATTATTCAGCATAAAACACAACAGTTGACCTTGGGTGCGTGTAGGATCCGCAGCATACTAATGAGGGTCAATGCAGAGGAATGCAACCTGGCTCTGATATTGATGGCCATTGCCGCCTCTGATGCTGCATATCCAACTGGTTCAAATATGTTTTATGTACCACACAGAGTGATGGTTTTTGCTTTTAGGGGGAATTTATTGTTATTTTCACCAAGCCAAAGGTGGTTAGTTTTATTTTGTGTCTGGACGGCAGAAGCAAGAACATGAACCAAGAACCATTTTGTCCTCTGATTTGCCATGTTTAAAGCTTGTTTTCATATCAATGACAATTTGGAAGTATTTTTTGTATAATTGTACGTTTTACTGTTCTTCTATTTGTGATTAGGGTGTCTGCATTATGACAACAGCCCTTCTGCACTTCTTCTTCTTGGCATCGTTCTGCTGGGTTCTCACGGAGGCTTGGCAGTCTTACATGGCAGTGACAGGAAAGGTTCGGACCAGACTCATCCGCAAGCGCTTTCTCTGTCTAGGCTGGGGTAAGTAAGCGGCAAAATTTCTCATTGACAGCTCACTGCTTCTGCCCTTCAACTCAAGGTTCGTTTTGTAAAAGTAATTGTATGAGGAGGCCGGATCGTCATCCTATGATGCTTTTGCACTCAATTCAACATGGACCAACCTTGAATTATGGGATGGATGGCAGGGAGGTTTCTGAGTTGTTATTCCAGTGTAGAGGTTACATAGCAAGTTACACAAAGTAGTACACTGAACATGTAATGGTAGTCATCACATGAATTATATAAAATAGTGTCATAGTACTTGAATACAACCATTGTGTAACCTTTTTTATTACTTGTAACATAACTTCTAACCGTTGTGTAACATTTTTTTATTAGTTCTAGATATCTTTTTTTATCCTTGGTGGAAGAAATTGTTATACTTCTAACATAACTTCTAACCGTTGTGTAACATTTTCTATTAGTTCTAGATATCTTTTTTTATCCTTGGTGGAAGAAATTTTTTTTTTCTTTTTTATTCCATAGACCCACCAGTCTAATTCAAATTCCAACAAATCTAATTTGTTCATGATTTCAAAAGTATTTGCGTGTCCTGGTTCAGTGTTCCTTCTTTCAGACAAGCAGAAAGGTCTCTTTTAAAAAGAGAAATGTTTTTGAAAGAGCCCACATTCATTCTTCTTGTTACCTAGCAACAAACATGGCTCTCTTAGTCATTACAGAGCCACTGCTTCGTGAACATAGCTCTAGCTATTCATTTAAAATGATAAGAAACATGCCTCAACAGATTATTGGATGCTAAATCAGACTTTTTTCCCCCAGATTCCTCTTCTTGATTAGAAATATACGTGGCATTTGTCATCACATTCAGAATGAGAGCAATTTTAAAATGGATTACTAAAGAGATGCAGGGCAAACGTCACCTGTTGTCTCATAATTCCGCCCCGTATGAAATACTGCGGGCGATGATTTATGGGACTCGCGTGTGCGTGAGCACTGCAGAGGCAGACTATGGACGGCCACAAGGGCCGCATGCGACTCCTGCCTCCAGGAAACTGATTACATCAATAGCACCTGCACGCGCTTTCCAAAACGTTAATATTCTGAGCACACAGAAGAGGAACTGATCCCGTCACACCAGGGCATTGGATTTTTTTTTTTTTTTACTTTACAATGATTCAAGCCTCCAGGACTGTGGTTATGAAAAAAAATCACATGGGATTTTGACTTCTGCACCTTTAATGTCTGTCATACATTAATTTATAATCCATTCATAGCATTTTTATGGATTGACTAATCATTGGTTGTTTTCTATTCAAGGATTACCGGCTTTAGTAGTTGCTGTATCGATGGGCTTCACCAAAACAAAAGGCTATGGGACACCCTTATAGTAAGTTGCTCTGTTTCCTACCACTGAATATTCACTCCGCTACATGAACGATAACACTTAAGTGTAATGATTAAGTGCCTCTGCAGTGGCCCACTTATCCGAAACAGAGCCATAAAGACAGTTCCCGCAAACGCAATCTGATTTAGAGATCGCTCAGCAGGACCCCAATTTCTGGAGTTGTATCGCAGCTTGATAGCGATGGCATGAACACTGCTTAGAATCTCTTTAGTGTGTGAAAATCTGCAAATAGAGTTACGGCATATGGCGCCTACTCCCCTGACGATTGGGGGGGGATACTCATGGATGTTATTTTGTGTGCCATTAACTCAGATCTTAATCACTGGCTGCAAGTTAACTGTTGCTCCCTCCTTTCTCTGCAGCTGTTGGCTGTCTTTGGAGGGAGGGCTCCTGTATGCCTTTGTTGGACCTGCAGCTGCTGTTGTTCTGGTAAGCCTCACCCAGTAGAGCCAATTCTCGACTACAGGGGACAGGTGGGAAATTTAGATGTTACATATAAGTCAAGTCAATAGCAAGGAAGCACAAGAAATATTGTGGTAAAATGGGGAGCTACCGTCTCGATTTATTGCCAACGTTGTACAGAAACAATATACACCAACAAATTTTATTCAAGTTTGGGAAAATTTGTTATAACCAAACTCAATGATATTCACAAAATATGTTACAGAGTTGTTAAAATAGAAATATTGAAGCTCTTAATCTGTCAGAGTGACATCCCGCTGGAATACTGAATGTCACTTTGTGTGGGGGGGAAACAAATATTCAGCGGCGGAATCTGTAATAAAGTCATATTTTATAAAAGTTTCTGAGCAAGAGACATTCTTCAGTCAGAGACAGGAAATCTTTTTCATGTTCGGTCTAGTTTTCTTTCACCTCAAACCTAAACCTGGCAGCATGAACAAGAAGCACTTCCATTTATTTGTAAAGCAACTACATAAAGGGTAAATTTGCACACTGCTGCTCCAGTTTTCCGTCAGTAAAGTTGCCGCTAATGCTTGATGAAGGTGCCTTTGAGTGGGAAAGTGTTTCTTATTAGGCAGATCTTTTCCTAAGGCTGCCGTGCCGGCCTGAGTGTGCACGGCATGGCTCATCCCCTGGCTGAAATGTGACAGATATGAGGGGGGGGGAAAAAAACAGAAGCTAGAGGTCGAAGCTCAGTGCACACACGCAAAATTGAGGTGGGGAGAAAAATGGGACAATGACATCTATCATTCGCAACTAATGGAAAACGTCATCCCGGCAGAGGATGCTTTTAACATTAAGTTTAAAATAATTGTTGCATTGGTATGATTTATTGAAGATCTCTGCTTCAATTCCAGGTCAACATGGTGATCGGTATTCTGGTGTTTAATAAATTAGTGTCCAGAGACGGCATACTGGACAAGAAGATGAAGCATCGAGCAGGGTATGACAGCACGTCCTTGTTAGTACCTTCATTTTTCTTCTTTTATTATGTATTACTTCAATACTGCATGAGTAATACCAAATTTGATCCCTTGTTCTCTTCTGGTGCTAACAATACTGCTCACAAGTATATGCTTTGCTTTTTCAATATTAAAGAAAATGTTTAACTTGCTATTATATTGTATTATATTATATTGTTCTGACACTAGTTGAGTAATGTGTTCGATAGGGCCTGTGACATTAGATGTTACGTCATCTTTCTTAATCCATAATTTATATAACTTCACTTCTGTCAGTAAATGCGTTTATTGCTGTGTATTTGTATTTTTTAACAATTGCTGAAAGGTAAATTGCCTTTTACAATTAGAGGAGGATTACTAGAGCAAACATCTGCTTTAAGCATTTACAGAGTTGGAGCTTATTTCAATGTTGTTAAGGAAATCATAGGACATAAAGAGGTCAGTTCTCTCACGGGAGCGACATAAATACATATTTTGTTGGCAGAATAAGTCCAAGATGAAACACTCTAACGCCCACACGCTGGTCGCGTGTGCTAATATTCAACAACGCACATTTTGCGGTTTGTTAGCGTGCTTGGTCACGCCGTTGTCTTTTCTGCCCTGCAGACAGATGAGTGAGCCGCACACAGGATTGACTCTCAAGTGCGCCAAATGTGGTGTTGTATCAACGACTGCTTTGTCAGCGACTACAGCCAGCAATGCAATGTAAGTGACTGTGAATCAATAAGACAATGCTGCATATACAGCAGGTCCACCTCGATAATGCAGAGCCACTGCCATGGCAACTGCTGTTACCGCTATAAATCAGATCACGGCATAAAAATAAAAATGAAAAAAAAAACGTTGTTGTTGTGCTGGTGAATTAAGAGCCTTTAGATAACTACCAATACCCAGCAGTAATATGCCTTATTCCTTCTCTAAATCCTCTCAGGGCGTCTTTATGGAGCTCCTGCGTCGTTCTGCCTCTCCTGGCCTTGACCTGGATGTCCGCAGTGCTCGCCATGACGGACAAGCGCTCCATCCTCTTTCAAATCCTCTTTGCAGTCTTTGATTCACTGCAGGGTTTTGTCATAGTAATGGTGCACTGTATCCTACGGAGAGAGGTAGAGCCATTATTCCTCCTCAGAAACAATTTTCTTCCCTTATCATCCCGATTTTACCCTAATGTATTGATAAGAACTCGAGCAAAAGTTGAGAAATATTCTTGCCCTTAGGTCCAAGATGCATTCAGATGTCGACTCAGAAACTGCCAAGATCCAATCAGTGGTGATGCAACAGGGGGCTTTCCTAATGGCCACGCTCAGATAATGGTAAGTGTGTTTTGTCATTAGAGCCACGGCTGAAGCGATGTTTCTAAATATGACGACATAACATTTCAAATTGAATTTGCTGTGATTTACAAAAGCAATGCATGTGCTTCGGTCCTGTGCTCAGTACAACATAAGGGAAGGTCAACATAAGTTGACAACAATGTTCTCCAGAAAACTGTGCACACTCAACAGCGGGGTCATGCCACTTTGCTGAGTCAGCTTGTTCTTCGTATGCAAATTAGTCATGCATATCTGTCGAGGCAGCTCAGTGCAAAATGGATCAGTCAATAATGATAAATAGAGGAGGATGGAATGTACGCCTCGCAATGAATTGCATTTATCTTCTTTATAAAAGGCAACTTGCAAATCTCCGCTTGAGGATGTTCGCTACCTTAGAGGTTCAACAATACTTCCCATCATTTAGCAGTGGATTGTTTTTTATTGTCTCATAATTATCTCTGAATAGATACTACATGACATTAGTGCTCCTCTTAGTCCTTTAAAGCTCAACCCTTTATTTCCGTTTGATTGAAATTAGTGACCCCATCCCCATCAGGCGCGCATCTCTCTCATTTCCTCTCCCGGGATAATGGAGCATCGCTCTCGGCCCGACCTTTGAAATTCGGATGTCAGTCTTTTCATCTCGTACCACGGTACCACTAGCATGTTGGAGAAATGATCGGCCATTAGTATTGTAATACCCCTTGGAGGGAAATAGTCTTCACAAAAGCAGAGTGCCGTCTGGCTCTCTCAGTTCAATACGGTTATTTGCAGCTGGGGCAACGTGCCCTCCCTTCATCATTTGAATTGTCATGCATAGATATGCATTCATGCTTTGAAAAAATGATTTCATGTTTTGGTTTAAATGACGTGCATCATTCTAAGAGGTTTTTCTCATATAGTATACATGAAATGTTTTACTCGTCACACTATCCCTTGTTTGCAGACGGACTTCGAGAAGGACGTAGACATCGCCTGCCGATCAGGTAAAAGCACATTAGCTTAAACTGCCAAGAGTGACTTTCATAAATCTGATGATGGGTTAGACTCGCCTGCAGTCTTGTTTTATGAATTTCAAATCTTTTAACTGAACTTTTTGCTTTATCGGTCGTTTGTGACATCATTATCTGTATGATTATTACATTGCCTGTTGACAAAATTCATTTGCAATTACTGACCCCGCATTTATGAGAGCATTTTGTCTGACATCAAACATTGAGTCTGAAAGGAATCTTTTTCTTTTCTCCAACTAATCTGATGCAGTGTTAATATTTATGTTCAGCACTGTAACAACAATTGCCTCTCCTTGCAAAAAAACAAAACAAAAGAGGTTATACAGTAAAAATAGCTGCAGTTACATAACAGCCAACAATCCCCACAGGAGTTTTTCACAGTTACCAAACCATTGACTTTAATCTGAGAACAAAACAGCATCAAAACAGCTGATGGCTACTCCTTTTATGTGGAAATCTTTACGCGATGCATGACACACTGTCATTAGGCTTTCTATAAATATGTTCCACACCATCAGAAATAGGAGTTTGTGCCTTTAGAGAATATTCCTTGTAAGTTTGGGAAGATAATATTGAGACTTTTGTTCTTTTGTACTTTTGAGCCACTGACAAGAATATGTTTTAAGAATTGGTATAAAAAAAAAAAATTGGAACGTGTTAAGCCTAACTCATTTGTAAAAACCGCACTTATTCACAGCTCTCAGAAAGTCTTTTGGCCCACATCATTCAACACGGTGCAGTCCTGTCAAACTAAAGTGCACCTACCTGACAAGAAAAAGGAAAAGTAGTCAGATGTCATGAATAAATCATGATCAAATGGTTGTAAAACTTCAGCGTATTTCACAGATTATTTTCTGTGCGCACAGTTTTACAATGACAGGTATTAGTAGTGCACAAGTCGCATTCTACACTCTCGCCTTGAGTGCGACCGTTGATGGGAATGTACTTATTAACAGAGCTTTGATCTTAAAGTCAAGATCTGATCCAAAAGATGCCTTTAGCAGGAAGTACCAATAAAAAAATTGAACATAAAAACTTTTTTTTTTTACATTGAAACCTTATGTCCATTTAGCTGAGCAGCACTGTCTTGTGTGATTTTTTTTAAAACCTTACTTCTTATTCCTATTCATTAGGCAAAAATAATTGCAGAAAAAAAAAATCACTTGATTGCTCGACAGGTACTTTAAAATTTTAATGAACCGGTTTGTTAAATGTGTCAGTCTGCCAAGATAAAAGCATCAGCTGTCACAAAGGTCAGCCGATGTTATGTTGCCTGTCAGTGCACTTTACTCACTTCCTTCGCAAATTGGATGATATCACCTGGAATTATTCTGTTATGATCATGCGCACGCTGTGTCAGACATGTACTTCCAACATGTGATTCCTTCCTGGCAGCCCTCCACAAGGACATGGGCTCGTGTCGCGCTGCTACCGTCACCGGCACGCTTTCCCGCATATCCCTCAACGACGAGGAGGACGAGAAAGCTCCTGAAGGCCTCAACTACTCTACGCTGCCTGGCAACATCATCTCCAAAGTGATCATTCAACAGCCTTCAGCACTGCACATGCCCATGGGAGTGGGCGAGCTAAAGGAGCAGTCGCTGGGCGACAACAACGCCGATATGCGCCGCACCGTTTACCTGTGCACCGACGATGCCATGCGCCAGAGTGACCAGAATATGGGCAGCCACGACATGGAGGGCCACCCACCTCAGGGTCAGATGATGGAGACGGACTACATTGTCATGCCCCGCTCCTCGGCGGCAACGCTTTCGGGGTCGGCTACCCTCCCGGCTCACTTGAAGGACGACACCAAGATGAACATCACCATGGATACTCTGCCACACGAGAGGCTGATGCATTACAAGATGAGCCCTGACTTCAACATCAGCCCGTCAGGCGTGGACCACATGAATGTGAACCTGGAGCAGCAGTACCCCAGCGCCCCTGAGCAGATGCAGAACCTGCCCTTTGAACCCCGCACGGCCGTCAAGAACTTCCTCGCTGAGATGGAGGAAAGCGCTGGCCTCTCGAGGAGTGAGACGGGCTCTACGATCTCCATGAGCTCCTTAGAGGTATTCCCAGATAATATGGCACGGTGTATTTTTACGTATCTTAACTAGCAACACCGACACCATAACAAGGCGTTAATACGGTCACTATTGATGTAGCTTGAGGAAAAACAGACACCACAAAACAAATATAGAGTTCATGAAAGATACAAGCAACACAAGAACATGGGTATTTTGTTACAAGAAACTATCAAATATATTTTTTTGTAACTATATTAGCAATGTGAAACGTACTGACCATAAAGCCAAACCAAGAGGCGCATGTCGTAGGTTGAGCAGAGCTAGTTACAAACTTTGACTTAAATGCAAATCATGTAAGTGAAGGCACCACAGTATTTGTGAAGACAGACTTTCTGATAAACCTTTTAGTATTTATGTTCTGTCTCTGATCTGTATTTTTTTTCTTCATCATATTTTCATGTTTGTTTTTTCTTTTTACAGAGAAGAAAATCACGATATTCTGATTTGGACTTTGAGGTATGTGGAAACATGTTCCTTTCCTCAAGACATGCATCTTTTTTTTTTTTTTTAATATACAGAGTAAAGCCATCCTTGTGTTTGTCATTTGATTTACTCGAACTTGTTGTGCCTCTTAAGCTTATTGGAGTTTACAAGATTTATTGTCACGCTATGTAGTTAAGGTAAAAGCAAGGCTGTCAACTGACAAACAGGACGAGCGTTCTCATCAACATTTTGTCCTTCATCTCCTCCATCCATCGCCTCTGCGCTGACTTTTAAACGATATGCTTTTAAAGTCATTTGCACATTTCACGTCTGATTTGAAGCACTAGTCTTGCCGTGCAAATTCCACCCCTCTTTTGGCAGTTTTTTGCATTCCTTTGCATTGCCAAATCAGGTTTTACTGCATATATATAGAAATATATAGTGCACCCTTGCAAAGTAAAGGAAACAGAACGAAAGCTTCTGGCATAGGGAGCATTTTGCTTCAAGTAGACACGCAACAACCCCTTTAAATGGAAGAAGCCCTGGGCCAAGATTGGATTATAAGGGTTCCTCTTACGCCAACAAAACGTTAAATGAGGCAATTTGTCACAAAAGAATTAAGTTAGATCCGGTTACTCCTGCCATTTTGAATTAAGTACTTCTGCCGTCCTCGTACAAATCATCCCAATGTTTCCTTTATTTTGGCGGTATGTTACAGTATATATGCAGACCCGAGCAGATCTGATTAAAACCTGGCCTACAAGCAAACTACCTTGACACTAACACATTGATCAGAGTGCAAGTGGGTGGAGAGAAGATGCATTTGCATTATTGGCTGTCAATACCAAAGCAAAAACCTTGCCATTGCAGAAAGTCATGCACACCAGGAAAAGACACATGGAGCTGTTCCAGGAACTGAATCAGAAATTTCAAACCCTGGACCGATTTCGAGACATACCAAATATGGGGAGCATGGTGAGTAACAGGAAACCAGTGGGGGGTGGCTCTCAGCTACATTTAAATTCAGCTAGAGCTTATTTAGATGTGCAGTGCAGGCTACGTGTGTGTGATTGTGCTAATGAGAAGTTATAGAAAACATTTTGTGCATGAATACAGCGCCAGCAGCTGACCATGGGGGGCAAGCGGGGTTATTCGGGTGACAGCCTGCCTACCCTCTTCTGTTTTTTTGTTTTTTTTAAAGAAAAGATGCATTTTCTCCACCAGGCCAGTCACAAGGAACAAAGATGTTTGCTAATGTAGCTGCTCTCGAGAGTGCATCCATTCCAATGCAAGGCCATGAATGCACTTTGATTTACATACACATTTACCTACTTAGCGAAACCATCTTTTTTTTTTTCCCAAACCATAAATGCATGGCAGATGATTTAATCTATCAGCATTCCTACCTGACCTAAAGTGTGCTGTTCTTCTAAGGCTGCGTTTACACTATGACACAATTCCCATTTTATTCCTCCCATGTGAGGCACTTCGGATATTTGTCATGTCAGTTGCCTATTTGACACCTGGATCCGACAAAATAGCCGCATGAGGGCTGTAACGGATGATCTGACATTAATCCGCCAATGCCGTTTACACCTAAACTATCGAACCAGGGGGGATGTGTAACTGTGCGTGTTCCATCGCAGCACCCAGCTTTAAATCATTCGACACATATACATTTGGGTTACATCGCCACTGTAGAAACAGAACTCAAAAATCTTGAATTCATAAATTTAAACCCCTGTTTGATCATAAATGGATAAAAACATTTTTAATCTGCCAATTCGAATCAGATGGATCAGATATTCTATGCAACTGTGAGCCAGACTTCTAAATCACAGCAAGGTAATTGAAATACACACACATCTACAAACAACAGGCAGCGCTAAATAAAAAATACGGCATCCGAGGTGCATAGACCATTAAATAGAAGATTGTGTGGGCTTCTAAATAGACTTTGCAGAGCTATGACTTACATTATACACTACTCACAAAAATGTCGGGATATTTGTGTTTTGGCAGGAATATAGTAAACTTTACAGGTTAATCTAATGTGATTTTCTCCAAACATTGAGCTATAATAATGCTCTAACAATAATAACCATCATAGCCCCATCTTGTTAATCTTTCCAAGTAGTGCAAACACAAACCTTGAGAAGATCAGCACACGCACACACACACAAACACCCTCCCTCCTTTTTTTCCCCGACTCCCCTCGTCCACTACCAATGAATCTACTGCAGTGATTCTCTCAGAAATGACTTTCCATTTCATATTCCCTGCCTGCGAGCGGAGCCTCCTACCTATTTGCGACAACGTCTTTGGCGCAGTCAGTGCGGGTGCACCGAGACAAATGGCTCACATATAAACAGCATACAGTGCATTGAAAAAGTCTACACACCTCTGTTCAAATGCTAGGCTGTTGTGATATGATAGAACTACATGGATAGAGCACTTCCAAATAGTCAGCAACCGATATGATTTGAAAGTACCTCAATGTTATATTTTGACAGTATGCAATAGGAGTCATTCAGAACTAAGATCCAACATCTGCTTAATGTAACTATAGCGGGATAAAAAGTACAATACCCATAGGACTAAACTATAATCCATGAACCAGTTTTGGATTGATCACTTATTGGCCGTTGGAATGATAATAAAGATAATCGGCAAAATGCCAAATATCGGCCCCAATAATCGGCCCGACCCATAATCGGTCTAACACTACTTCCAAACTTTTTCCACCAATAAGGAGATCCATACCCAGTTCAATATTTTAGAGAGAAAATAAAAAAAATAAACTGAGCTAATGTGGTTGTGACTGGTTGAGAACACACCCGTATCCCCGGTTGTAAAAGGGCACACACACTTGTGCAACCACATCATCTCAATTGTTTATTTTTACTTCCCCTCATGAAAATGTTACAATTGTGAGTTTTAAAAGTCATTGTATTGGTTGGAAAAGTTTAGAATGTGTTTGAACCAAATATTCCAGGTGAATCTGGAACACATCCCGGATTCCCGGATGAGAGGGGATGACTGCATAATATTGTAGCTATAAAACTCCATGCGACAAAGATGTGGTGCTGACTAACGTGGCCGTGTTCACAGGACAAGGCAATGCCAAACAAGAACCCGTGGGAGAGCTACAACCCAGCGTGCGAGTACCAGAATTACGCCACTATGAATGTACTAGACTCTAGCGCCAAGGACTCACTGGAAATGACGCCCGCTGAGTGGGAAAAGTGTGTCAACCTCCCCTTGGACGTCCAGGAGGGGGATTTCCAAACAGAGGTCTAAAATTGAAGAAGAAAATGCAAACTCGGGAAGGAGGAGAAGACAAAGAAGAGGTGATGTATTTTGCACTGAATCAAGCAACAGACTTTTCTAACAGCCTTGACATTCGTGTCGGGATAATCGGAGCATGGCAGGGACTTTATGTGCCAATACAAGACTGATGAGAGAGAAAGAGAGAGGAACAATGGGGGGGAAAAAAGGGATAAGGAAAACCATCAGTGTTACTTTTTTTGTATTCTCACTAGTGTACTTAGTGTGGGGCAGCCTGGTGTACAATATCTACCATCACGTGTTTCAAATTATCTTTTCAAGGAATTGGCGAGAAAGAGGGAAAAAAAATTACAACGTCAAGAAGAAACCTCACAGAGCAAACTACACGCCATGTGGTCCCAGCTTCATTGGGTCTGGTTGCTGCTAGGCCCAGGAGCACAATGTATATATTTATGCAGGTTTTTAAAACGTTTATAACAGTCCGTTTGGCCATTGCGACACTTTTTACTTTCTAGTATGAAACATGGGGAAGCAAAGAGTATCTTTTGTGTCATATTAAAATGAATGTTTGTCCGGCTACATTCTTCATTGCTTTCAATGCAATAAAGATAATACTCACTTTTATATAAATAATATATTTCACAACTTTAATACTGCGGAACCTGCTTGAAGGATCCCCGGCAAGCTCTCCCATCTGCAGCCCTGTATAAAATATTTAAAAAAAAAAAAAAAAAAAAAAACGAAATGTTGTATGGTGTAAATAAACTTTTGTCTACATATGTTTTAATTGTGCCAATTTATTTTAATGAGGAAAAAAAATAAAATAATGCCAACCTGATCAAAAGTTATAGCGAAAATGTTAACATTTGAAAAGGAATGTAAATAAAAGAGGAAATATGTTCGTACTGCTTCAGATGTGGTGTCAACTTTGTTGTTTGCTTGGAGTTTCCTCTCTCACTGTTGTTTTGGATTTATTTTTAATAGATTTGCTGGTATCTAGTGCCATGATAGACCTAAACAGATCGATTGGGCCAAACTATTAATATTCAAGTCAGTATGACTTTCAGTTCAGTTTATTGTCACTCCTTGTTGATAGTTTGTACTGTAAAGTTTACTGATGTGTTTAATAAGTTCATCCCTCCAACAGATTTTTTTTATTTATTTTCATTTGGAGTGGAACACATTCAGAAGGTGAGTGGGCCATTCATTACAACCACAAGGTTACCCTTTTAAACATTTAACACGGGTGAGTCGGAGCACAAATGGGATGAGGTTATCAACTATGTACGGGTGTGGGCAGCTCAGCATGCAATGCAGCAACAAAAAAGGGAAACAAATGTCTGCTGTGACCTCGGACTAACAACAATTGGTAGCATAGGGGGAGGAATGGTCACATCACATTTACTGTTTGAAGACTTAAGACCTAAGGGATGTCCTTCCTTTCCAATTCAATGTCTGAAAAACAACTTTTGATAGGAGTTATGAAGAGAACCTGCATAATTTAAGTGCAACAGATGAAAAACAAACTATGTACTAGTATTCTTGGCTCTTAAGGAAAATAAAACTTAAAGCTCTCATCAGATATAACAAAATTGTAAACACGGCAGATGATCTACTTGGTAACTGCTCAACATATTTTCAAAAACTAGTCGGCAAGAAGATAGTTGCAGAGTTGTGTGTATAAAATTGCTGACTCAAGATATTGTGCCCTTGGCATCACACACTGCCCATGTTATTTGCGTGTTGCTAAATAGAACTGTGGATGCTGACAGCCCCCCGAGGAGTGAGTGGCAACCCCACCTTCAGGCTTCTTGAACACAAAGAGGGCCCACAGTGTGAATAAAACAATCACTCTGATCCTTCAGGCATCACTCTGATCCCACGTGCACGACTGAGCTAGTGGTGCTTCATCAAAAGGGGCCTGTGAGGAGAGTTCTAACCTGCGGAAATGCCGCAGGCCGGGCTATGACCGCTGTATCAGTGTCACAACTATAACAAAAAAAAAAAATAAATATATTACGGGGATGATTTTTCATTTGCCTTCCCAGACCTATTAGAGAAGTAGTTCCCAAACTAGTCACAAGGCCAAGATTTAAACCCAGAATCTGCTGTGAGACCATCTTACACGCAAGCCTGGGAATTTTTTTGAGACCATTAAAAAGTGTTTTATCCTTTTAACCCAGGAGGAATTTGTGTAAAAGATGACGTAGGAAGGAAGGAAAAGATTAAACAAGACTGATCTGTCACATCTCTGCTTTAATTTATTTATTTCGTTTTTGCTCACGGCTTATTTCGTTTATTAGCAAGCGACATGGGGGCGGCATATCGCATAATAAGCAAGCTCAAAAGCGGCCTCACAGAATACTCGGTGACAAGGTGCGTATGCCACAAACACTAATTGAACAAACCCAGCAAATTTCATGCAAATCCGCCCCAGGCCAAGGCTGAGTGTCTAACACTAATCCTAGGATAAATGTATTTACTGTCAATTTTATTTGATACATACCCACATTAAAGGGCAACATAAGGATTTTGAAAAACACCTTTTAATTGCTTTGCGGATATGTCAGGTAGACCTTATGGGACTCAAAGTCAATACATCACTTGATAGACACTCACTCATTTCCAATCTGGGTGCCTTTGGAACTCATTTGAAAAATATTATTGATTACAGATGAATCTTTTTTCACCTATCTATGCCAGTCATATAATGACATACAGAACAAGTAAATGTTCTTCCATTAGCTGGCAAAAGGTACAGACAACCTGTTGCTATTCCTACAGCAGAATAAATCATGGCTAAATCCATTTGTGAGTGAATTAAGTAATAATAAATTATTTCAATTATCAGTAAATGTCATCTTCTTATTTTGTTTGGTTTTGATTTGAACTTTGGTTTATTTTTCTTGTCCTTTTTGTCCATGTTGGTTTTCCTGGTGTTTTTTTTTGTATGTCTTGAGATCATTGTTTCCACCTGTTGTTAGCCGGGGCATTTGTGTCTTCCAATCAGTTCCCTCGGTCACTTGTGTCTTGTCCAGGTGTATATTGTTATCTTGTAACTTTGTCTGTATATAGTTCCCTCCTTTCTATTCAGTCTGTTTGACCATTGTCCTTTGAGTTGTGTGCTATGTGACATGTCTTGGTCTGTTGTTGTCAGGCTTTGTTATTTTATGCTCACCAAGTCTGTTTTCCAAGTGTTATTTTTTTTTCAATCATTTGTTGCTTGTTTTTCGTTAGTTTTCCTGATCAGTAGTGCCTTATTTGGCTGTTTTTCTCCTTATATCCATTTTTGTTTGACCCCCATACCCACTTCCTCGCTTCCCTGCACTTGGGTCCTCTATTCCCTGCTTCATGATAGTCAACCATTTTTTGGGACATTGGTGGTGTGAAGTAAATTATTTTCGAGTGCCTTGTTCAAAAAATTTGGGAAACAGATGTATTTGAAATTCATTTATTTTTCTTAAATACATGTACACTCAATAGTGAACACTTGATGTTACTTGGTACCACTCATCACAGCAGTTGATTTCACCATCTCAAGAAAAAAAAAAAAAAAAAAATTAAATGATCTTAATTCAACTTCAAACCATTTTTTCACATCATTGTGATCCACATTTATTATGCAAACCTATTATTTGAAAAGGTTCATAGTGTCTATTAGGTCTATTTGTAAATCAGCCAGATGTGCATGCTTTGAAATGGAAAACAATTCAATGATAATCAAAAAGAAACTCAAAAGATACATGCCGCTTAAAAAGAAAGTGAATGGTTCTAATAAGACTGATTATCTCCCACATTACAGGCAGGAAAAAATATTTGAAACGAGAACATTAAATGAAATGTGATGTGAAAACAAGACCGCTTGATGATCAGCTTTACATGTTCAGTACCATATGCAATTTGAACAGTTTTGGTGAACAAAATAGGAAATTAAAGCAATATACAGCATTTCTTTCAAGCGACAGATACAAAATATGAGAAATGTGTTTCATAAAGTAGTATTTAGCACAAAATGAATTTTAGAGGTGATGGGCAGCCATGTTAAGGGTCTAGAGCATGGATTACCAAACAAAGTACAGACAAACAATTTCTTGGCAAATTGATTTTTCATTTTATTTCAATACATTCTTGTCTTTATCACTCATAGTTTAGATACTCAAAAAGAATGAAAATGTGGGTCTTGAGCTGAATCTCTGCTCTAGAAATAATTCAGTAAATGCACAATTTGCATACAAGCTTTGTCTTAATGTCTACGGTTCACTATGCATTTCCTTGGAGGACGTCCTTTGAATTTCAACATCTTCAGTCACGTTGTCCGGGAGCAGACCTCCTTCAAAGCAATAAAATAAAATGGAAGCAAATTAATGACTTGCCAAATTGTACTTTGTAGTCCCCTTAAGTTATGGCTGGATGTGCTGATCCGAAGGTGCGTGCGTATTGAACCTCAGTGCACATATTCATCATCGCTGACGTCTGAGTCATCGGCCTCCACCTCGCCTTCAATCACAGACTTCTTCCCCCGGCAGCATGACACCACCAGGCCGATGAGGAAAGCCTAAGGAAGAAAATGTAAAACACACATTAGAAAAATGCTGGCTGGGGAGTGTTCTGCAAAACAAACAGCTATTGAAACGATTTTAAGGGTGTTTGGGGTGTGTCCCTTTTAATTCAAATGAATTAAATAGTGCATCATCCGCAGAAAGCGCCAAAGGGGTTGTGTATCATGGGTGTATTTTGGATGCAAATTAAAAGATATACGCACTGAGTAATAGATGATGAGTTTAAGATCATTAACTACTGGCAACTGTTGTGTTAGATAAGAACAACTTACCCCAATAAAGGCCCAGTTCCCAAAGTAGTAGATGGTACTGAAGAACCAAAACTTGTGGAGGAAAAGATATGACCTGGTTACAATGCACTGGTCTGAAAAGAAAAGAAAACACAAATGCCTTATTTTGTACACACAAATTGGTTTGAAGCCAAAACAATCATCTTGGAATTTTTGTATTCTTTAAACATATTCTATAATTCTTGAAATCAAGTTGTTCTTTCATTGATGATATCTGTAAAACATCCACATGTGCTTCCAAAACAATAACATTTTGATAACTTTTTTTTTAAACAGAGCTATTAAATGAATACAACTATGAGGTGTACTATTGAAATGTCTGTCCACCAGTGTAAACAGTGACCTCACATAATGTTTTGCATTGTACAAGTGCTTAACATGCACACATAAAAAAACCAACACTGGCTATTCAACTCAGGAGGAGTTCTGTTCGGTTAGTGTAAGTAAAAAGGACAAGCAAGTCTTGGAAAAGAGCAAAATCGTGTCACTGTCAGTGTAAATGTGACTTTGGAATGCATGAATGTGCAGAGAAGTTACGCGCGGTCACTCACCAAAAAGGTAAAAGCACACTTTAGCATTGAGTTTCATTCTCGAACGGTACTACGGCTTTTTGGACAATCGCAACATTACAGATTTTCGGCAAGTCCATTGAGATAGTTTAACCCCCCCAGACCATTATAAATGACATTAAAGACGGGATTTTGGAGTTTATCCTCTGTACGATGGCTCGTACCTACAGTGGATATAAAAAGCATACACACCGCTGTTCAAATATATAGCATATATATTATATACAGTATATATACTGTATGTTCCACTGCCATATGATTGGGCATCGCCACTTTAGGGTTAAAATTTGGGTTAATAAGTTTTGATTAGTAGATAAAGTAGAGAATAACATGTTGCTATAGAGACAATGACAATTGCTTGGGTATTGACCGAGGTAGAGTATAATTATAATAAATGGGCTGCTCATTTCTTTATATGCAGTTTCAACCTGACATTACTATTGATCAAACTGTGTGGAAAATATTCTCAAGTGCCACTTCTCCCTTTTGGAGATTGCATGGCACCAGCTGTAAAAAAAACAAATTATGTGCCGAGCAAAGCCTCCGAATCCTAGAAGAGAAAGATCGTGTACTGAATGGCATGGACTAATGGGAGGGGGGGGCATTCTGGACCTAAAGTACATTTGAGTAGTATTTTCGGTAGGGAGATGAAACGATCTTCGTTGTTCTTGAAAGCCATTTGGAGCTTTAGCACAAACTCTGCTTCTTCATGATGTTGGTACACAACTCCTCAGGCGACTTGAACTCCATGAACAACACAATGAGACCCCGACAGATCATAACAAATCAGCTCATTATTTATTCATAAAAGTTGACTACAGTGCTAACTCGATAGTTGAACGCTGTCCTTTGATAATAGCATTACGAAGTACACCAACGTTTGCCAGAAAAATACACCTCTAAAGTCAGATAAAAACTTCAATTTGAACACGAGTTCACATGAGAGATAATATGGCACACAAAACTTCAGGTTAATCAAAAGCAAAGGAGCTTGTTTACCTCCAAATGTAAGATGCCAGGACGGGCATAAACCGATTACCCGTTGCATATAAAAATACGAGAAAGGGATATGTTCATCTTCATGCACACATAAAACAGAGAGTGGAAGCTTTGGTCCTGTGAAGGAATGACAACAATCATCTTAAACATCACGACTCGGGAGAAAGCTTGTCTATATTCATCAACTGTGACCTCACAATTTTCCAGCAGAACCCGGGCCATCTGCAGCTCTCCAGCTGCTCACCTGAACTCGCACTGCTCCGAATGAAACCTACAGATGGTTCACAACAGCGGCCTGACGAAATATATTATGATGTACACTGCTGACCCGCCTCACCTTGGAATCATTAGCACACTCTGAGATGAGCATGGGGCAGCTTGTGAAAGTACAGGTAATTTCACCTTGACTCACCACATCTTGGCGAGCGCTGCCCCGTGTAGCACTCATGCATTATGTACAACTTCCATCTCACCATTCAGACATGAGCACATAAAATGTGTGCAATCACTTAACTTACTTACTCCCCATGCCTGTACATATTTTTTCTACGGTCTCTCTACAATTGATGAAAGGCTACCAAAATTCTCTATTCAACCAAAACATTGAATAAAGTAATACAAAAATACTTTGAGGTAAAATACTCTAAGGTATTCATTCATATTCAGGTATTTGTGTCATTTTAGTGACTGACAAGCAATTACCCTATAAAAATGTAAGTAAAATTTTTCAAGCAAAATACACAGGCAATCTGAAGAGACCTGAAATTTGACTGTCCGCTTCATATAATTTGTTTGCATTATGCTACAGAACTGACACTAAATGATTATGCTAATATATACAAGGTCATCATTGGTTGATGAAAGTAATAAATCAATGTAAGTACCTAATTAAGAAAAAAAAAGCCACATATACACACTGATTAAAATATGTGTAGGACATTTCACAGAAAGCTATATGTCCAAAGAATAAATATGTTTTCTCTAACAACATAAATTAATGGTCTAAAATAATGAAAACAATCATTTTTATATTACTTACAAAATAGGCATCTGGATTATTCCGAACTAAGGGATGTCTGTAGATTTTAAAATGAACAGATATACCCAGGGCATTTGACATCTTCCACAGTCTGAGGCTGACACAAAAGAAAATGACTATTATGTTTTGATTGTGTTAAAAGAGCCTCTCCTTTACCATTTTGAATACCGGTTGACACTTTCAAAACAACATAAAAAGCATCCAAAGATCTTTCAACAAACCACAAGCAAACTTCGAGTTGCTAGGAAACAGAAGCAATATGACTGAGGATTACACAAATATACTTTCCAGAACAAAGCCAACAAGCCAGCTGACATAAAAAGAAAAAAGTGTACCTCAGAAATTTTAACACTAGGCCTTTGGATAATATGACCAAATTGAGTCTGAAGCTCTAGAAAATGCAAAATGTTATTAGGATCACGATTTAATGAGCCAAAAAGGAGCCGATACCACCGTTAATGAGGGTCACTCGTGACGATGAAGGCCTTGGATTGAGGACAACAAATAACAGATATATGTATACTGTGCAGAATCAAGCTCGGACAAGAGTAGGTTTACCAACACGTTACATCCCCCTTCTCCTACTTGTATGATAATGTTCAGGTTTATTTTTTTTCCTTAAAAGCATTTGATCCCTCTGATGCATCGTCTCTGTAGAGGAAATAAAATGAAAGTTGGGTTGGCTATGTTTGATGTAAAATCAAAACAAGAGTACAGCTACACTTGGCAATATACGCAGCTGACTCTGGCATGCTTATGTTTTTCCTACACTCCAAGCGTGAAGAATTCAAACAAGTTTAAAAAATGCAGTTCCCTTGGAAATAGCAGTTGAAAGTTAACAAAAAGGGGGTAATAAATGATTTAAAAAAAAAAAGAAAAAATAGGAATTACTTTGAATATTTCGCACAGTAACGAAATTCGCAGTTTGTGTGCAAAAATATGAGTTGGAAGCACAGACATGTCTAAAATCTCTCGTTATGATCAGAATTCCTTTCACTGGAGATAATGGACCACAAATGAATGAATAACTATTGTTGAGAGGCTAACCTTAGAGAATTTGGACAATTTTAAGTTAAAAAAAAAAAAAAAACACAAAATGATTATTCAACTCATACGATAACTGATTAAGTGATAATCAAATCATTGTCGATTCATCGACAGCTCTAACATTAGCCATTCAGTGGTATCTTACGCAAATACATGTTTAAGAATAAAAGAAGAGTGTTTGATGTAGATTTTAAACAGAAGAGACAAAAAAAAGTAACGTTATTGAAGTTTATGTGGGTTAAGGCAGGTGAGTGAATATATTTGGCAATTCTAGTGTATTCTGAAACCTGAAATAGATAAACAATTGTATCACAACGGCTTTGTGTGACTGCAGCATTCGTTGGATACATAATGCATAGTTATAGTCGCAAAGATGTACCATACATTCAGTTTCATGTTTTTGTGACTGATGTGCTATAATAAGTGTTGGCATAGTGACAGCAAAAATGTTACATACCACATTAGTAAATGGTTGTCCTTGTTATTATTCTCCTTAATAAATAATGGATGGCAATAAAGATTGGTGAAGAGTGTTCTACATGAAATGGCTCTGTTGTACACTGGCCTTGCTCTCTTCCACTCAACTTGTGGCAAATGAATCTTTGATAATGTACAGCGGGATCGGCAGCATTTCGCTATTAGACGGCTGCTACCTTACGAGCAAAGATGACACACTCACCCTCAGGCGCATTGGCATCACAGACCCTGGTAGTGCTGAATGAAGTGTTCCCCGAAGTAAGGCCCGATGGACTCTTGAGATTAAAGAAACAAACATAAATTTCACAAATGAGGCTGACTCATCAAAGTAGAATCATCCCAAAACAGGAAAATGCATATATTACTACATTTAAAAGACTAGAAAATAACCAAAAGCAGTGTTGAGGGGAAAGAAAAAATATTTTTTCAGTGAGATAGAAACACAGTGGTGCATCTAAAGCATATATACACACCCCACTGAGATCATTTGAAAGGTAGGCAGACCTTCCACATGGTGTGCAATCCAACAAGAACTACAAACGGTCTCTATGGATGTTGAAACCATCAACAGAGCCTTATTGGGGAGAGCGAACACGAAGAAATAAGTGGGATGAAGCTACACAAACAGCTTCCCTCACCTCTATGAGATATTTCTGGCTGCCGTACATCACGTACTGAGGTGCAAGACTGTAGATCATGTAGCTGGTATGGAGAACAATCAAAAGCAAAATCATACAGAGGAAGAGAAGAGCCTGGGGACGTGTTCTTTTTGGTCGAATTTTGTACAGCTGCAGAGAGAAGAAAATATTTATTTGAAAATGCATGTATGAATGCATATAAAAAAAAAAAAACATAGCGCTGATGTCTGTATTTACCCTTATCCAAAAGAACCAGATGCCCATGTTGCGAATACCCGCCATGGATGTGAGTACAAAATACACTGTGATGACTGTAATCAGCATATAATCCAATGGAAACACCTGCAAAACCATGATCAGAGAATATCCACCATATTTCACAGAGGACAACCAGACAACCGTAACCACATCAAATGGGGTTTAGTTTATAAAAACATGGGTTCCTGAAAAAAATAAAATATTGCTGAAATCCATAACTGAAGGCAACAGTAAACTATACAGTTAAGCATATCTTAACTGAAAATAATCATTTAAATATTGAACTAATGACTTGAGTGTATACTTACAGGCTGTAAAGCTAATAGAAGTTCATTCAAAGGATTGGTTAGATTGGTGCCAAATATTATAAATCCAGAACTGATACCAGCAGAGTGAAGAGCTTTATCCAGACTAAAAAAGAGTCACGAAAAAAAATGTGAGCAAGTACTGTTTTGCTACACAATGGATGAAAAAAAAACCAAAAGTCACATTAACACAAACGCATGTTAAGACTTACTTTGAAATGAACAGCGCAATAGAAAACAGCAGAGCAACCAGGATAAAGAAAATGCCCAGTATAATCTGCACAAAAATAATACATATATACAAACAATGTGTTAAAATACGAGAGAGTGATAACATAAATGTAACGTACTTCGCCAATCTATCAGGCCTTGGAAATAAATCTGTCATGTCTTCTGTGAAAGCAACACCATATGGCTTGGGCCTCCAGTTTGGCAACGATGCCAAAGGTGACAAAAAGACGCAATGGTGCAGCCCAGACATGAGCATCGAAGCTTCAAGCTTGGGAGATTAGTGGCAGCCAAAAAAGCAATGAAGGTTATGAAATGCTTGAGGAACATTTCGTGTTGATAAAAAAATATTGTGCCTGACAGGAATATGAAATAATTGGGCAACTTGTTTGTCTAACATATAGTGTAATTTAAAATATTCTTAATTTAATGAGGTGTGGGTCCATCTGAATCAGAAAAAAAATTGGCTTATTTTTTATTTCTGACTGCCAACTGGCCAAGTTGTCATGGCTCAGTGGGAGAGTGCTTCAAAAATTGAAAGCGGGTGAAAAAACAAAAAAAACAAAAACAAAGGAAAAACAACAACCATGGGAAATTCACTGCAATGTTTCGAACGTATTTTTTAGAAGTTATACTTGGTAGATTAAAGTAAAAAAAAAAAAAAACACTGTTCAGAAAACATGCCAAGTTTAGTTTAAATTGTAAGTTTTGACATCTTGGGTTGACTTCTGCTTGAAATACTTGCAGTTTGCAGTGAGTGGCATAATGGGATTTGAATACATCGGGGTCAGTTTGTTATCTGAGATTGGTCCTACGTTTTAGGGCATAGCTAGATAAATATGGATGAAATAAAAGCACTGAGGGGAAAGATAATATCTGAAAAATAGGAAATTTTCTTTAAGACAAGTACAGCGGCGCTAAAAGGGAATCTAGAGCAGTCCACTTTGCAGCATGAGAAAATGCTGACACAGGCAGATTTATAGTATATTGGCTATGCTGTAGCAAAACAAAATATTACAAACCATCTGTTAAGGGAGGAAATTAGCGTTGATGTTGTGCATTCCAATCGATCATAAACATTTAACTACAAAATAGTTTGCATGGGGACATTGAATTTGATAGTGGTAATTCATCCGAAAATGAGCCTTACCTTAAAAGGTCTGAGAGCACTACCCATTTTGTTGCAGCAGTTCCTCTCTGCAACTTCCAGGTGCCTCCCTCTCCGCTGTAGGACCTGCAACTTTTGTTCGAGTTTCTGCAGATGGTTTCGATCCCGTGATGACAAGGGGCGTCCATCTTGACACTGAGGAGAAAAATCAAAGAATGCAAAGTCAGTGTAAAAATATGAATTATTCATGATTTGTTTTCTTATTGGTAAGAAATGACTAAAAAGTTTCGATGGCATATTTTGTGTGATATAAAAATACAAAGTTAAGTAATTTTAAAACTTTTCTCAGCATTATTGTAACCTCTACAGTGTAGAACTCAGTCAGGAAAAAACTACATCATTTTGAGGAAGAAAAAATGAATAAATGAGATAATATAGTTGGACAAGTTTGCACACGCTCATATGTGGCTGCAATACAGAATACACACCTGGCCTTTTAGCCTTCATTTGTATCATGAGGTACAATTCAATCAGTTTTGTTCATTTCTGCACCAATACAAACTACAACAATAATCAACATATTTTTTGAATCAACACATTTCTGATGGTCTAAATCACACTCCTTATAACAAACTAAACACATTGATCATGCTCAGTGATACATGTTTGTGTCACACCTTGGATTTCAGCTTCTCGATCTGATGCTCGACATCATCAATGTCCTCTGTGTTCTCCAGGCGTTCATATGCCACACTCCGTGTGCCTTTTATCAGATTCAAAGGCAACACAGACATACCGTATGCCTGGAGAAAAAAAAAAAAAAAAAAGCAAAGCTTCCATCTTAATCACACATTATTGTCATGCTGTTTTGCTGCATATGGCACATGCATCCACCTACTCATGCCCACCCCCTGCTAAAAAAAAAAAACAGTGTGGTGCATTAGCTGAAGGTACGCAAACAAGAACTCAATGAGTAAAGTATAATCATTTGGAGGCTTTGTCATTTTCGGTTGAGGGAAATTAAAATGGGAGAATGTATAGTTGTCAGAACTACTGGTACATTTGCTGGAACCATTTTGTGAAGCGAGCGCTGTTTAAAATCACCGTGCTGCAATGTACAGCTTAACAGTGCCCCCATGTGACAGCACTATAGCTTCCATCTGGAATGTGATGCATTTCTGAAGAGACTTTTTTATTTTTTATTTTTAGGGAGGGTATTCGAGGTTACAGTAAGGGGTATCAAGGAATCGTGACTGATGAATGACATGAATCTTATAAACATATTTAGTTTATATCATGCCAGATCTAACACAAAGATTTGCAGACAGAAAAAAACGTGTAGGAAAACAGATTTCAACAGACAACTAAGAAAAATGCTCCTAAGGCTATAGAGGCTATTTGCACAAAATTCAAAAGGTGCTTTTAAATCTTTGACATTTGGGCTTTAATCTCCTAGAGGGATGTTTGAACTTTAATTTAAAATGAGGGGCACCTCTAAAACCTGACAACATAGCGATCAATACAAATGAATATAACAGGGGCGAGTCAATGCGCTCTTACTCAGCCTGTCATGTCCCGCTTTTACAAACCGAGCAGAGAGAGTCATTTATGGGCTCATAATAAAACAAAAGGACATGGTCTGTGCAACGAATCTTTCAGCCCTGACAAACATGCTGCCCTCTTTCCTCTACTTTCCAAAAGTCAGGCTGTATTTTTAAAACAACTTTTAATAGTTTCTGCATGTTATGAAGCGTTGTAAGTGTCGCATGGGATACTAAGAAAGGCTAGCCTATTATTAGTCTCGACTGTGGATCTGCGCTACGGGCGAATGTCGCCCCCTGCAATGAATCATGGAGCTCTTAAGGCCGGAGCATGTCCAGAATATCAAATACGCTCATAAAAGGAAAACCTGTCCAAGATCCCCAGAGAAACATCTCCCTTCCCCTCGTGTGCAACAACACGAGAGAAAATATAAAAGAGAAAAAGGTGGAGACTACATTTGTAGTTCACATTAAATTGTGCTCGCTCATTAGTTATTTTAAACCCAAAATAGCTTCGAGCATCGTGGGGAGTATGTGTGTGGGGTTGGACCCGGCCGGGGTAAGTAACTGGCTGGAATCACTGAACGACTCTGTTGAGTTGGAAGAGGAGGAACTAGGTAGTCACAGGCATCCTTCACAAGCCTTCCCTTTGTTTAGCCGCTTATAGTAGTATGGCCAAACAGAAGGAAGCTCCCATAGATTCTCAGTATTCTTTGATAAAGAGGCCAATCAAGTACAACCACGCTAATTAAAATATGGAGTACACCACAGTGATTTGAACTAACCACGCTAATGGCATTTCAATACAGAAGGCTCTGTGTAAAGACATTTACAAATCAACTACTGTTTCTGTAATCTACGAACAAATCTTTGAGAAACTTTTTGCTAATCTTCTATTGAGGACTACAAAGGAGAACAAATGAACAGACTTATTGCGCCTAAGTGTGGCAGTCGATCGACAGCAAAATAATTAAGCCTTTTCCCTGACACTTACATAATTAACTTTGGAGCGCCTTACCTGACACCTACTGAATAATGACAGGCAAAGTCTGTAAGCTTTCGACAAGAAGCTTGAAACTATTTCCCAGAATGTCATGTCATAGCAGTAAGACAGCGTTACTTTGGCAAAAGCCCATTTTAAGAGGTGTACGGTAATCTTATCAACCTTTGTTTATGAATCTCCATTTAATAGTCTACCTCCACGCTCGAGCATATTCACAAATTGCTGCAATTGTCAATCGGGTTATGCCATTTTGCATAATATACAATATATATGGATAAAAAAACAAATCAACTTTAAACCACTCATGAATGTGTTTAAAGATATACAGTACGGGGACCAAGGGAAACTCGAATTTAACAATGGGGAATTAAATAAGGCAAAGAGAATTCCTATGTGAAGAGGGAAAATATATGACATTGGTCATATTCATTATGTGACCTCACTTACTACATGCAGGTCAATGTCACAGTCTGTTATTAGATCAACAGGCCTTCATCTTGTCAATACGAGGTTAAAATTTACATATGTAGGGCCAGAAATTACTGCGTAAGAGGAAGGTCAGCACACAGGTGAGGCAGTTGACCCATACATCTATATTGTAATAAATATTTTTTAATGAATTCATTGAGATATTTCACATGCTAGTATGGCTGGATGTCTAAAAAGAAAAATATAAGATACTATGCATCTGCTACCTAATGATAAATTGAGAGCTACACGCTCTAAGGGCTTTGTTTGCAATCACTATCATATCAGCATTAATATTTGTTGTAATTATATTTAGCAAGAACAAGCTGACAGAAACAGTAAGCTAAAGACAGTGAGGAGCATTACGATGTAATGATAAAATAGAAAGTGCGAGTACATCGGATGTAACTGATATGAAGAATGTAGTTCTATTCCCGTTTGGGACTGCAGATACAAAAAAAATTCCCTTTTCCAGCATGTTATTGGCAAAGTCAATTGCAATAGAGGAGTGGTGCAAATCGACGCAGCGGTCTAGCCTCAAACTGTACTTGATCTTTAGCCATTCTATTGAGAAGTGTAAGAACAGTAGGTAAAACCCCAGTTGAGATGGATTAGCGATGCTAAAGGGAGATTGGTTCTACAACTTACTAGGTTGTGTATTATTCAGTCAGAGCTCCACATTCAATTGTTGTGTAATTTGTCAAATGGGACTCTAGGCTCCACAGAAATTGGATAGATTGAGGTTGGCTGTCACTTTTAGTTTCACTGCTTGGGGTGATGCCCAAGTATTTTTTCCCGTATTTTGGTTTTCCCCCAGCACTACTGTGAGAGCTAGGCCACAGCCTTCACAGAATATTCATCATGATAACTGTAAGAAATGGTCAGGATAAAAAAAAACATCTGTAGCAAAGAAATCTGACCTTTGATTTAAAAAATAAAAAATAAATCAATAACTTGGTGTGATTTCTCATATACAGCGAGATGAAAAGATACCAGTGTGACCTCCGAGATGTTCTCCACTGACTGAGACGATATCAGTGAGTAAAGATCAGCATACGCATGCATAATAAAAAGTATGTGCCGATGTAACGCCAATAAAGTGTCATGACCAAACATGGCACTCTCAACTCACTGTGTAAGTGATCACTGCCAGCATCCCGATCAGAGTCAGAGTGCTGATGGAGAAAGCAAGAGCATGTAGGCCATCTGCAAGAGGAAAGACAGGTTGACATTTTGAAAATGATTTGACCAAATCATTTCTGCATAAATTCAACGTTATAATAATAACAATAAGGGATAAATAAATAAAAGCTAAAGATTCGGTGGCAATAAAAAGCAAAGAGGATGACGTTTTGCTCAGTTGCACAAATGCAAAAGAAAAAAAAACAAAATGCCTGAGGACATGCTCGCTTCAAGTGTCTGTACATAGCAGTTGCACTACAGTGATAAGACTCGTCTCGTCTTATGCTCATAGCATAAAGACCACCGTATTGTTGAATCTGTCAAAAAATACTCCCACTACTATCAAAGACACAAAGAAGAAAGTGGGGAACATAAAATTCATTTTAATGTATTATTCTGAAAGGAAACGATGAAAACAGGTGAGAATCACAATAAATGTCAGTACTTCACTGTTCCTGTATTATCTTTTGGATAACGTGTTGCTGTGAAATCGTTTGTGAGTCTCAGTCTTTGATTCCAATATACGGCAGAATAAGATGTGGTATAAAAAAATAAATTAAAAAAAATCGGGATCTGGGGAATATAAGTAAATTGAGCTGAAGAGTTCCGCGTTTGATTGAAGCATAAAGGCGACCACCCATCAGGCAAGGGCAACTATAGTTGTCACAGCAGCTGTCAAAGCTGGAGTTAGAAGAGGGGGATTGATGAACAGACTGATAGCCTCTCTCCCGTGTCAGGATCCCACCTGTCATAGACTTGTGTGTAAAATGCAACACACTTGTCATTGTACAGATAGCCCTCACGCTCTCAGAAGCAACTTCACAGCGCAAAGACCGCCTGTCAGCACAGGTGCTTTTCTACTTTATTTTCTCCTTGATGGGGGCTATTCAATTAGGGGATATTGAGTCAATATTCAGGGTGTGGATAATGTGGTCTCTTAATAGCATCTGTCATTGTGTATTGGAAGGAAGGTGAGTGACATCTTTACGTGTGAAGTAAAACTTTGCACAAATACCTGCCATGTTGGTTAGACTAGTTTTTGATGCTTTAGTAAATGTCTGAGTGTTCAAGGGTAAAGTGGTCAACGTACGGGTAGTTTGGAGGAGTTAAGTCTTGGTAGTTGAATCAATTTATTTTGAAATAAATGAATGATCAGATTTACACATTGTGATTTTAGTCAGTTAAAAATAATGACTTTAAAACAAAATCACCCCAGCCCTAACTGCAACCATGGCAAAGTTGAGAAACCAATTCAATTCACATTGTTCTCAATGCGCCAATCATAATAGATGGAACATTACTGTAATTGTCATGAATATAACATTTAAATAATTTAGATCCATTGACCTTAGTGACCAGCAACGGCAAAGCAGTCGGCTACATTATGTGCACAAGCATCGCTTCCCTTAACATAATTAACCTCACATCTGGAGAGAGTAGAAAGAGAAGGGAGGGGGTGGATTATAACAAGGATGATCCTCACATTTCCACCAAGGCAGACTGAAAATTTCCCCCTGTGCCAAGGGAGGAAGGTTAGGAAGCACGCATTGGGGGTCCCCAACAGTATAACGTAGCAGATGGCTCAGCTTCCTTCTTGATCTGCATATGGCAGAGGTCCAGAGGACTCCTAGGAGTTCACATTTGAACCCCCCACCCCCATTAGAATGTATTGAGACGCATATAAAGCTATATTCATTTCAACAAGTGAAGACATCGAAGGACTGTGCCGTCACTGTTTTTGTATAAATTCTCAAGGCATTTTTTATTTGGGGGATTTGGGTCACTTCTTTCTCATGTTATTTTTAAAACAAACAAGGTGTCCTTGATGAGACGAGCAGATGGCGATGCCGTTATACAGTGTACAAAGCATCGAGATTGCTTTACTGATGTTGTTTATACCATTACAAATTAGCTATGTGCTTATTTTGAATCCCATTTTACCCTTTTATTTTTATTCTCAGACATTAACACCAGCATGCAAATGTGTGAAATAAAAAATGAACATGCGAGTGTTGTTAAACTGCACAGCAAAGCATTTTGCTTACCTAACAGCCTTAAACCACAAAGTCTGTTAACTAAAACAGTCAGTCAATAAAACAACAGTACTTACGGCCGCTGCCAAGTTCCTCAAAAAGGTATTGAACTTTCTCCCACTGTGTGGCATTCTGTTGTGGTGGAGCCTCCAGGGGCACAAATGCTCTGAAAACACAACAAATATTTGCAACAATTTTGGTATGGTTGCATACGTTAACAAAAGGGTATTTTAGAAACTGTTGACAATGCAACAATAATTCCTTTAAGATGTGTTTTCTTATCAGAAGTACATACACTTCTTTTTTGTCTTTCAACTCCAAAAAGTACCTTCTCAGCCAGTGCATCCTGATCGCCCAAAAAATAACACTGCCCAGAGTTCCCACCTAATCTCGACAGGTAAAGACTGTCCCGATAGAGCTGAAAGGTTTTAATCACAATTGTATACATGCGGCACTAAAACGTCAGAAACCATTTAAAAGTTAACAAAAGCTTTGTAACTCAAGCAAGATGCTGCAGCGTGGACTGTCTCCCAACAAAAGCTTGGTGTCTCCTGGTGGCAGTTCAGGATGAAAGCTAACACGTTGTTCAAAATAGAGGGATTGAAACCATTGTTGGAAATAAAACTTTAAGCGTTTCAATCCATGAAGTGAACATTTGGATAAATTGCATGTCTCGGGGAGATCGTTTTAGCTGAATTCAAGACATCAGGAAATCGATTGTGTTTGTAGGTGTTGCCTATAAAATAAGCACACTTGACACGGTATATTATGGATTGGTTGAGTTAAAAAAACATTTAGTTTCACATATGTGCCGGCATGTAAATGTAGTCAAGCCATCTGTTCCATACAGATTGGTAAAAGGCAGCTTGTATGTTTGTGAACTAGACACCTTAGGACTTAACATCTATTTTGACAATACAGAGAGATTCAAGTAATGCACTTGATTAAAACATTGTTAAATAGAAAATCTGCCTTATTTAAAATTCAAGACCGTGTCCCTTTTATACCCTTATTTTGTCTTATCCCTTTCCAATTGTCAAGCAGCAAAATAAATTACCATAAAACTTACCCAATTAAGAGCAACACCACGCAGACAAGTACAAATCCAATCGTGTACTTCAGAGCATTTTTGACTTGCTACAATGAAAGAAAAAAATGAACCGGTCAATCATGTCCATCAACACAAAAATAATTTATTGCGCATATGGGAAATACGGGGAAGGGGTTCACACTCCATTAAGCAAATGAAAATTCCTATATTCCCTTTCTGACATTTAGGCATAAATCATTCTTTCAGTGCTCGTTCCATATATAGGCGCATTCTCCCGTCCAGATTTCTGACGCACTGTCCGTGTGCAAGCTGTAAGCAAACGCGGACACACCACAGATGCAAAAATCATAGTAAAACTAGCCTACAGAAAATTAAGATAGCCTATAATGTTGGCCTGATTCATGTTAGCATAATACCATAAAAGCAGGCACGCTGTAAGGAATGCTACTTAACAATATTGTCATTTACAACTGCAAAGGGAATTCCTAAGAAGACATAAGAAAAGTCAACCATTACTTACCGAGCATCTGTTGACATTGTCATCGTCTCTTTCCTCATAGTAGAAATAAACAAAAGGGATCCATAGAAACACACAGAAGAGGATGATGGAGTAAAGTGCTGTGAACAGACATCTGTAATTAGTGTCATTCTTCCATTTGACTTTTGATTTCTTCATGGAAAAAAATAACAGCGAAGAATGCTCAAAAACAAATCTGCATTTCTTGATAGGGATAAAATACAATAAAACTTGCTCATGGCACAGACACTTGCATTTTAATACATTCTCACAGGTGATAATTCAGCATCAAGAAATATTACTTTTCTCATGGAAGCTTGAAATTGTCATAAAATGTAATCTAATTGCAAGGATGTGAAATTTCCCTTGACAAATTAAGGCACCAGTGAATATGCGCCAATTAATTTTTGTGAATATATTTCACCTTTTTCATACCTCTACAGTCATAACCTAATGCAACATTTCATCTCGGCCAGATCATTAAGAATATAAATGTCAAAAAAAAAAAGAAAAAAGAAAAGGGAAGTGGTTTTAACATGACTTTTTGGACAAACATTTTAGTGATGGCTTTAAATAACACTTAGCATTAAAGAATTAAGAACCTTAAAATGGTGTACGTGTACAGCACGCACTTAGGCAAGGGTGTTTATTTCTTGTTTTAACCCTAAAGGAAAGGGCGTTGTGGTCATTTATGTGTTCATGGCTATGAAAGAGGAACCAATTCTGCAACTTTATAAATGAAAATTCCCAAGGAAGATTGTTCATAAATTACCTAGAAAAGTCCAAAGCCCAGCTGGCACTTACACTTGAAATGTTAAGAACAATGTCTACTGACAATCCCGAATAACTTTGCAGCATTTTTTATGTATCAAAATTGTTAGCTGTTGAAGAGAGAAGGAACTAACAATTTCATCATGAGAATGGCTTTCAAAACAGCAAAGGAAAATGTTGTTTTGAATTGTTGGTCAAACAAAAGAAACGGTTTTAAAACGTTCGTCTGAGCTGCAAAACACTACTGGGTGCTTGTTCAAAACCGACTATATTTTACAAAATGTTCTTTCTCCGACAAATATATGTCATCTGTTTCTTGTTGTTTTTCTTCCCAGGATATTAATTTGACAGAGTGTTATTTTCAATAAATATGTGTTTATTTTGCCACTATCCATTTATGCTCATTTACAAGTAGATAAACTGACTTTAGGATGATGTTGAGAGGTGATAAATGCAAGTTATTCTCTATATGCAGTCACTGGCATATGCTTTTGGGTTACGGCAATGGGTCAAATTAATCATAACACCATGAATATTAACATACTGAGAGAACGGGTCATACTGCATTACCATACATCATCTGTTAGTCTCTAAGCAGATCTTCCACAGGGTCGGAACAAATGGCTGGGGATAAAAGTTTAGCACATTTATCCCCTCTGACAGAGCAGAGGACAATATAATTAAATGTGCTCGTTTACAAGTTCCCTATGTTTTGGACGGTGTGTTGTATTGTACTCACGGGGAATGAAAAGAAAAAGACACATTCAAGCAGATTTTGCATATAATGATGCAGACACAAAAGCCTGCGTGTAATGAGGATGCAGTGTGGAAACAATATCGAATGTAAGGTAAGCAACATCGAATATATCATTGCAAGCAACAGAATCCCTCGTAGAGCCGCGTAAGGCTTAATGAGAAACATTAGACCCTCGTCCTTTCCTTACCATGGCTGTCCACAAAGGTATTAGAACCTAGACTCTTGTCCCATGCTGACAGGTGAAATATATTACATTTTATGCTAAAATTCAATGCCGGGGGACATTTCTCTCTGAGACGCTCCCTCACAAAGGACTCCAGAGACGGATGAAAATATCTGTCTATGCAGGCACTTGCTGAGAGGTATGGCACTATGACAAGAACGAGCATCTCTGCATTAGGGAGATACCTTGTGGATAAAACTATGTGAGTGAGGGTTGGAGGGGTTTAAAAAGCCCATCAGTACCTATCTCAGGAGCCTCTTCAAACTGAGAATATATAGTAGTTAGAACTGCTCAATGGCATGAGAAAACCTCTTGACAGTGGCCCGATACTTCTTTATTTTATAACTAGTATAAGATAAACATATGTACTTAAAGTTACAGTAAAGGTTGTCGGAATATTACAATACAATATCACAAGGTGGAGACTTAAAATGTGTCAGATTTATTTTTTCTACAGAAGCTCCTGTTTGTATTTCTAGTCTGCATTAGTCTGGTTGATAGGACTATCGACCTTATGAGTTTTTCGAAACACAAGGCTTTAAACTTGATCAACTGTGACTAGTGATATGCACCCTTAGGTGTTGTTTGATGCCAACCGGATAGCTCAGGGCTAGATAGATACCTTAGCTATGTACATATATCTACCTGGATGGATGGAAGGATGGATGGATTGACGGACTGACAAGTGGGTTGAATGGTTAGGTTATGGTGGGTGGGTTGGGGGTTGGATGGATAGATGGATAGATGGATGGATGGATGGATGGATGGATGGATGGATGGATGGATGGATGGATGGATGGATGGATGGATGGATGGATGGATGGATGGATGGGTAGAGTGCAAGATAGGTTGTGAGTGGAGAGAAAAAAACCGGTTGTAGTTCATTTACAAGATGATGGCATCTTTTTGACCTCCTCTCCTGCAAATGTCATGAATAAGAAGAGGAAGCCAATGATTTATTTAGAAGGGCCCAGGGGTATTTTGCCCTGTTGCTTAAGGGTCTTCTACACTACTGCTTTGAAGCAGTAAGCAGTCAAAGGAAATTTATAAATGGACAGAGCTGCAAGATTGAATGACTCGGCTTGCTTTCAAAGTCACGGATTCATCAAAGATCACAAAATCCTATTTGAACTCGAAAATTAAGATGTTTGTATAAGTCATTCATTCAACATACACATTATATACCATGTATCATGAATATTATTTACTTGTAACTGTTGAAATATTGTTAACCCTATGTTAATGAAAGAAAAATAATAGAAATAAAATAAAAGAATTGAGGACTGTCAAGGTCGTCAATGAAGAAATGTGCTGCCAAGTGTCTGAAAGCTTGGTATCGGTCCCACGTCATGGGGTCTTGCGACAGAATAATGACCCAAAACACAAAGCTAAAAGCACCAAAGAATGACTAAAAGCAAAACATTGGACTATTCTGAAGTGGCCTTCTGTGAGAGCTGATCGAAATTACATTAAGCATCTGTGGCAGGAGCTGAAACATGTCCAGAGGAAAAAAAAACCTTCAAACTAAAGAAAGCTGGAGCAGTTCATTCATGAAGAAAGGGCCCAAATACCTGCCGTGTGCAACAAAATATTAAGTTGTGGAATTATTTTGATCTTTCAATGCGATACAGTGTGTTAGTTGTACTAAGTTCATTTTGTTTTTACTTGTCAATCACTTCACTGGTTCTTTTATCACAAACAAGATATTTTAGGTTGCATTACCTGACATGTTACGGCTTGTACTTCTGCCTTCATCAGAGTGTAAGGCGGAAGTACAAGCCGAAACATGTCAGGACATACAACCTAAAATATCTTGTTTGTGATAAAAGAACCAGTGAAGTGATACAGTGTGTTGCATTCATGTGAGGGACATGTGTATCCAACGCACATGGAGCTTGGTCTCCACCTACTGGTAAATAGAAAAGTCCAGTGTCCCTTCCTCAATATCTCTCTTGAAATGGGCATCATAAAAGGTCACATTTAAGTTTTGATAGGCAGAAAGATGTATTTGCTCAGTGTCAGCTAACAAATCCTCTGATTGTGCTCGGCTCCCCTTTGGCAGAGGAGATGAACGTAGGTCACCCCTATATGACGGTGGAGTGACAGAAGAATTAAATGTAAATCTAAATAGGCCACAAAATGGGCTGATCAGTTCATCACATTTTCTTTTTCTGCCACCATGACCCATATGCAGAAGAACATAATCTGAAATGAACAATGCAGTCTGAATCCAGTTTAAGATCGCATGAACAATGAGACACGGGAGGGCAAATAGAAACATAAGCAGTTGTGAGATGTTTATAAGAGGTGAGATTCAGGATCAAATACTTTAAATTGTTAAACCAAAACATTGTCTCCCTTGATGCACAACCAATTTAACAGCTACTCCATAAACATGCTTTCCAGACCATTTGGCCAATAATGGAATTAAAAAGACTGAAGGGATACATCCTTTAAGACTGAACCCATTTAATTATTCATGTCTTGATTCTAACCAAAGGAAAGTTTAGATTTGAGGCTATGTTTAATCTAAACAAGGAATTAAACCCAATTTGTATGTCCAGGAGACAACTGGCTACATTCCCTTAAAATGTTACATTACCACACGCTGAAAACAGTCTTTGAAAGCTGCTTTGAAAGTTTATTGTGGTATAACCGGTGGAAGTAGTTCATTGGATTGAGCTGTCGTAGCAAGGAGACAGCTTGTCATTTCTTAACAGACGGTGCATAACAGTGTTGCTTGGAGGCACTTTAGGCTAGCAGCTGTTGGAAAATGTGTGATCGTGTCTCCGGGATGGCTGAATTTGCTGTCATCAGAGACAGCAGACTCAAAGCCAAACACGCAGGCCAATCACAGAGACGTTTCAGTGCGACATAGTTTTTTATGTTAGAGAGTGATAAGGAAAACAGTCTGGATTCGGGCCCTCTTATTGTAATCACGGACAAATACTCTTATAAACATCATGTGCTATCTTGGGGGCTGTGTTCTTTCATGCATTTTTTAAGCCTTTTGCTAAATTGGGTTTGTACAGTGCAATGGCAGCATGACATAAATGTTAATACTTTTCTGTCTTTATGTAATTAAATCCTTTAGTCATTGGTAAATTGGTCATTTCCATTGCTTTATTACCAAAAACCATGTCCTTAACTTGGAAATTGAGCTTGATGAGGTGATGAGGTGACAATGCAAACAACTGGAGGGGTGTAAGGAGGTCACCAGTGTGAGAACAATGTGAAACTTGTGAGGTCCAGAGTCAGACTAAATAAGACCTATGTGGAAGTGAATGACAGGCCGCAGCTGTTATGATCAACATAAAGGACATTTCAGTCTTAAGTCACACAATATGGGATTCTTGAGAACCAGCTGTGTGTAATCTTCTAAAGTGGAAGGCTAAGGGAAAGTACTCACCGTAATATCCATACAGAACAGTATCTTCAATTTGGGCTCTTGTCTCATTGTTTAGAGCCCATTCCTAGACGATGAGACAAAAAACACTATGAAAATCCAAAGTATTAGGACCCACTTTTTTTCTTCTGCTAAAACTGTGTGAAAACATTTTTAGATATCTGCCAAGCATCTCACTCCTGTTTTTGTGCTGTTCTGCTGACACAAGCGCAAAATCTCGGTTGCTAATCGGCCAGGGGTAGCGATGCGTAAATCGCCATGGTCCCCCACGATGCATCTTGGTCGGCTATGTATGCTTGATGGGATGCTGAATTGAGTGGAGGTGGGCGGTGAGGAAATGAGCTCAAAACCTCCCCGCTGCGGCAGCCGCCCACTGAACTAGGGCGAGACGGCTGCCTGGCCACCATGGACTTTGTCAGCGGCCGTGAAAGTGTGAATATCATTTGGTAGGAACTAGAGAGCTCACACTTAAGAGGTACATGTGTATCCGGCACTGAATGCTCAATAAACAAGCACTTTTAATGGCGGTGGATCCAAATCCTTTTTTATTTTTTTTTATTTAATGTTTTGATTTAATCACAAAACAAAGCTTAGTGTTTGATGTGCAGTCAACACAAAAACAGACAATGAGTTTTCCCCAGCCTGCACAAAACAACAAATGACATGTTGTTAAAAAGAAGTTGTCCATACACACACAGTCTTCAAACACATACAAATGTAACAGAATTGATGAGCCAAGAAATGAATTAAGCTTTAAGACTAGACAAACAATCTATATTGCTTTGTTCTGAAAGAAAATTACAACCTATTTACAAGGTGCCTGAGGAAACCCAATTTCTTTGATCGAATTTAGCGAGGCTATTAGACGAGCAGATAGCGGATACAAACCTTGTAGGTGCCATTTGGGTACTTCATGAAAGAGACGAGGAAGATATCCACGGGAAGAAGTGCAGATGTTATTAGCGCTATAGCCAGTGCACATATTGCCGTGATGGTTGAAACAACTTCACTCTCCTGGCGACTTTGAAATTTGCGGATGTAGACCCAACAAAAAGCAAGGATGACCTGAACAGTAACATCAGATATACGTTAGTAAATATAGCATTCGACATACTCAGGGGTGAAAGTGACAGATTGCTGAGTTCAAAAAGCATCGTGTTCTTTCTGTAGGTTTGCTGGCAAGCTTTTAGCAACACATAGCTGATACTGGGAAAAGCCTCTATCACCTTATCCGATTACAAAACACAAGTTAACACAGGATATTCAGTAGAGGGCTGTGGAAAAAGTTAAGGCCACGAGTTGTGAGACACATATCATAGAAGCCAAACTCCAGTTTCAACATTGATTAAAAAGAGGCAAAAATGGTCCCAAACTAAGGACCAGTAAAAGCTGTAGTGGTGAATACATGTCTGTCTGTATATGTTCTTTCTGTATGTGTGGCTGCTTCATATGTTGCATCAGCAGTTATTTGCTGGTTTATAATTAACGTTGATGCTACTTTTTGTTCGTCCAGCTATGGCATTTTGTACCCACAGTACATTAGAATTTGTTCCATATTAGTCTAAAATAGAAGACTTTGATTAGAATTATGTTTTTTTTTTTGCAATACTGTACAATAAAATGCACTTTGACAGAAAGAAGCAGCATCAATCTTGTTTGGTTGTATTTGCTGTCACCGTTTAGTTGTTGAGTTTGAAAACACTATCCCTACAAAAGAGATGGCCAAATAGGATACTTCCCAAATGACAAGGTCAAATTCAAGGCACATAAGCGGGAGGAAGCGAGGACACTTTTAACGCTAGTCCCTTCAGATAAAGGGTTGCCACTCTTAGGCAGGATCAATTAAAAGACAAGCAGCCTTATGCCCTTCTGCTTGTTTTTTTGTTTTCTCAGTGATGATGTAAGCTTTGAATCTAAATCTGAGCAATGTTTGGTGGTGTTGAGGCAGAGGGCAGTCAATAGTAAGGAAGTGTAGCAACTTTAATGGCAGGCAGACCGTTTCTGGCTAAGCCAATAGTCGCAGCTAATTATGCACTAAGCCTGCTGAGCTACTTTAAATGCATTCATTTCAGCACTACTGTACTCACTCTGGGACAGTCTAAAATGCTTAACGCAAGCATAAAAAGAAGCTTGACGTCACGTAATGCCATAAAACTGTGATTGATTGTGAACAAAATTTATCTGGACGTAGGTCCGCAACAACCACAGAAAATCGAACAATCCATCCAATACTTTGGCGGCTCTGAGCAACAACAAAATAATACAATTACACATAAAATCAGACAACTACATAGTTAGCACACACTGAAAAAAACAGAAATGAATGCACTATTTTGCACCACAAAGCACTGAGTTCGGAGCTCTATAATAGCTCTCCAAAATTACTCTGCTTATATTTTTAATCATTTTATCTTTACTGAGGGACTGTATTTTTGGGGGAAAGAAGCTGAGAAATATGAGACTTAATGACCCCTTTTACTGGAAAAAAAATCATGCACATTTTTAAAACCCATTCCGAAACACTTCCATCACAATTCTGACACTTTAACAGTCAACATTACTGTGATGTGATTTAATTAATACCTTAATAAGTCTCTAACAAAATGTGAAAGCAAAAATGTGAACTAACACATATGCATCTGTGCAAATAACATGAACATTAGTAAGAAGTAATAAAAAAGTTCCTATTTTTTTTTTACATACATTACATATATACATACATATCACATACATGACGGGAAGCAGAGTGACTAGATTTAAATATGACGGTGCAATGTCATTGTTTGTAATATTTGTAACAGGTAATGTACATCGTTAATATTGCACTTACGATTGATTAGAAGAAACCCATGGATAAATAAAAAATGACATCTGTCAGAGAAATCACGATTCAATATTTTCCAAAACGCATTCAGTCCGAAGTTGAAGGCATAGACATACCTTGAGGTTACGCCTTCGAGGATCAATTAATTAAGCATTGATAAAACTCTTGGGGTGATCTTTATTTTAAGAGGTTGAAGAGAGCATACGTACAGAAGAGCATAATGTTGATGTACGTAATATACATAAAAACTATGATCAAACCAGCAATCTGTCATATCCGACACAATAACGTAGATGCGCAATATGGCAAACCCTGGTTATAGTCTAGTGTCAACAAATGGCCACGGGTCCACACTTAAATATGCACGTACAATTAATAGATTCAGATTATGCAAAATAATGAAAATGACAAACGATGACAATCAAATCCAAGCGACTGTCAATCGATTGTAACACGGTAGCAAGCCATGTTGACTCGATACACATTAATCGAGCAAGTTAAAAGATGCAAAAGTATCTCGGGCAATGATTTTTCCGTTCTAAGAATGGTGGTGTAATGAGACAAATGCACAAAAGTACTTACCAAGAGTATAAAGGTGAAAATAGACCACCCAAGAGCCGACTCGGTGAGAAACGACTCAGCAACCATCTTCACTTCCTACAATAACAAAACCACGTGACGGTGGTGACGTCATTACGCAGACGTCCACGTCGCAGACGTTTTCCTTGTCAAACCTGGCTTGCTCTGAATAACCAACCATCAGAGAAAAGAAACAATGAGCCTGCTAGATAACTCAGATGCAAATTTTCTCATGCAATAGTGGAAGCAGTGCACCTAAGAAAAACTAAGAAATGAAGAGAATAATGTCGTCGTTGAGCAATACATTTGTAAATGTTAGTGTTGGGGCCAGCAGAGAAAGTCTTGCAGGAATTATCACCGCTGATTAAATAATATGTATTAATGTGGAAGCAAAGTTATGCTATTTATCACAAGCAGCACGTTAATACTTTGCTCGTATTTGGCTTTTTGATATGGATCTTTATGTTTTGCTCATTTTAAACAAAGTCCCCTGGTGGATCACCCGAAAGCTAAACAAATTGTATGTGTCCGCTATCAGTGGCCAGAAAGCAAATTTGCATATTTACCCTTGAGACAGGATGTTGACTGTAATCCGAACGTACGTGTCAGTTTTATATTTCACATGCAAGCGTCCGAGCCTGAGGAAATATTATACACCAAGAACAATGCTTTGTCATTGCACTGTTATTCTTTGCAGCTTGTGCAACACATTAAGATGAAAATAAATAATTATGGGATGTGTATTCTCAGTGGGGCGTCAACTTTAGCCCAGCTGGAAATAAGGCCTACATTATACATATTAGGTAATACGGATGGCACATTATTAACTTGTTTATATTGCACCACCTACTTTGTCTCACAGGGGAATTCTAATTTCCTCTGCATGTTTTTTTTTTTTGCCTCATTCAGTTTCACCTGATGAATTGTGTTTAATGCGTGTCTAAATACGCAATGCATACAAAAGCTGGTGTGTGCCCAATCTAACAAAGGACACAAAGACATCTATAAAAGTGACACCAAAGCTAGGGCAATAATAGAATATTACGGAACTACTGTATGATAGCTATAGTTAACTCGCAAGATGGAAATATATTGTCAGTCGCATATTCATCTTCACTGTGTCATTATTGAATTTTCATTGAGTGCAGTATATCAGGTATATCATACAGTGCTTTTGATTTCAACTTTAGAGTGTATATTCCTAGTCTTCTACTATTCTGCAGCAATTTTGGAATTTGCTTCAAACCAGGGAATGTTTATTTTTTTTTCTAGTTTACAATGTGTATTCCTAGTCTACCACTATTCTACAGCGACTTCAGCACCTGCTTCAAACAAGGGAATGTTTATTTTGTTTTTCTTGTTTACAGTGGGTATTCCTAGTCTACCACTATTCTGCAGCGACTTCAGCACCTGCTTCAAACCAGGGAATGTTTATTTTATTTTTCTAAACGAGAGCACGTTTCTCACAGCTATTCTTGAAGTGTTTGCCGTTGATATACTTTCTTTCTTTCACTTCAATCATATGGTCATATTGCATAAGGACTCCATTGTACTGAAGCTGCGAGCCAAATCGATGCGTAATTGTATTTTTTTTTTTCTTACGTTGATGTCTACATGTCTTCTCATCTTGGCAAATGAATGTCAATGGTTGTGTGTGCGCAGAGATTAGTAACACATTATAAAGACAGGTGCTTTACAACAAAAGTGCTTTGGATGGTTAAGACTCTGAATGGAGTGTATTTGAATTGAGGGCAAACATTTACTGTTTTTTTCTTTTTGCAAAAACACACAAAGTGTACAAATGAACAAATGAAAGCAAAATGATCTAGTACAAATAATCTACAGATGCACACAAGCACAGTCTCATTAGAAGAGCCTCAGGGGCAATGCGGGATTCAAAATGATTGCATTCTGTTGAACCATTGTACCTACAACTAAGAGTTTTCTTTAGTAATACATTCTGTATGTGTTTATGTATGTTTTTTGATTGATTTTGAGCTCACGGCCATTCATTTGTGTTAAATATGTGATATAATAAAAAGTGAATTGCTTATATCCAGTGCTTCAACAGTAGTAGTTGTGTGCACTTTAAAACACTATTTAGTTTATGCTTAGTAAACAATAGATTTGTGTCAAACCTTCGAGCAAATTTAATGAAGAAATCGTTTTTGAATATTTGACAATTGAATTCAAATGTAAAGTTATGTGCTCTCACTATTTCAAGAGAATATCAAACATGACGATCTCTCAATTACCACATTTCCACATTTACTGTCAACTTTATTTCACAGTGTACACAAATAAAGAAAAAATAACTGTTTAAATATTCTCAGTGACGCCAATCTTTAATCTTAAAAATAGTGACTTTCCACTCTCAGGTACTATTAAACTCTCTATTAACTCCTCTGCCTTTTCAAATACTATATTCACCTGGATGACAACATCATATTGTTTAATGCCAAATATATCGCTGGTAGAAGTGGAAATTCTCTCCAGATTAATGATCACCTTCAAACTTAAAAAGTTCATCAGCACTAGATAAATTGCTTGCAGAAAAAACGTTTTTTCTTTGTGAAAAATGTCACTAGTTTGAATTTATCCAGAACATCGAAAAAAGATCTGACTGCACAAATATTGCGGTAAACCATTTAAATCAAAACTATATGGATAGTGAACAAGGGGGATGTTAGAATAAACATCATTTAAAAAAATAATTATCTCATCTTGTCATCCTTATCAACCAAAAAGTTTGAATGACGCTGACAACCGGTGCGCTTGCGCTCGTCCACTTGGCTGACTTGTGAGTTTGTTGTCCGTGTTGCGAGTTTGTTTTGCTGCAGGTCTCCTGCGTGGAATGACATAGTGGAGTGGGAGGGCCACTTGGTTGGAACTAATAAGGAGCTCTATCAGCCGGCGATCCCACTGTGACTTATTTCCAAGTCCTCAAACCCGCGGTCGGACTGATCTTTATCTCACATGGATTATGCGCTGTTTGCTGCCTTTTCTACCTTACTGCATTAGAGGAAACTTTCCACGCAACTGTAAGTACTTAAAATGAATAAATTAACGCATGCAATTTGGAATGTATGCCCACATTTGCGCTTTAAACCACAACACCTTACCTTGCAAACATGATCTGTTCCGCTTTTTTTTTTATTCCCCTTTTCAGCGGACATGCTGCGCTAAAATGTTAATTTGACCATTTTTCCATTGCTTATGTACCGAGTGGTATTTCATTTAAATAAGATTTAGGTCGGACAGCCCGAGGAAATTATGCGCTAAATACCCTCAAAAATTAAGTCAGGCAGCCAATCACCAAACGCACTCAGAAACACATTGAGAGCTGTCATTATAAATTAGACAGCCAATGGCAGAGTGGAACTCAGTACCTAAATGTTTAAACCCTTTCAACACCTGCCTTAATATATGCACGTGAAATATAACATTTAGTGCCAAAGTATTGGAATGGTGCATAGAATACGTCCCATAAGAGCAGGGCTTTGCTTAAAGTAAGGTTGTGTTGAGAATAACATCACGCCTTCACATAAACAAGGAACGTGATACCTCTGTAGTGCTACTTGTCCCATGCTTGACTTCAAGTTGTCACTTCATCCCTGAGCGCCATCATGCCAATGGGCCAAAAGTTCCATGCTGTCAGGCTGCAGTGCAATGTTTGTGTGCAGTGTGGTGGGTCCCTTTGGGTCAAGTTCAGTCCTCTTGTGCTCTTCCACACATAGCTGAATACAAGGTGGCTTTTAGTCTAAATATATATATTCTTCATAAACTCAGAATCACTCATGTTGAAATCTATCGCACGCTTTGCTGTATATTTATGTTGCATACCTCACTGTGATCCAGGTCCCCACACATGCAGGCATGCAAAATGTCAAAGTGTGCTGCAGCTCGTGAGTCAGAGGTTTTGAGGTTGGTGTCTTGCCTAAGGGCACCTTGACCGAAGTCTGGAAGCAGACTAGCATCTTAGTAAATGCATATATAGTATTTGTTGTGCTTTTTTTGTCTATTGGACATAGCAGATGCACCTGATAAGGTATTTTGGAACTAATTGCCTGTTTAATATTCTAATATTTCATCACTAATGTTTGATCAGAATCGTTCATACAAAGTGAAACAGCTCTCTGAAGAAAAGAAAACGTTTCTCAAAGTGTTTAGGCACAAAGTCCGATTGCCTTCTGCACAGTGGCATCAAGGCGATCATGTCACATGGTTCTGCATACGCTCACAAGTTGAGGTTTATCGGTTTACTCCTTTCATGTGAGGCTGTTCATCAAAACACCGTTGACAGCACGCAGATCAAAACACTGGTGATTTAATGCCGCGTACACAGCCAAGTTGAATGCTTTCATCGGATGAGGAAAACACTATAAGAACTATCACAGAGTGGTATACTTTTAATTTATAATACAACTACAGTACAGAGAGCAGAAACAATCACATAACAATACACTAGAAATGCTCTACTATATATTCTGCATCAAATGTCTCCCCTTTGCTGTGTGTATATTGTATTATATATATGTATAGCAGAATTATGCATCCCAAAAACATGCTTGGTAGGCCGATTGAGCGCTCCAAATTGCCCCGAGGTGTGAGTGCAAGTGTGAATGGTTGTTCATCTCTGTGTGCCCTGCGATCGGCTGGCAACCGGTTCAGGGTGTCCCCCGCCTACTGCCCCATGACTGCTGGGATAGGCTTCAGCACGCCCGTGACCCCCGTATAGAAGATGGATGTATGGAAGAAGTCAATGGTCCAATTGTGTCGGACTTGATGATGCACAGAGGCTTTTGAGTCAGAAGAGTGCATCTGAAAATAGGATTGGTGAGCTGCACAATTAGACAGTTTTATTAAAATTATATCAATAAATCATATTGCTAAGTTATCGCTGTCTTTTAAAATGAAGCCAATGCTTTTGAGGATAATTAATAGAGTGCAGTGGAAATGATTGCAGACAACCAAAACAGCACAGATTGATTGTAAGCGATTTCAATGTCAAGCAGAAATGAAATTCTGTGTTGTGCCTCTTTTTTTTTCAAGGTTTTCAAGGAAACAACTTTATTGTGTCAGAGCCATGACCTGCCTGCTAAAATGGACTGCTTATCTTTGGACTTTTCTCTTAACTCCTTGCATTTTCGGAATGGCAGTTAATGAACGGACAGGTAAGTACGCCAGTGGCCACTTTCTGCCCTCCTCTTTCACAAATGATCATGTATGTGCAAATAGTCTGGAGTGTTTCAGCTATTCAAGTATTCTACTAATTTTAGTTCAAATCTGTTTGTAGTGTTTGTTTTTGCAATTTCGGTTTTGTTTACCTCAGCTGGTTCCTGTTAGTTTTACTTCCTGGTTTTGTTTACCTTTCTACCATATGGTCCCATTCACTTGTCGTCCATTTATGATGAGTACACTCCTTTTTATTTATACCTGTATTGTCTTCATGCTCTTGTGCTACACAGCATTTGAATTGTTTGCCCTTCACTGTTTTGGGGTGGAAGAAATAATTGATTCATAGATGCATCACAATGCAAATGTTTATCAATCAATAACTAGATTTAAATGTAGGATTAATCAATACTAAAATTCCCTATACAAGGGCGAATGATTGACAATTAATAATACCAATGTAAAAAAAAACGTGTGGTTTGTCCTGCAAAGGAGAATGACCTAATATGCACTATTGCGTGAATGGAATGTGAACAATGAAGGGATGTAGCATTACAAAATAGAAAATAATTTTGGGATCCACTTGACCAATTTAACAAGTCCATCTTAGTACTTAATTAATTAATTTGTACTTAATAATCTACTTTGTGATGGTGTTTTTGCCAATGACTTTACTACATACAGCAGTGCTGCCAACTTGGCAACGTTGGTAACTTGACACTAAATCACACAAGTTTTAGAGCTCTCTGGTGACTTTATTTTTTAAAAGAAAAGTAACCAACAAAATGTCTAGGGACTTCATCTGGTGTTGAGGGAGACTTTCGGAGAAAGCTGAGGTGGAGTTAGAGCAGTAGACACGAGGCATGAGGTTTATCTTTTGTCTTCTTTCAGATGATTCCTGTCCAATACTGAATGTAGAGGTTCTCAGGTTTTCTGATAGCTTTGATGAAACTCTGGAAATCACAGGTATGTACCAAAGGACAAAATCTGCAATGTAAATAGCACAACATCAAAATCTACTGACATGTCCTGCTCCACTTTTTTTTTTTTTGCAGGATTTGATCTCACAGAAAAGTTTCTTCTCCGAAAGGGGACAGTCACAGAAGACTTGCCTTCATTTCGCCTGGGAAGCGACCCACTTATCAAGCCAACTATGTGAGTCGCAAATATTGAGGATGTGTGTGCTACACCTGCATTTGTGTGTCATTGCGGTGTTGTGTAGATGTTTGAGGACAGATGGCCTGTCTGGCTACCAGAGGCCAGTAAACACTATCACTGTAAGTATTGCTTTGTACCGCTCTGGTGCAATGCAATGCAAAGCCTCTCACGTGTAGCCAAGACTGTAAACACTCTGAAACTGCAATGTCCATTGAGATTTACACCCATGTTATTACACATTGTGCTTTTCCATTCACCGGAGTTCCGAACATCAGCAGAAGCGTGACTAAAGACCACATAGCTGTATGCGGGATTCGTTTGACTTGAAGCAACTCAGATAAACTGCACTCAGAGCAATACTTTCATTTGCCTCAGCCAGTAAAGGCAAACAGTGAGGTGAGCTCTTAGATGAGGAATCATTTGAACAGAATAAATATATAGTATTGCATTTATTCTACAGATGTGCTGATGGAAGAAAAGTGGAACTGTGGTGAGCGGATTTGTATGGCTATAGAGTAGAAGCTGACTTTGTTATACTCATGTTCTTTGAGTCCTGTTGGAGGGAGATTATATTGGCATTCTTCCAGGAAGGCAGAATTATTTTTAGTCTTTTACATGACACGCAAGTAGTAGTGACCGCCGCTGTCCTTCGGGTGGGGTGAAGGAATCTTTATGTCGTCCGGTGATTTGCGGTATGCTTCCCCTCTGTCCCGTCATTCAGCTGAAAATACATTTACCTCTGCCTCAGTCTCTTGCTCTGTGACTGTCCGTCGTGTCCAAGACGATACTGCTTCTCAATGACACTGCTGACAGTGTCATTGGTTATAGTGGAGAGCCTGTGATCCCTCTCATATCCAATTATCTAAGTACTTTGACAGGTGATACTGTGTGTCAGCTGAGGAGGGAGCAGTACCAAGTGTGAGGCCCCTCTGGACGCGCCCTCCCTTGCTTGCTCCCTCCTGGTCTCCTTCTCTCCACAGCCACTGAAACATTACTCCATTTAACATCTAGTTCGGATAAGTGCACTAGTACATTCTCTGCGCTTTCCATCTGGCTAATGTTAAGCTGGATCCATACCGTAAAACATATTATGGTGTGTAGATCATGACAGGGAGCATTTGTGTGAGGTGACAAATTATTGTACGGTCTTAAGGCTCAATGTCTGTCCTTTATGGCCATGTTTGGCCTTGTCGTCTTTTCATTTTGCTTTAACCTTTGTCACATTCAACTGAGACTTCTGTCGGGTGATTACATCCGGGATATACTTTCAAAAGAGCTGGTCTTAGGTTTAGTCTACTTTCAACCACTTTTGTCAAATCGTCAAGTGCGGCACGGCCTGTAAAAGAAAACACCCGTGATCCACTTGAACACCCAGCATGGTGGAACGCGGTCTGACAAATAGTTTGTTCAAATATGTCATTTGGTGCCATTTGAGTCGTGCTCTTCACAAAATCTAACAAAATTGTCAGGACCTTTCCTTTTATGTGATTTATGAACCAGCTGATAATGTCTCATCAGTTGCCCAAGATGTCTTGGTAAGATGAATAATCAATCATTAGTCAATCAATAATCAATAAAGATTCAGGACCACCAAGATATGATTGGTCAATGTTTTTTTTATAAAACAAACTGTAATAAATCCTATGACATGTCTTCCTAGTTGCAAATTGTTCCTGATCCTAGTCATTAGCTGATCTGTTCATTCCAGAGCACGTGTCTGTTTTGAATGTGGGCTTGTGCTAAGTCGTCATTAAAGCACTTGTTCACATGAATAGGGCATCTAACTTGACAATTCACCTTGTTGAGCCATCTTTGATCCCTCACAGGATCGTGTATCCGCAATAGGATGTGAGCCAACTGGGGTAACATTTGAGCTTTGATTGTTCCATCTGTTGCAATCTGATTCCATGGGCTCCGTGAAAAAAAAATCTCCTAGATAGGATTTCCTGAAAGACACCGAAGCTTCTTTAACCGGAATGGGAGCATTGCAGTGGCATTTTGTCAAAGTGTCGTCACATTTTTGCCGTGATACAATATGCTACATGTTGCAAGTTAATGAAAAAACTTGCCACAACTCATAAAAATTGAATTAGTTTTTTTTTTTTAGCTCGTGAAGCAGCACTTTTATTCAAAATACCGTACATGCAACATTTGCTGAGGAAGATATTTCTGACTGCTGCTTTTCATTCAGTTATACAGCCCATATATTTTTGCACTCCCATTGTCGCATCATCTCTGAAGTGAATCAGCATCTTGACTGTTATTGCAAGAAAAAATATGTCACCATATGCAGTTTGTGTTATACGTGAATTTCCATTTGTGAATGTAAATTAGATTACATTTCTGGGAATGAGAAATTGAATGGAGAACGTGATGTTATGGCAGAGTAGGCATGCAATAAATGATGGCTAATATTTGCTGTCAAAGAATGAGAGAGGGCGGTTGGACGATTTCCAAACCGACCTCCTCTGAGATTTGATTGAAGCCATTTAGCCGCAGATGGCAGTGAAGGTGAGGTTGTGAACTTTGACCCTCTGGGCCCTCTGAGATTATGCATGTCATACAGTAAGACATAAGAGCTGGCTTGGGGAGTTAACCGGATGTAACTCTGAGTCATTGTCGAGTGTTGTTTGCGCGTATCCATCCAGCAGCATCATCTTAATTTTAGTACAATTCCTGTGGAATTTCTTTCTTGCATTGTGACTCAGTTTGCATGAACACAATGTTCCCAGTTTGTTTCTATTTCTTGTCAATATGTTATTGTATGTTCCTTGTTCCATCTTTGAAAAACCATTGGCACAGACCTTAAGTATGTGCTCAAAGTATTCTGTGATCAGCTATTATTATAAATGCAGTGTATGGCCAAAATGATCAAAACACAGAAATTTGCTCCTCAATTTCAGTCGCTGATTTGCAAAACTGACGGGCAAAGAAAAAAATGGAGTCTTGGTTTATTCACAGTCAGATCCCAATGAAATTCAGAAACATGGAAGTGCAAATAGAGATGATATATTTGAATGAAAACTAATTTCAAACCTTTTAGGAGAACACCGCCCAACTAACTTACTCAACTGACCTTTTCACCGTTGTACTATTTTTTGCTTATCTTGATTTAGTTTGTTTTCGTGACCTTATTTTGGGCTGGGAATAGCACTCTTTTCAAATGTATACTGGCTGTTATTTTATAATGCAATCTATAAAACTGAAAGAGATGTGAGATTGTGCAATGGGTGACTGAACAGGCTGTAATTCATGCAAGGGTGAGCTGGTGTGGTTGTGCTGATGTAAAAGACGATATTGTTTTTCCTATATCTTACAGTCCATCTTCTCCACATATTTGTTCATTGGCTCAAAATTGTTATTCGACTTTCCAGAGCAGTTGAGGTCAAACGCATAAGCATACATCTTCATTTCATGAAGCATCCATGAGCAAATAACTGCAGCACATGGTAGCACAGACAAGGTAAAAGATGGGTTAGTGTGACTCTGGATCTATGCCTATATGTTTTCATTAGTTGTATGTCAGGGAGGCTCGTGTAAATGTCTTCAAACTAAACGGTATCAAACGTGTCGTCTTTATTTATTCATGAAGCCGAAGGTTTATTGATTGCAGTCATTTGTGTTGATTGTAAATCCACTTAAGACATGCCTCTTATTTGAATAATAATATTCCTGTCATAAATGTAACATTCCTATGACAGTCTTATTTTCATTTTTGTAGACAAGTCTTCCCGAATGGATTGCCAAGTGAATTTTCCCTTGTCACCATCTTTCGTGTGAGAAGAACTACAAAAAAAGACCGATGGTATCTTTGGCAGATATTCGACCAGGCTGGAGAAACTCAGGTAGTCAACCAACATGTCAAAACCAGCATTACATAACACATAGTACATAGTGGAACCTCCAAACTCAAACACAATTTTTGATTGACCGAATTTTAGTTTGGATTTCATTTTGTTTTTAACTTTTTTTTCAAAGAAATAATGGAACTGATATGTTAAAGAGTCAGTCTTGCTGTCATTGAATTATACAACTGATATTTGAGGCGTTGGAATTTAGAGGTTCCACTATACAAGAAAAAGGAATAGGTGGGTTGGAATTTTTGTTGTTGTTTCAGAACTCCCCTTTATTCCTGCAGGTGTCCGTTGTGATTGATGGCGGCAAGAAGGCGGTGGAGTTCTCCTCGCAGGGCCTGCTGAAAAACGTGCTCCGCTACACATTTAAAAGCCGTGACCTACACAGCCTTTTTGATCGACAGTGGCACAAGTTGAGCTTTTCTGTACAGAGCAACATCGTCTCTGTTTACATGGACTGCAAGCTAATTGAAAGGAGGCTGACTTCCGAAAGGGATGACATCGACCTGAGTGGGCGTACACTCATCGCCACCCGAATACAAGATGGACGGCCTGTAGATGTGCGTTTTCCATCTTGAAGTTTCCACTGTTTTCTAGGTTTTGGTGCATACGTAAAGGGAACAAACGTTTTCTCTCAACATATTTTCAAAATGTAGCACACAGTGATGAAATTAAACAGTAGGTCACTTGTGTCTTTTAGTCAGTGAGTGTGCCAGACTAGAATGTAGCTTGAGTTCCATTAGCAGTTGACCTTTAGGTTCACTTTTTATGTAAATACATGAGTCAGCACATTACAAAAATTGAAGTGTTCAAATTTGGCTCAGAGTAAGATGTAGTTTAAGGTGAAGCTAAAACCTTAAGTGATCTGAATTTACCGGGTTTCTTTGGACACAGTGTTAAAGTTGAAATGAATTTTGCAATGCAATTAAATGAGTGCTCTTTTCCCCAGGTTGAACTCAAACAAATTATCATGTACTGTGATCCCTATATAGTCGATATGGAAACATGCTGCGAGATACTTGAGCCAAAGGTAAGTCATCCCACAGTAAACGTATCCAAAATAGCCATAGTTTTTCTTTTTCCCTTCTGCTTATATGTGTAGACTACATAGAAATATTTTCTCTTCAGGGTCTAGAAATTTATACCATAAAAATCATTCACATAATGTGGAGCACATACCAAAACAACACCTTTTTAGCCAGTCAAAATCCTGAAGAAAGCCATTTCTGCACAAGACATGAGGTTGCCAATACAAACCCGAGGAACTATATTCATCTGAAATAAACACCTGATATGATACTCCTCATATCACACTTGATTTGGTTTATTTATTACACACTGCATATAGTCATCACAATGTATAATTTGTCATAGAATATTTTAAACATTCACAGTACAAAGTCAACAAAAACTTGTGTTCATGAAAAGAGATGAAAAGAATAACACTGGCTCAGAAAACCTGGTTTAAGGTTTCCTAAATGGCAGTTTTAGGTGTCTCGGACAATCCATGTGGTATCCATATGAGACTAAAGGCCACAACACACAAAAAAAGCCTTAAATCAATAACTACTAATGTTGCAATAATTTCCAATGGTTTGTGGCTTTTGACCTTAATTATTCCATCTCTCTGGGTACTTGTGCTATGTTCTCACGCATGGTCTTAGTAATTAATGTACTGTGTGTCAATTGTGTTTTCTTGCACCACATGAATGCAACACTGCTCCTTAGAATCAGGTTATCCAATCTATGTTTTTTTTTATGTAGCAAAACAAAGTAAAGTGTCTAAATGGGTGTATTCTTTATATTGACCCAGTGTGACGCCAAGAAGACATTTAACGGCACTTCCCCAGCCCCAGTTCCAGCGCAGCTTCCACAGATGCTTTCTCAGCTTCCCACACAGCCAAATGACAGATGTCACTGTCCAGTTGTAAAGGTACAATCCATTTAAGGCAACAAGGAAGGATAATTGAACACATGTAATGTCTATTGTAACCCTGTCAACAATGATTTTGACCATCCTTTACAAACACCTAATGTCCAGTTAAAGAACATATAGCCCGAAACCCATTTCCCCTCAAGTAGACGGATAATAGTGATAAAATAATAATACTCACAGATCCAACGCTCCTTGATCGTTTCAGAAAGGTAAACCATGCTATGAATACTAAATAACACTAAAATATTATTTGAGCTGCAAATTGAAAAAATTGAAACGCAAATTGAAACCTGGAAGCATTGAGTCTTCTCTGAGATGAGCAGATGGCCAATTCCACACTAAGCCACCGTTTTCGGATTCCTTAAAAAAGATTTTAAAAAATCAGGCATCTAATCCAATCATTGTTTGGTCTTAAAAATGTTAATGCACACCCTTGCAAAGACCAACATTTCAAGTCATACCAAATTTCAGTTAATACACACCCACAATAGCTTGAATCATTTGTTTCAGCAAAAATCTATTTCAAAATGTTTAAATAAATCCACCTTCAAAAAATATACACAAAGTGTAGTTAATATTTTAACATTATGTGTTTTGTTGTGTGTGTTTTGTCTTTTTATTGCATAGGGGGATACTGGACTTCCAGGTCAAGTTGGACTTCCTGGACCAAAAGGCGACATGGGAGAAAAAGTATGTTTAAATGTGTTAACACCACCAGCAACATTCTTGCGGTTTGTATATGTGACATTTTTTTCCCCTGTCGAATCACTTTTTTTTTTCATGAAAAACATGTATTTGATGTTAATCAACATGTGTGGAGGAATGTTTTTTCGTTTGAAACTTTTATTATTTTTTTGCCACAATGCAATTTCACTTAGCATCAATTATAACTGGATTTTGGTCATTCGCAATACCTCACAATTAGTTGGGGTCAACTGTACTATGCATAAATGTGTTAAATGAACAACTAACACCATGTTTTTCTGCATGCAGTCTATATGAGAAACATGAAATTTTAGTACAAAAATAAATTTGTATGACCATTTTATTTAAACAGAAAATGTAACACCTAAGAGATGAAGGAATGATGATTTTGATTGTCATGTTGATAGGTCTTATGTACTTGTTCCACGAATGCTGTAATTGGCATTAGTGCTGAAGAGAACAATGCCGTTTCCATGACAACTAAATAACAAAATGACTTGCACTAAAAATACTGCCTTTCTACCGCGACAAAAATCCCTTCAAGAAAATCATTCTTCTGCTTATTACTATTGTTCTTCTTGGAACAAAATAATCGCCACACATAATGGGCAAATAACCTAAACCTAAAAACCCTTTCATAGAGTTGGAAAATGAGTCACAGCAAAGAACTTTAAGTGTGTCTGATTAGAGTGGATGGCTTTTAGTGAGGAAGGAGAGCTTTCTTTTTGGATCACAATGCTTACCTTGTAAAACCAGCGTATGACCATTAACTCCTTAAAATCTTTAGTTTTAGAGAATTCAGTAGGTTTCTAATGGATTGTAAAGTCTTAAAAAGTATTCACTATTCTCTTCATCAAGCTGGTCATAATCAAATGTATGAACACTCTATTTAAGATCAGTATTTGGGAAAAATAGGGGTATGTACAGATATGTAGAAAAAAGTTGTAGCCCGAGTATTGCCCTTCCATTTTTTGTTAGTATATGCTCAGTGTGCAATAATTCAAAATGCACTCCTTTCAAAATGCAGCACAGCAGCTACTTTAATAAAAAATAAAAAAATAAACTCCCTTTTGGTCTATATCTTTATCTTCAAGGGTAATTATAGCTAAGTAGGTGTGATTTTATACCTAAGATGGACTTCGACATGCTTCTTACAAACACAAGCACTTTATTATTTTATTTTTTTTCCATTATCTCACCGAAGTATGTTTTGATACTCTTGAGGTGCTGGCCTCTATTGTTAACACCTGAAATGTAATTTCAAGTTTTCAGCCAATCAATACTTGGCACCATTTGTTTACTCGCTGAACGCCAAAATTCATAACAAATCCTATTACTATCTTGAACACGAAATCAATGACGGTAAGGAAAACCATTATTGAGGCCTGCGCATACACACTCCAGTCTGATGGTGGAAAAGAGGCTTTGTAGGCTGATAACATACTGTGCACTGCACTCCACTTTCAAACACATGCATTCGCTCAGCACCACATAACCCTCCCGTAGCCGTCCAGGCTTTATCTAAATATGTCAAACGTTGGTATTTGCAACAATACCGTATGAATAAAGAAGTCTATTTTTGCCTCCCAGTAAAATAGACCTGGTGGGGTATTTGAGACTCTATGTGTTTAGTTTGGATGTCAAGTCAAATATTTTGATATTACTCTTAATCACAAAATGTCTCAGTGTTTCACATGCCCCTAGTTGACAATATTCTTTGATCTTAACCCAAAGGAGGGCAAAGAAAAAAAACAAAAAACTGAATCCTTGAGAAAGGACCGCAAATGGGGGTCCCCCCCCAGGATAACAAGGTTGCAATGGATGCAGAGTGGGCAACATTTAACATGTAATACTATAAAATATTAGTTGAAATAATGTGAACGTCTTTGTTCTTGCTTTCCTCATGTGGGTTTTTGTTGTTGGTGTAGTCATCACACTTTGACACATTTTTTTCTTTTTCAAAGCATCCAATTTTTAGTGCACCCCTATTTAAGATTATTCCACATTGATCATAAATTTCCCCAGAAGGATCGAGTGTATTTTAATCTTTGCTGCGTGTACATTCATAATACATGAGAAGAGGCTAATAACGTTGTTAAGCAAACATTAATGAGGTGAACTTGTGAGGCTTTCAATTACTGTTACAGAATCCCTTTCTATGTTGGGATGTAAAAAAAATGGCCAGAGTGTACATATTAGCAATTTAGCACGACTTTGTAAAGATTAATCAAAGACATCTGGGCAATCCAGAGCATTTAAAAGATGCATAATGAGAAGCACGGCCGAGTAATTGTGACCTAGACAGTGGAGTTCTTGGGAAAGTGTACGGGGGATTACTTTGGTTGTGTTACTCTAACAGTGGGTACTATCCTGCATTACAGTGAGAGTTTGATGGAGGATTCTACTACACTGCAAAAGGATTAAACCGCAATGATTAATCCAAAATCCCCCAGGAAATTAAACAGATAAGTAGTGGGTTATAAGAATGGAGCTTACTTGAATGGAAATCCATTTTGCATGGCCCCGCACATAAACCCTGGTATTACTAGATTTACAGCTCCTGTATATGCATACAAAAGACAGGGGAAAAAAAAGCATAATAGTGAAATTAAAACTTCTTCCTCAACAATTACCTTTGTGTACAGCTGTATCTGCAAAAATGAAGCAAGCTTGCCTCGCCGTTCTGTGACAGTACTCTAATAGATGATATGCCTGGCCATGTAGTTCACAAATAAAACTGCATTGTTTGTTCAAGTGTGGATCATCAATATTGCACATTTTCGGTAGAAAATAATTAAATAAATGATCAAACAAACACTAAAAATGACTTCAGAATGCCAAACCATTTTTTAACTGTCCTATTTGTTTCTTTTACAGGGAGACCCAGGAGAGGCCTGCAGTCCAGAAAGCCAGGGTCAGAAGGTCGGTACTACAAACTTTAACCTTCAACATAGAGTAGTCCAGGAAGGGCTGTATGCATGCTAAAAGGTAGTTGAAATCCATTGTTGCATCGCAGAATGCAGTAGTTTTTACCTACGCCACAACTTAGACCTGGTTTCTCATTGTGGATTAAAAAAAGATGTGTTAAAGTCTCATCTACTTTCTGTCACCAAATTCTCAGGTGCACCGGGTGCGTGCAATAAAAATATGCACTCAGTTCCAAACATAGTAAACTAGACTTGCTCTGGCTTTTTTTTTTTTTTATTCAGTCATTGTATATCTTATGAGCATAGTGTAATATTAAGGGGAAAAAATGTCTATTTATAGTGATAGTTTTAATTCCTGAGACATGAATTGAGTGGTGTTGCAATTTTCCAGGCTTCATTGCTTGCCACATTTTAAAGGTTTGCTGCAGCTACTTTTATCAGAACCAAAAATGTAATTTTGTCCTTGGATGAAAGGGCTAGACTTTTTCTAAGACCACAATTTGACCATGAAGTTATAAAAAAACACCATAGGTTAATACCACTGCCACAGCTTTCATGACATTTAACTCACAACTCAGAAATGAAAACTGAAAAACAGAACAAAATAGTTGTAAAAATAGCTTGTAGTTGTGTACCAGTAAGGCTGAAGTGATGATACTCAGTTTCAAGCAATTTGCTGGGTAAAATTTATTTGTAGACTGTAGCTATGTTTTCTACCACTGCACAGATTTTTTTGTGTTTGGGACACAGTTTTGCGCTGATCTTTTAATTAATAAATCACAATACAATGAATATAATTCCAGGAATATGTCCTTGTTGGAATTTGTTTTTGATTGGTTTTATTATCTTCTAGCTATTTCCTAGCAAAGCTGTTTTACACTTTTATATTGGTTCACTCCAATCACGATTATCAGGGAGTTGTATAATATAATGAAATGGAAAAGCAAGGAATGAAATGCAAACTTTTCAAGGACCTTTCAACATTCACTCTTGACCCTCTAGGGAGAAGATGGATCAGAAGGACAGAAGGGGGTCAACGGGGAGAAGGTAAGTGCCACTATCTTCAGCCGACATATATTCCATGCATAGCATATCAGCCAGATCCAGCATCATCAGAGAATCAATTCTTATAGGCTTTTCATTTTCTGTGCCTGTACCTTGGGGCATGAGAAGCAAAGCATAATTTACTGTGTGTCTGTTTTCTTGTGGCTGACGTATTTGAAGTAGATCTGAGTGTGCTCTAGCCCTTGGTGTCCTTCTGCAGTCAAACTAATTGATATGTGTGCAGCCATGGGCTTGGCATACTAATGGACTAAACTAATTTCTCAAATTACTGTATGCCTCTTCTATGTCACTTTAGGTTAAACTTTATTGCATGCTCACAAATTGAACTGCGGGGATTCAGTTAATGCGTCTACTGTAAGACTACAGTATGTTCAGCAGCAAAGGGGTGCTTGAGACACACATTGGTTTATAAATTAGTACTTTTAGAACTTTACAGAAGTTCTTTTAGGAAAGATCAGGTGAGAGGAACTCACATTTTAGTGCCCATTAGCATGTTTAATGATAAACTGTTAGTTTACCCACTGAGGTGCGATATAGATTGGGGCTGTGCAGATGGTCACTTTATTGTGGCTTGGCTGGCACTCACACACAGTCATCAAAATATGTCCCTATTGAGAAGAGAAACATTTGTCACAGAAAATTTCTTCGGTGTGGCTATTGAAGTGATTCTCCAAGTTGGATTAAAAAAAGATGTGTTAAAGGTTAAAGGCCATCCCTACCTTGAGAAGCTACCATGGAAACAAGAATTTGACTTTATTTTTTATGAATAGCACACATCATGTTTCAGCAATTGCCAAATGACTCTCTAAGCTCTAACTAGTTTTGTGATATATTTATGATGCATTGCAGCTAGCCAGCAAGTTTAAGTCCGAGCAAATCATGATTGTGCAGTAATCTATGCAAAATGCAGGTTGAGGGCCAAAAAACAAACAACAAAAGCTTAATTGGCAGGTTACAATCGTGACTTTAAACACTAACATCACTCCAATGTGGAATCCAATCCACCAACCAGCCGCCCCACATTTCTCACTTTGTTCAAGAGTCTGTAGCTACTGGCAACGCAACGTGCATTTGCACATGAATGCCATTATCAAGTTTATTGAGGAGACCACCTAATTGGATATAAACTCCATGCCAATCAAAAGCAGCACATTCAGTGGCAGTCATTATCCTGCAAAATAAAAGCGAAAGTCCGTGAGAACAGGTGACCTTTTTAAATCACGCTGTGACTTCATTCCACACCTATGGGAATTGTTACTGAAAAAAAAGTATATGAAAGTATTCAGGATATGAGCTGGATAGGCAACACCAATAAGAGCTGGCTTCTGCAGGGACTTCTTTAAATTTGCAAAAACATTCTTTCCTTCCTCATTACACCTGATTTCTCCAAACATTGTTATCGTCAGTAAATGCAATGCATTTATAAAAGATTTCTTTTGCAGTGTGTCTTTTATGTACTGAGCAATTGTGTCAGCTGATTCGTTTGGGATGCTTTTAATTTCGATTAACATTGAATCAGCAGAGGGAACAATTTTACTGCCCCATGGTTCCTGCCATCAGTGGACACGCCACAGTAGTTGAAATGCATCTGCGTCAACAGAACGGGGGGCTGTCACAGAATTTACAATGGCTTCTGTCTTTGTTCGGGCGCATGAGAATTTTTGAGCTGATAGGGAGTCTGTGAAAATCTTCCTTAAAAAGCCAGATGTGCAGTCCATTGACCTGTAGCTTTCATGGTGCTTAACTGTAAATGAAAGCATAGCTACCTTTTGCTGCAGTGACGGCTACACTCTCGGACTACGTCACAAAGAAATCCGTGACTTTGGATGATGAGCTCTCGCCCCTCGCTGCTTTTGTGTGCTTCACTGAATTCATATGTGCCTGCAGGTCGTTGGCATCTTTATTTGCCACAGACACGTAAGTGCCTGCCTTACATGTCAAGAACACAGCTTCATAAAGATCAGAACCCTGGCAAAAGCACGGGAATTTTCTTTTCAAATCCTCCGTGAACGTGCATTTTCGTTTCAGCATTGCTTGTAAACACTCGGTGTAGAATGGCTAACCCACACTACTTCCTTCACACACGCACAAGGGTCATTTTCACAGACACGCATCCTATGGGAGAGAGAAAGAGGGAATGTGCAGCGTGTAATCCAGCAACCACTTCAATCTGTATTTAGAGTATATGATGTTTGACGGAAGACGGAAGTGTAAACGATCCTTTGACCGTGATATTCTGATAGAATAGCACTTTATATTTAGATCCCTGCGGTAAATGATTGTCATTCATGGGGAGTAATAGGCACGCTAATAAGAAGTAGTTCCCAGCATTCACTGTGATTGGTTTCACAGCAGGAGAGCAGGCGTGATGGCGTATCGCTGAGCAAATGGAAAGGCACAAAAGGCATTTCCTGCTGCAGTATCTCTGGTATTTGATTGTCGGCGCTCAAGTTATCTATATAGCTCAGATATATTTTGCTATTTTTGCTTTTGCTATTCTTCTATTGGGATACTTAAAACAACTCCTACTTTAATTTAGCCTGTTTCCCAACAGGGAAAGCTCCATTTGTTGCTGATTATAATGTATACAATTGGAGGGACTTGCAATTATCCCCCTGCTATCCAGACGGGGCACCGACCCCGAGCTGGTCCAGTTAGTACAGCGTATAAGTAAACATAATTAGACTGTATTTGTGCACCCCTGCGTGTGTGGCTTTAGCTGTCCTGGGCTGGGGACTTGCCAGATTGTCTTGCAGCCCCACCGCTACAGGAGTAACGAGACACAGTGGTGTGTGTAATTAGCAAGCGCGTGTACACACAGCTCCCCATAGTGTTCTGACCTTGTGCTGCAGCACAGTCACAAAAAACAGCACCCCCTCGCTACCTCCTCCTTGCCTTCATCCAACCATGTACAGACAGCAAAAGCACACAGCTTGCAACAAAAGATAACAATGCAGCAAGCTCAGCCTCTTGAGTCCTTGTGCACCCGAAATGCCGAAATGCTTCGGTGGTCTCACAACACCGTGAAAAAAAAAGCATGTAAAAAAGGTTGCGCAAAAGACGGCAAGTGTAACAAAGAGAAGAATAAATGTTTTGCTTTCTTTCCAAGGTTGATTCATTGCTTTTGTTTTCTCAATCAAGCTTGACATCTTGAGCCTTATGCATTGTCATAGCCAGGCGCAGGTGCGCTCGACGTAATGTTTGGAACATCTTCATTTTTATGCTGGGGCAAGTCGAGTTTGGTGTGTTTGAGAATTTAGCAGACTGCACTGTGGCTCACTGGGTGTTCCGGTGGCAGTTATTACTAGACACTCCTGGTGCAAATGACAATTTGATGACAGAAAGTAGAAGAGACTTTAGAGCGAGTGAAACCAGGTCTTAATTCTGGTGCAGTTGGTGTCACATAATTTTGGTGGATTTGATTCAGGCACAGGCAGGCAGATTTTGCAGGCTACTGATGTATGGTGGAAGTCATTGTATTTCAGCGTGCTTTGAACCCACTGATGGATGGGTGGTTGTGATAGATGCATGGATGGATAAATGTTTTGTCGCTGCTTTTCCATATGAGACAATGATTAAATTTGCAAGACAATGACAATTTAATTAATGCCGCTGTGCCTACAAAGTAAATGTCACCCATCACATATAAGACAGTATTTTGCATTATCCCAAAGTCGCAGCGTTGAATGAATTCACAAAGCACAATGCATTTGATTTGAATGAATGTACGAGCCTTCTATCACAAAGGCACACATGGTAAATTAAAAACACGTATTTGCTGTTTTTAGTCAATTACAAGGGAAAGGAAAATGATTGTCACCAACATAAGACTAGCTTGAAGAGAAACAAGCGTAGTGCATCCAGAAATTTTAATCACTACATTCAGTTCAATGGCCTGATTCTGATTTCTATAGTTGATTGTTTGTTTTCATTTGTTTGTTTCTGTGCCTGTCCATCAAAATGCCCTTATTTGAAACTGATTTTTGGGGTAAAAAAAGTACGGACCATCGCAATGATGAAGTTCTCAAGTGAGTCTAACGTCTGATGATTTAAAGTTAATATAATAATTAAGATTTTCAAAATCATATTTTAAAAAGAAATATTGAACATAACTCTTATGACATGCAGGTTTTTATTTCGTGCATATGCAAAAATCTTTAGGGTCAATGATTTTAATTTCTTTTCAACCCACAGATCTACGTTTGAGAATCAGTGTCATCCCCCGCAAAGTGTTTTTCTCCAAACAATACCAATAACAAGACATCGTATTCATAATACCGGACCTTTTCAGCACAATAATGAGTGCAGGGCTGCTCATTACAGAAAGGGTGGCACATTTCGATTAATCAAATTCCTTCCTGTAATTGACTAAACCTCGAGTTGTTTACGTGCTCGTTATCAAATTGATCCTTGATCCTCAATATGCTTTCATTCCTATCAGGTCGACTAATAACTCCACAAAGAAATTAGCTACAGGATTCCCCCCGTGTGTGTCACATTACCACAGTTAAGTGCTTGGCCTGTCAATTTGAATTTGCCTCTCACGTTCCACTGTGAGAACACTTTTGATTTACAGTCGTTTTATGTGGGCATCAAAAGAGATTCCCATTTTGAAAATCATGGCAAAATCACTGCAATCACAACAGGTTGGTGGGGATAAAGCCGATTCATTTCTACCTTTTTGAATACCATTTTTGGGATCTTGAATGTCACTGTTTAATAAGAGGCTTGCAGGCAATCGAGAATAAATTAGTCACATCTCTGATGACGCCAGACTTGTGTAATAAGGGTATGCAATCATCTTTTGCATATAATTCACCATTAATAGCCTCTTTAACACTTTATTTAACCATGACAAATAATAGAATTTTTGCAGCCCTCCTCCTACTCCCCATTCCTCTCGTCCCCATTCCCCTCTCCTAACTTTTTGAGGAGCCTTGCATTTACCGGCCTGAACGTGTCAGCCCTAACTAGGCTTGCTAACAATTTAGCCTGTCAATATGCGTCAAGGCTCATCCATCAGCAATCTCGCTCCATCTCAGCTGTCTGTCTCATTTCATGCCTGCCAGGCTTGACTTTGCTCAGTCCAACCCGCTGGTTGTATGTGTAAAAGCAATTATATAAACGGTTCTTGGCAGGGTGGGAACAGGTGGGAAGGGTCAGGGATTGACACTATATTAAGTGACCGGATTATAGTTTTCGTTGCTAGTTACTAGTCCATGTTTTGACATCATATGCACTGATGTTATTTTAACACTCATGACTTTGGTTGTATCTGAGTGTACTTTGCCATCCTGCGTTGTCATTGAGTGGCATAATTCACATTGAATGAGGTGGTGACTTATGACAACCAGGTGTTTTTTTATTTTTTTATTTCCATAAATGTGGTATGGAGAAACAACCAATGTCACAAATGCATGCAATAAGCATCACAATACTGACATACAATGAAAAAATCTTCTCAATTTAACCACCTTTAACATAATGAATACATGTCGATGGAAATCATACACCTCATATGTTTTCCTTCTCAGGGTCCGACAGGTGACCCGGGACCAGTTGGTCCAAAGGGGGAAAAAGTGAGTAATTCTGCCATGTATAGTCCAGCAAAAATACGCAGTTGGTTACTTCAGAGTAGGGGTGGGCATCATTTGAATCTGAACGATTACGGTTCAGATAGAGAAAGGCAGAGCGATTTGATAACGCAGTTCAGAATAGCAGCAGATAGGCTTGGTTGTGTTTACAATGTGCCTGTTGTGGACACAGTCAGATGTACTCTAGGTGAGAACACGCTTGGTAGAGAAAAAACACATGCTGATATTAGCTGCTTATTTATATTTGAGTTGACCTGCCATATGGTTCTTAGATGTGTCGGTTCTGGCAATAGACATATTTTCTCCCCTCTTTTGAAATGTTTTTTTTTTTGCCATTCAGATATAAGACATGGATATAAGTTACATGCACAATTGTATCTTTCATTCAGTTCGAGAATCAACTGATTTTTTTCTCAGGATGCTGGGACTTGTGTTAGAAGGAATAACACTACAAAGATGTATGCCGGTATATAAGGAGGAAATTGAGATGCAAAGGCATGAGCAAATACTATTTTTTTCCAGTGTTGCTGTCACAATAGTTCATCCATAACCTCCTCTATGTCAACAACACTATCGTAACTGCCCATTGTTAATGGTGCAAAGCTTTCACACTCTGTAGTATGGTTTTATTTGTTTTAAGCTGTCACGTTTAATGGCACAAGCCAATCTGTCCCATCCGACTGTGCAAATGCATTTTTGACAGGCTTCATCTCACCACACACTGTAAATACCAGTTAATGGGTTTTCTTTTTGTGCATACGTTAACTATTTCTCCAGTCTTATTCTGGCTGACATTACAATTGGATAACATATTAAGGTTTAATGGGAAAAAAAAACATTAATGCTTTTTTGTTTTTATTTTTTGGTGTTGTTTTTTGTAATTTACCATCCCCATTTGCCCTTACCCTATTTTATTCCCCACTGTTTGAAATTGCATTAATTATTATTGTCTTGGTTCACAGGGTGATATTGGTCTCCCTGGAGCTCCAGGGCTGCCTGTAAGTTCACCATTCGGGACTCCCATCTTATGATTTTCCTTTACAAAATATTTTCTCCCTTTACACGTAGAGAGGATTTTATAGATAATAGCAGACTCAACTCCATATTTTCCTCTATTTTCACTCATTATTGTGCGGTCTTTTTTTTTTTTATTTCTTCACCTCTCTATACTATTGCTGGAGAGGCTCCAGCAAGTCATGAGCCCTTGGAATCACCATCACTTTTCATCCTCTTGTGACCACCAGCCAGGGATTAGCTCATGACATTTTTTTTTGCATTCATAGTCTGCCATATATCATCGTGTGCTGTGTTGAATCTGCACAACATAATGAACTTGTGTTGTATGTTGAAATTCTAGAAATTGAAATAGACTGTATACTTTACAATCACATTCTTAATGGGCAGCTCAGAGAATAGACTTAGCACTTTTGAAAACCGAATAAATAACTCTGATTGCTTTTAGAAAGTTGTATGCTGAGTATGCAAGCTTCCAAGACTTCACCAGATGCACTATTGTACATGTGTTGAATGAATGAGCCGTGACTGACTGTCCTAATGCTTGTAGCCTCAAGTGTCATTAAGCTGTTAGTCATCTTGTTAACTTTCCAACTCGGAACAAGGCCTCTGACTAACTCGGAGGACACGGGCTGGGGGCATCCATTTCGGCAGCTGTTTCCTAGAAAAGTCAACAGCCTTTGACTGTTGGATGCCAATTGAAACACAACACCGTTCCTTTGGCTTGTGTTTGAAAACCGAGACGTTCTGTTTGGCCTCGTGTCCATTTTGTGCCCTATCTGAGGATGAACGCCTGTTTTTTTCTTTCCGGGTGGTAGGCATCAGGATTTGTAATAACTCTGCTTCTCTCAGGGTCATGAAGGCCAAGGCCAATTACTTTGTAACAAGTTGTGTTGCCTTAGTGAGACTTTCATCATATGTGTAAAATTATCTGGACAAAACTATTAGGACACTCGTCTTAATGTAAATCATATTAATACCTCTAGTTTTACATCCTGTAGTCGTAATAAGCAGATGTCTTCATGTTTTGTCAATTTAGTGTATAAAAATATTAGATAGAGTTCATAATGACTGTTTTGTTTTGTATGACTCTTAGGCTGTCAACGAATGCCACAAAGGAGATCAGGTAATTCATTTTATTTCCCTGCAAAAACGAAGCATGATGGTTTTGATTGAAAATGTTCATGAATTAATTCATTTTTGTTTCTCTGAGCACATTTCTTCTTTTTTTTCACATTCAGGGCCCCCGTGGCGACAAAGGAGAGAAGGTAACTGATTAAAAATCACATATCCATTTAAATATACATATGTACACATACCCATACAGCTGTCTAGGGCAATAACAGCAGCAATGGATTTTAACACACAAATTGGATCTTTAAAGTGCCTGCAAATATGCTATAAATCAACCAAGGCTGTGGTTGAGGTCTTTAAAAATGATGGAAAATGCTATGTACAGTATTTTAATGAGAAACACCTATTAATGGGAGCATTCCCACTAGTTGTCCACTGGCCTGTCAAATTACTTTCTGCATAGCTTATTTTTTCAAGAAGCAATACAGTACTCAATATGATTAGGGGTTTTCATATTTTTCTCAATCCATATTTTCCCCTCAGGGACTGGATGGAGTGCCTGGCCAGCCAGGGGAACCAGGAAAGGAGGGCAAAAGGGTGAGTAAATACAAACAGTCCATCAGTTGTATGGCTGGGCTTGTGCTTGAACAGATTTTTGGGGGAAAGGCTGGGACCTGTGTGGCGAAACGGCCAAACACCAACTGAGTTGTTGTATTTATTTTTTGAGGAAGGAAGATGTCATTTATGCTCCAGTAGCCACAGAACAATAATGAAACAAACACAGGCTGCATAACGATGACCGAAAGGTCTACATGAGCGAAAGGTAGCAGATTCTCAGAGCATGAATGACAGCACATACTCTGATTCACTCCCACTAGGTCACTTTAATGGACAGTTTTTATGAAAACAAACAAAATCAAAATCAGAAACAGCATTATTGGCCAAGTTTATACAAACATAAGGAATTTGTCCGCACAGTCACAACCAATCCAAGATACATGCAAAATAACAATGACTAAAAGACGGAGACAGAAGGGGAAGCGTACCGGTTTGTTACTCAGCACTACGGGAAAAAACAAGCCCAAAACTTTGCTCCTTTAAAAGGGATACAGTATGGATCTGGAAAATATTTCATCACAGAAAAACAATGACATACGTACTTATAACAAATTTTATACAAAAATGCCAGTCAGGTGTAAAATAAATTTAGTCAGGTAAAACTTTGGCTCACTTGACATTGCTGGAGCCAAACAGACCCAAAAAGACTCAAAACGTAATAAATCGTGTCTTGAGCTTTAGAATGTTGTCATTGGATGATAAATGAAAGTTTACAAAGGACATAAAGTAAGATGGAGTACAGTGGCCGAGTTTTATTGGCATGTAGCCAACACAAGTGGTTAGTTTCCTACCATTTTTCTATTTTGAGATCTACAAAGCCACCAGAGATACAAAGTTATTGAAATTAAATTATTGTGATGCCATGATACACAATGACATCATGCAGGGCTGAATATTTTCCTGACAGCAGCAATTTTATTATTCCTTGACATCCCGGCTGACATCCATCGTCCAAGGACAGGTTATGTCCTTTTGTGTTGAGCGTCATTAGTAACTTGGCATGAATACGTCTGCTCCTGTTCTCAAAATAGACTCTTAAAGATATTCTTGTTTACAGAGTATGGACAAAACAGCACAAAACAGTTGGCTTTGCTTCCAATAAAATGTAAAATATGTAGCAGGATTCAGCAGCATTAAGTAGGCCAAGCAAATGTTTCCAGATTAAGCAAAAGCCAAAGTGACACACAAGCCTTGAGACATCTGGACACAAGTATGTCAAGAATGCCAGCCTTCTGTTTTCATCCCAAATGTGTTCCAGTAGCATTAAAAATGTATGAGCCTTCATCAGCTGTGTAATCTCTCAATAGCGAAACACACGAGGACACTGAACCTCTGTCATTCGTGCTTTTTTGAGGCAGTTAGTCAATACTTCACAAAGTATTTTCATAAACCTCAAATGATTTGATTGATGATTTGAAGAGTACATTTTGTCACTTATCATTCTTCATTGATAGTCTACAAGTCCAAATTTTCAATTGATCTTTATTATTTCTTATAGCAACACAATTATTGCATTCCTATTCCATTAATTCATGCTTGCTCTGTCCCAAATTTATTCAAGTTTTTGCTAGTACACCAGAGGTAACCTTGTCTGCAAGCTGAGTTCTCACAGTATTTGTGTATTCACAAATCACAAGAATCCAACTTGTACCGCTATGGATATTGTAAACTCCTTTGAATAGTTCACATTCTTTTAGAATAGTACTGAGTTGCCCTAACATTTTATTGACAATGACACAGTCCTTATATATTTTTATCTGGCTATTGAGTTATGGCTCACTCATGTTAATATGCTGTGATATCTGATTATTCTTAGTTTTAGGAGTCACATGTGACCACTGATTTGTCGACCAACTTGTCAATCTGCAACCTGGCAGCCCATTTTAATAAAGTGGACGTGTATCATTATCAGGGGATTGCTTATGGCCGAGGTGATACAACAAGAGACTCTCACCTAATTAGCGACTCTTGCCCACTCGTGCAACTCTTTGGTTCAGCTAAGAGTCATAGCCGCGCCAAAATGACACAGAATATTTTGACGGGTGCTGACCTGACCACACCACATCCTTCATAAAACAGCCGGCAGTGGAAAGCTTTCACAAGGCCTTACATTCAAGTCAGACCATCTCTTACACTGTCTACTTCAATTTATTGTGGAGGGAAATAAGACCACTCTAAGCCACTTAAGAGTTTTTTCAAGGAGATGTGGAGGACATTGTGGTAAGGGACATCCTGCCAGTGTCCCCCTTCTCCCATAATTTGAGGTTTAAGGGTGCATATACTATACGGCAAGGACAGCCATCCAAAGTCTAACAGAATCCGGATTTTATCTTATTATCATGATGGAAGACCACTTTAGTTGGTCGGGTTGAAGCAAGGCCCTCTCCAATGAGCTAGAAATTTATGAGCATGTACAGTATAGCCCCCACATTTCACACTTCTCCTTAATGGTGATGCAGTTTGATTTTATATTGGAAGGAAGTGGCACATAATGGCAGCTAAGCAGAAGCTTTTGGGAGAACATAGAACAAATCTAGGCACTCAATGGAATTCCCCTCACTTAAATTTTGTCAGTTTTGTCCACATATACCCTAGTCTTTTTTTTTTTCTAATGGCTTTTCAGCCTTTCACCCACGTATAGACCTTTTAAAAGACTCCAGCCACAGTAAAGAAGTTGTAATTGCACCCTTCGCCCTTCTCGCTAGCTGATAAACAGAAATGGTCTGTAATGGCATTAATGTAGACTAAGATTTGTCTTTAGTATTAAGCAAAAATACGGTTGACAGTAAAAACCACACGCGAGCATAGTTTCCGTGGCAGTTGTACATTTTTTTCAACACTCTTGTGACAAAGCAATCCACTCATATTTGCATACACTCTTGAGGTGTCATTTTATGGTACAAATATTTGGAAACATATGGCAGCAAAATATTTTTTGGTTCCAAACGAGCTTGACAAGCTGGGTTTGGTTGTTGCGTGCGCTTCCTTAAGGCTAAATACACAAAAATGTCAAACTTCATTCACAGATTTCTGTGCTAGTTGGCACAGAGTAGTGGTGGTTCAGTCATATTGTATTCACATCTCTGGGAGAGGCAGTATGCTCCTGTGACTTGTTTAAAATTATCCCAAATAAATCTCCAATTTCAAGGTGGATTTTGAATCCATATTTAACACCCAGTAAAGTTTTATGAATTAAATGTACACTGAATGGCAGTGGGCCATAACACCAAATTTTCTCCATCCATATATGTTGATATTATGTCTCTTAGAAAAGTCCAACTTTTGGACTGTACTTTCCATTCCCATGAGACATCCATTAGCTGCACTTTGGAAAGCTGTGGAGAAATGATGATCCTCGATGGATCCCTAGAGGAAACAGCGCATTGCAACCTACTCTGTCAATATATCTCCCCCAATGAATTATGCAATAGTTAACCTCTTAGTCATTTATTTAAATAGTTAGACGTTAATTAATTTAGCTTAACTAAAGGACCAAAAGACAACAAATGATAATACAGAAATATATACGTTTTATTTTGCATTACGTTTGATAATAAGTGATATATTAAATTGAGTTGACTCATAATTGTTTTTAATGTTTATGTTGCAAAAATAGGTTCCTTTCATATCCAACAAACCTCTGTCAGAGAGATATGGGAGGATCACGAGGCGCTAAATGATACAAAGACCTTACGGAAGTACTCTTGATCTAAAGTATAACATTAACATTTAGCGTACATTGAAAAGCTGTGACCAATCATCTCATGCAGATCTCTTTACGTAATTGTTTCAGTTTCATTTCTCCCCTTGAAGCCAAATATCTAAACTTCCTCCACAACAGCTGCCGGAGCATTTTAAAATGATGCGGATATAATCTGTCAAAAAAATTGAAAAGAGATATGTATCGTCCGTGTTTTGCAGCCGGACTTCTCCAAGAAGAGTGGTAATAGCTGTCATTTGGAAGTGATAGTTATGTTTACTTTTTCCATCTCCGCCACTTGCTAAAAACCTGAGACAGCTGTCCCCAAATCTCTCATATTTTCTTTTCCCACATTTCCCATCTGTGACCTTGTGTCGACACATGTCAAAGGTGGTTTGTCTTCTTGACATTGATCCTCTACTCAAATGTTTCTTTTTTACACCACGGGAAAATCTTTCACTTTGATCATTTTCCTGCCAAGTGTTCAACACATTTTTCTCTCTTACCGCAAACCAATTTATGTATTGTCAAGTGGCTTTTGGAGTTACAGTGAGATTAGAGTCGCACATTAAATTACGTGAGGTTGTTGCTGATTTGATGAGATACACAATCATGAGGCATACTAAGTGTTGTAAACGTCACCTTGCCATTTTTACTTGTTGCCTGTTGAATTTAGATTACATTAAACCTCTGTATTAGAACCTCTCTGGTCTTACATTATATCTGGTGGAAGAGTTGTACTAGTTTGAGCTGAGGGCAATGGAGCCCATGATGTTGGCTTGCTCCAGACAGACATTGAGCTCCCACTCTCACAGTTTGTTGACCTCTACAAGAACACCTGCGGGGCCAGATTATTGGGTAATGAGTCCCTGGCGAGAACATCAACCTTCCTGCCAGACACTCTCCATGGGAGGCTGTGGCTGATTTGGGCAAGGCAGTAAATTATATCACGTATTTTAATGCAGCTGTGCTAGTTCATGTTCACCTCATTGTCATACTTCCAAAACTTAGGAAGTAAGTACAAGGTCATCTGATTACATCTCTGATACAATTCAGTGCTTGATTCACATTGAAAAATGAGGCAGATGGGAATTATGGTAGTTATAGTAGCATATAATTTGGTGTATATTTAGTAGTGATGGAAAAATGAAGCCTCAAATTTGCTTCATGAACCAGTAGATGCAGATTTATGGTTTAACCCTAGGTAATGATCATATCAATTGTCTTTGCCCTTGTTGCTGCATTTTAAATACTGTAGTGTGACATACAGTACATGTGCAGTTACAGTTGAAGCTCAATGACAGTAACACAGAGAGAAAAAAATCACAGGTCAGCAGGGCTCACAGCTGAGACTTTATGGCAAGATTTACACCCTGTGAGAGTTTACAAGCAGGGTGGGGGGGAGCGTGGTTTGGTCAACCCTTACGTAGGGCAAAATGGAACAGGTTATTCTTATCCCCCTGAATTTCATATTGAGGAAACCCAGAGAGTCACACTTCTGACACTTGTATTACACAAGGAGGTAACACATTTACCCAGTGCACAAGACAATTAATCTTGTCAATGTCAAGTACATTGGGAGGGGGGCATGAAACAAAGGTTTGACCTGATTGGCTATGAAACAGTCTCACATTTGAGCCGTTGGGAAAGAGGAAGGTTACGGGGGAAACGTTTGGCACTCGCAAGGACAGATGCATCGTGTTTTGATTTATCTGTCTGACTCCTCCATGTTCCCAGAGAGGCCTGGTATGACTACATCTGTGGTTGTCCAGAATAAACGTGCATTAATTGGCCCATTAATTACAGGCCTGAGTAAGAGGGGGCAAGACATGGAGAGGATCACTTTGATTGCATATTGTTCTCCACCTTTTGAAGTGTGTTTGCGCATGTGTGAGAAGAAAGGGCTGTTCGGAAAAGGGTAATGTAGGTCAACACGTCCTATGAGCTTTGGACAACTATTGTTCTTTGCGTCACAGCCCTCATTCATACTGTATATTCCAAGACCTTGAGACGCTCCTAGACAACAGAGTGGAACCACACAGCAATGATACAATGACTTCATTTTTTTTATTCTGATTTATCTAAAACATATAAAATTTATATTTTATTATGCCCTGCAATTGTCTGACGACCAATGCAGGGTGTACACCATCGTTCGGGTTTGCTCCTGCACACCCCTGATTCTAATGAGGATGCCTTTTTCAATGTATGCATAGTTTTGTTGATATTGGTGGCAATAACATATGATGGCAATATTAACTGTGGTCAGGCCAGCCTCCAGTCAAACCAGCATTTGCAATGATTGTTCATATTCTGCATTGAAGCCGATGTTATTATTTGGCCTTCATTTTGAATGTGGTCCTTGTAGTGCAATACCGATGTAACTATATGGTGAGCTATTGCAGTTAACTTTGTGTGCTCTGCAGGTACAAACTTTAATTAAACTGCTCAATTGTTAATTATTTTTTAAAACCATGTCAGAAACAACTCTTGTTGGGCAGCGGTAGCACTAGAAACATAAACTTATCTTTTCACAATTATTTCACCATGTCTTAATTTTGTTTTTCCTCATTGGTTATTCAGCTTCAATATTCTACCACAAAAAAAATATAATAATTGTCTGGCATGGGACTTAAGAGGTTGTCACTAGATAGTGACAACGGGAGTGACGTGTCTTCCGGCCATTGTCCCTCCTCCATAATCGTTGCCTAAGTTTAACAATACCTATTTAAGTAACATGCAGGACTCGGTTCTAAACCTGGCTGATATGTCGCCGGGCAGAGGGCCAGTGGCCCCTGTGACTCCTCTAGGTTCGTGCTTCACACCATGGCAGCAGTCATCCTAACAATGACCTTTCTTTGGCGTCAAACAGTCTAGCAATGCAAAGATGCTCTGGTGGCATTTTGGGTCACTTTTAAGGTGAAGGCAAGGAAATGCTGAGAATGTAAATACTTTCAAAAGGGCATTTCACATGCAGGAGGCACGGATTGATGCATGCCCCTCGGTAAGCTCTGTTTATGCGGACTGTTGCCTCAGCCAAAAGGCGGAGAGATGGCACAGAGAGCTAAGAGCGCAGGGTGGTTGAGGGTGGGGGTGGAGGCGGTTTTGAGGTTGTTTGGGAAGACGATGCAGCCCGGAACACTGCAGAACACTTAGGGGCGTGGTCGTGGGAGGTTGACACTTACAGCCTTTCTATCCTGTTGTCATACTTCATGCTCTCATCTTGCCCGTGACCAATTTAGACACATTCATCTGCGCCCACTGTAATGGCATGCTAGGAAGCCACATTTGCAATGGCCTGATATTATACACATGGTAGAATGTAGGACCTTAGTATAATCTGTTATGTGCACGGTGAGTGATATGAAGCATAAGACTCGCTTACAGTCCAACGCATGGATCTGTTTTTCTCTGACTTCAAATATTTGGTTGGTAAAATGAACCACAGCGTTTATTCAAAGTAGATCTTTGAGCCTGTCCTCTTCACTTATTGGAGAATGCATTAATGAAACACCCGCACAGTGTAAACATAGGAAGGGGAGCAATCTGGATGAATAATGCAGCCAAAAGTCCAGATGAGACTGTGAAATTTCTTCTCGCCAAGACTAATAACGGCATCCATTAGGGGCTGGGAACATTCTAAAGGCAAACAGGCAACCAGAAACAGCTTGCATTGAAACACTGCAAAGACGTTCATCTGATACCGTGGTTTAATGTAGATTTATCATCTTCACCGCATAAAAATGCAAATTCCCGTAATATCATCACCCCCTCTTTCCTCTCCTTAGCAGTTGTTAAAGTCAATGAGCTCTTAAACCTCATCACTGAATATGTGGCTGTTGTAAAATAGACACCCATGGGACTGCATTGGCTTTGTTCCTCACATCCACTGTCTGCATTTCCTGTTTGCCTTTGGCTCTGTTCGTTGTTTGCCTGCTGTGCGGCGGAGGCAAGAGCTGTGAAGTTTTCTCAAGATGCTTAATAATGTTTTGCCCAATGATAAGCTACTCCTTTATATGGCCACCTGTGTCGCTTTTGTGTGTGAGGCTACACAAAATCAATTGTTGGTGCTCTTCTAATTTCCCCCCATTTCCTCTCATTCTTTTTCAGCGCTCTCTGACCAATCTCCCTTACTGTATGTATTCAGAGTCTAATTGCCGCACTGCCTAATTAGCGATGTTACCCAACATGCATCATACATTCATGCATCGAGCTCATCCATCCTCTTTAAAAGAGAGCTTTCAGGCTTCCTGACTGGCTTTGCGGTGAAGCTAGTTTGCCATCTAGTGGCGAGGGGAGGCGTGCATGACTGAATCTCAGCGAGCAAAATGCCTTCATGGAAGGCTTCAGCCAGGAGACTATATATGCACAATCTCGGCCAACTGAGCTCTGTCTAACGTCGGCTGCAGTGTCAGCCATCTCTTTATACCACCCTGAATATTTAGATGGCTGGGAGTTAAAGGGGAGAATTGTGTGCCAGTCAGAATGGTAAAATGCTAAGCTGCATTTGAGCCCCTGCCAGGCAGCTGTCGGCTTTGCCGTTCTCTTCCTGCCCCATCCTCTCCTCTTAACCCTCAGTAAACAACTGGAACAAATCCTATTTTATTGAAGCTTTTACAAAGTGCAAGGGATCTCTGCAAGCTTCAGTGCCCCGGCCGGGCTCTTTCCTCAGCGTGTGCAGTGTCCTGAGGTGGCATCCAGCATGGGCAGTCAAAAGTCGCCAATTTGCACCATCTATCCATAATTGGAGCCATAATAAGGGGGAAGTAAAGCTGCGGTCTCTGCATTGTGCTGTTTTTGACATTTTCAAGAAGTGCAAGTTGTATGTATTTCACAGAACTGCCAGTGAGAAATAGTCGAGCTGCAAACGTGTGAATTCACTGAATCTGTTTTTATGTTATCACAGTAATCCGAATGTGTGCTTTAGAAGGCTTGGTATGTTTCTCGGTAATTAAAAACACTGAATTTTATGGTTTCAAAAGATCTAGACAATTTAGACTAGGTCATCACCGCATCTGAGTTGTTTGTTTTCTCTTTATCACTTAAGTGAGGTCACATGGTTGAACTGAGTTGACTCACAATCTCAGTTGTTCCTCCCAAAGATGTTTTATGCAGGGAATTTTTAATTAACTTGAGGACATTAGTACAAGTTGTGTGCACGTTTGTTTACCTAGCAAATACAGCTGCAGCAAATTTCCAGCGAACTCCTGTGCAGCGTTCAGACAAAAGCTCAGGTGGCCTGAGTACACGTCCCCGGAGGCAGACGTGCTCTCTGCTCAGGCAGAAAGAGTGTGAGTGTCATATGAGTCTTTCAGTCAAGAAAAGGTCAGCTCTCCTATGAGCTACATAACATTGGAGCAAATCAACTTGCCTCGCTAATGTCACAAAGTTTAGCCTCCGGGACATTAAACTTGGTTGTCACACAGGAGACGAGTTGAGGAAATGAAAAGCAAAGATTTCTGCTGCCAAGAGCATCGACGGTCGATGTTTAGACTAGCAACCGGGCTGCGTGGAAAGGTCAGGATCTGGTAGACAAATACAGGGTTAGGTCTAATTTGTGACTGATGGTTTTTGATAGACGTCAAAGGAACTTTTTACAAGCCCAAAATTTATTCTGCAAGTGCATCTGATACTTTATCCTCAAATATTGTAGCTACCGCCCCGTCTCCTTCAATAATACTGGCGTAACTATCTGAAATTTCCGCAGGAGCATAAAAAAACAACAACAACGTATTGGTAATCACCAATGCTGTCAGTTTAAGGCGGTCTAATAGATTTGTGCAGCTCCGTCCCTCTTTGAAGACTATTAAATAAAAAAACAAATCAGCCTTGTGTTTTTTTGCATGGCTGCCAATAAACTAATGCCATTAAAAAGATAACCTACTACAATAATTGGAGATAGTGAATGACCTTGTCATTTGACAACACACCATAAGTGATATCTGTACTGTGCAAGAGTAAGTGCGTCCGGCTTGAGCTGGATCCAGTTGAGCTCATTTCAAAAGTCCTTATCTCGTGACCCCGCTCGACAGGGGCATTCGCCGCGTGTATTACCTCTTATTTTCACGCTAGATTTGCGTTATTGCCTAAAAACACATTCTGCTGTCTTCATTTTACACCATAGAGGTGATTCTGCCAAGCATGATCAGACAGACCTGGAAAGTCTCACAAAATGTGTTGACATTTGGGATAAGGATTATGGAATCATCCTAAAGGAGTGAGTGCCTTGGCAGTGTTGCTGTTGTTGTTGATTTTGCTGTATTTTTGAGGCATGTATTGCAGGACTGGGCTTCATGTTTGCTGTTCTCTTGTATGCTTAAGAAGTTGCTGCAGAGCTGAAGCACGATGAGGGGTGGGATTCACGAGGCTTAAGACAGAAGTTTCAAAATAATACAGGCATCTTTGCTGTTGGTGTCTGCATACAGCTTTACGGACAATATTGTTGAATCTGCGCTTTGAGTGCTTTATAGCTTACTTTTTATGGTTTGCTGATTTTTAGAGAGGATCTGAGCAATACCTGTGTATCTATAATTTACTCATGAAGCTCTTTTCCATGATATTCCCTCAATTCCACTCCTCCGCAATCCTGTCATCTTTGTCCTTTTCTCTCTCAACCCTTCGTTCTCCCTTTGCCTCCCTCATTCTAATCTACTGCTATGACCTGAAGGAGGGCTTCACACTGTGGCGCTCAAATAATAATCACGCACGAGGATGTTTTCAAATTTAGAGGACACTGAGCGTTGCATAGCAACAGAGATTGCGACGGTGATCCAACAGGCAGTGGAAGTTGGGTGTGCAAGAAATGGCTTGTGAGGTAACAGGAGATGGAGAGATGGCAAGAAAAAGTGCCGGGAGAGAGAGAGAAATACAATTGTGATGGGATACACACAGGGTGGGTACTGAGGTGGTTATGCAGTAAATTAAAGTTTACTTTGCTGGGAGGGAGGATTCACACCAAGTTGGCTCACTTTGTTGAGGCATTTAAATTACAATTACCGTCATGTTGACATATTATTCAAACATTTATGCAAATATCGGCGAGCGTTACGTCGATGGAATGCAAAGCTTTTGTTATTTAACAGTCCCCTTATAGAAACTGCAAAGATTCTTCCACATGAAGCAATTTTTTTTCTCATCTTTTTTTCATGTTATCCCACGTTCTTTTATTTTTTGCAGCTAGAATATCCTCTTCCAGTGTGGCTTATTCCTGATGCCTAGAGACAGCTTTGGACTGTTTTTCACCTCTGACACAAATATGCACTCGAGCATTGCGTCGACACACTTACACAGACAAATATCAGACCTGTCCTCATAAGTGGATTTTTTTTAGATATCTAGATGAATATGTTATAATACTTTCTATATATTTTAATTATGATGTAGACTAAGAGGTTGAGATTTAAGAATTGTAACAAGAAGATAAAAACAGGTTGATGAAATTCACTCCGGACAAATGAAAACTGGGGGGCGGGCTATGATTAAAAAAGACACATAAATGTAGCAGACCTGGCAACGGCGCAGAACTGACAACAACTGAAAGATGACAGACAGTTGGAGCTATAATCACACAAAAGAAAATTCCACATTCTAAGAGACAAAGTGACATGAAATGACGGATCACAAAAAGTGATTACTGCTTTGGTGAGGACTTTTTTTTTCTTTTTTCTGTTGTGACTTCCCATCTAAACCATTTAAATTGAGGATTAAGCAAAAAAAAAAAAAAAAAGGTTAAGATCTGATCTGGAATATTTTTATGAAATATTTGATATGAATATTTTTATCAAATGTGAAATGACAACCCTATGAACCCTATGTTTATTTAAATGGAAATCACTCCCCCACTGAAACCCGTTATTAGCTTTGAGTTTATTTGTTGAGCACTGTGACTAGACTACCACTATTTATCTTAATTAGAATATGCAAAGCACACGGTCAGTATGCACTTAGCAGTTGAAAGCAATGTTAGGGCAAATGTGTAGAAATGATTCCAACGGTTGAATAATTTATGCCTTGCTTAGAATAATAACATATGAAATATTCATTTGCTAAATTACTTATCTCTGTAATCGGCTTTTGTTGTGATGTTGTCGGTAGAAAAGGTTGTGGCGGAGGTCAGAACGGTCACAGGGAGCATTTATGTATTTAGTTTTTACGTATATTCATGTACAGTGGGTTGAAAAAAATCTTAATGAAATGCTGTCTGAATTGCTTATTCGGTACATTTCTAATAATAATAATAATACACATATTTCTCATCTTAGTGCATATCATAACACATTGAAAGGTGGCGCTTACCATTGCTACCAAGGAAAATATTCTAATGTCTCATTTCTATTCACCCTCATCTTTGTAAAAGTTCATCAAAAGATGTATCGGCACCTTAATGACTAAGATTGAAACTGACTGTGCTGAACCTTTGCTTGTCATCTTTAAACTGCACGAAATCCACCTAGCACAGAAAGATGAATACCTATTCAAACAGATGATTAAACAGTACAACTGACAGCGCTCGTTGAATTCTGGTCTTTTGTCGCTGTTGCTGTCACGCTGTTGCTGTCATGCAGTCACGTCCAAAGCCATACCAATTATTCAAAGTCACCATACGTTGAGCGTTGGTGGAATCAGTTGCGTTGTGAATCTTGTGAATTGTGTTGGCTTTGTTCCAGCCATAGACATTTATGAAAATTTAGAATATTATAACATTTTGAATTGATTTTTGCAAATGTGTTTTTTGCAACTATAGTTGTTGATTATGATATCACCAATCGCCACTAAATTTCATGTTTTAGTTTCACTTTTTACTGAGCTCTATATTACAATATGAGTAGGCCTTTTTAGCTTTTCTTTTTTCGGATTTGGAATGATATGCAGGACAAACACAGAACCTCAATAATATTGAATTTTTGAGTGAGTTCATTTTGTTAATAAAAAAAAAACCACTTGCGAATTGATTTCTTGCACTGTGTGTTCGTTTCTTGTTCAGCAGTTTTGTGGCACTCTTGAATGGTAATTGTTGCAACAGAGCCTTTTGCACTGCAAAAATATTCCACTCTGTGTCTATTTTGTTGCTTCAAATGCTTTCTTGTTGGGTTGGGATTGTGATTCTTTTATGCATGCATCAAAAAATGTTTTTGAAAAATGTGAATTGCAAATTGTTTTTGTCATACACCTGATTGCAAAGTATGTCATCCTATGTCGCCCTGCAGGAGCGCTGATAAAAAATTGAGAGCCCCTCCAGCATATAAATTGCATATTCCTAATTTAGACCTAAGACCACTCTGACAATGAGTGCCACTGGAACTTACTGTAGTGGATTTGCAATTGCACTTAATCCTAGTGCGGCAAAAAAATGCATGTTCTATCAGATCACATGTGCTGCGCCCACCCGAGGGGGGGGGGGCACTCTAATATTGGATAACTGCAAGTCTCGCTTGGCCGATGATGCTCTGCCAGTTGAGATATTTCTCACAAAGTTTCACAACCACCCCCCCCCCCCATTGATCCCATGCACCCATTCTGTAAATCATATTAACTTTAGCTTGCTTCAGAACGCTATACACCTCATTAAGATGTTAGTGTTTGAAGTCCTATACACTTTCAAGGACTCAAGGCCTTTTGTAAAACGATCACTTCTCGCTGACCTTGCTCGTCAATACCGGCAAGCTCTGCGGCTTGGCCGTCTCGCTGCTGTATATGCTCTCTGCTTTGATTGATGCACGAGGGACTCGCACAGCTGGAAGAGGAGACAGTGAACCAGAGGATGGAACAAAGACTTGCAGGCCACACGGGGTGCTGCAATTAAGCTGTTTTCTTGTTGTTAATTAAAAGCAAATTAGAAAGTGCGACAGGAGTTGCTGTCAAGCCTTATTTGCTGGCAGCGTGTGTACAGAGTATAACACCTGTTGTAACATCTTCCCGCTCTCATCTCAATCTCCTTTATTTGTCTTCCTTAGGGGCGTAGAGGAAAGACTGGAATGCCTGGACCTGAAGGAAAGCCTGTGAGTGATACTCAGTAACATACGCAACTACGTACATGAACTCCAAATCTACACATTGCTGTTGTACTCATGTATAATGTATTGAAATGAAATGCATGTGTGAGGCAATTGCAGATTAATCTCAATCACAAACATCTAATTCAACTTTGGTTTGAGAATTCCCATGCCCCATCAAAAAAGCATAACAGACAAATGTGGGGTATTCACAACATTGAAGTCTATGTTTTTGTTTCCTATTCAATTGCTGGTTAATTGCACATTGATTGTTCATGCATATATTATGTGAATAGCTATATGAACCTAGTGTGTAGTGTTTTAAAGACTACTGAGAACCAAGTAATCAATGATTTGTGATATTTTTGCGATAACAAATATTTCAAATCGAGGCTACAAAAGAGGCAAAAAAAAGCCTAAATTAACAAGAAGACTAAAAAGTGACAATATGCCCCAGTGCTTTTTTGTGTTATCATCTTTTCCTGAGCAATCCAAACCAATTCAAGTTTTCGTGTGTTTGTGTAGTCACACACATGCGAACACCCACACACAGACACCCACACCCACACACCTTCGGCCACAAATATATGATGCGTTAAAAGGAGACTGCTTGTCAGACTCTTAACTGCTCTGATGTCAGGACAAACAGGAGTGCCATATTGGTCTGCTGCTTCGGGTGTCCAATTATTTTCACACACTATTGCCCTGATTGCACTCCTGATCTGGATCAAAGGTTTTCCTACTTTATTGTGTACCAGAATCCAGAGAGATCCCGTTCTGCTTCGATCACTGTTCTGCTCTCTAGCTTCAATTATCTTTTGTATAATTGAGCCACTCGCTGTTAAATGTCTCCCACATGACTCATAGTAAACCTTGCCTCCTTAATAATTCATAAAGTTGTAGGACGCAAAGTCGAAAGAGAAAAGAATGACAAGGCTGGAGACGGTGTGACATTTCTAAATGGCAAGTTGACAATACTCTTAGCATGTGCCGTCTTTGTCTCCTTCCCATGGTACTGACATTTATGACTCAGCTGTTTTCCAAAGTTGGATCTCAGGGCCAAAATTATCTATTCAAAACAGATGACAGGCCATCGCTCGCTCTCGTCCTTTGGCAGCAGGAGAGCGCTGGCAACTGAGAGGGGGAACAGGTACTTTTCAATGTCATGGGAGGATCACACCATGACAGGAGCGTCGGTAAACACGGCACAATAAATAAAGACACAAGGATGATTCATAGACTGCTGTGTGTCTCATTGCAAAAGTGAGGCTGCTTTTATATTGCAGATCTATCGGGTACTTTGATGACGTGCCTATATATATATATACGTCCAATTTTTAGACTGTCTGTGAATACGTACATGGACTGTATATCTAAAACAACCCACATGTGCTCATACATCACAGTAAGAAAATAAATAAACAATACAAATATTAGGCATGTCTACCATTCGATTGGCCTGGACTAGTGTTTCCACGCATTAATGGAAATTAAGTTAACCTCATCATTACTCCAATGGTTGTGGAGTAATTTTATTTACTTTATTTAATGGACTGTGCACCTCCAGGGATCTATATTTAAACCATCTATGCATTTGTGCTTGTTTGATTTACAACGGCCGCCTTTTTATGTGTGCACTACATTATTTGAGTTGTCACTTGGACCATGGAGTGTAAATCTAGTAGAGACCCAGAAAATTGCATTCCATCATAATCTCTTAACAATAAAACCTCAGATAAAAATTGCAGTCAGTCGTCTGCAGCTGACAGACGTGTTGCGAGCAATTAAAATATTGGCCTTAGATAATTCGAGCATCTAATGTGAGCTTTGACCTAGATGGACGGACGGAAGGATGGATGGATAAATAGATAGATAGATAGATAGATAGATAGATAGATAGATAGATAGATAGATAGATAGATAGATAGATAGATAGATAGATAGATATGCATTGACCTTAACTTGTTTGTATTTATAGTGATATGCAGCCCTCTCTTCAAAAATGTCATCTTTACGTTATAGGCTATCTGTACATAGACCTCCCACAGTGACTCACCAGTCACCCTCCAAACAGACGGATGGTCATTACGTACAGTACCTTTTCAAAAAGTCCTCACAATCATTTTCACGAGGCCCGGAGGTGCTGTACCTCACAGGAGGCACATACTAACATGCAGTGTGTGGTGTAAAACATCCCTAGACATGGATCTCACAAGGGCTCCCACTGGCACAGTTGCTACCCCTATTGCCTGCTTAGCCAGCACACCCCCACCTGCTCAACACCTCCAGCGGCCAACTTGTGGTTTAGCCAAGAGTGAAAATTAGGAGGCAAACCTCTTGACTGCACTGTTGATTTCTCGTATTGACGTGCCGTGTACAGGGATCTCTGAGTCGTTTCCTGCACTCTTTGCCAAGAGGAAGGGGGAGTGTCAGCTGGCCGACCTTGACAAGGAAGTTGTCTGCATGAGAACACACTTAATCTGCCTAAAATGACAGGGGACGGATGGCTGAAGGTGTATTATATAGTTATTTGAAGTTTTATGTTCAGAACTTTATTCACATGATCCTCTTTACCACTGAAAGTAAAAGCTCATATTTTTCTGCTTTTCATCCATGTAAACATTCTGTTTACTTTACACATTGAATGGAGGGTTGTCTTTTTATAATCTGTTGCCACCATGCATCTAAAATTTCTGCTTGCATGGTCACGTAGCTCTGCATGAACAGTTGCATCAATAGTTGAGAGATGATTTCTACAAACCTATACTAATTTGTTTTTGTCAAACTAGTCAATTTAAAAAATATCCATTCATTCATTTATTCATGTTGCAAACTGCTTATCCTCACGAGGGTCAAAATAAGTAAGTGTTGCTAAGCGGCAGCAAATATTCACAATGATAACAATATTGTGGTATACCAAGCAATTGACAGCTGGCTATACTAAATAATTTGTATAAATTAAATGATGGCTTTAGTATCTGTCTACTAAATGGCAGCACAGAACACCGAGCAAGAAAATTACCTGTGTCAACCTAAACTCCCGAAAAATGAAAGCAAAGGCCATATATCTCGACACCAAGATAAGTAATCAGACACTGAAGGACAGAGAAAACTTAATTATCAATTAAGAGCTTTGGTGGAGAACTAATTGTTTTCGTCTTCATTAACATTGATGACAATTTGGTGGGAAAAATCGGGGTCACTTACTGTATGAACACCGTATGACTAGTTGGGCTTAACAGACATTGCTCGTAACCACAAGGGTACACTTGACTTTTACATTTTGGGAACACACTTGTAATTTCTTTGACCTTTCAAACTGTCCAAACTGTTACAGTGCCTTGGAGTTCTGTAATTGTCCCCATGGGATCTATTATTGGAGACCATATCCTGGCTGTAAAAACGTTTTGAATGAGATTTCAGGTAGTATGTCAACATCCAACGCTTAGGCAAGAAATATACGGAGAAGGATTTGCAAACATAGTTACAAACATAGTGCTGAACATGGGCACTTTAAAATCATTGATAATTGCCTGAAAAAATGATCTAAAAGTCAATTAAATGGTGTGTGGGCATTCGGACAGATAATACTAATACTTCTTTTCAAACAATCAATGAGCTGGTTAAATTCAATGGTGGAGATTGGTTTGAATAATTCTCATTCACAGTTGGATATGTGCTGGGGATGGGCAAATTGAGTTTTCAGACTCAGTTTGAGTCAGTGAGTCTCTTTTGAATTGGGGCCCATTTCAAGTCTCCGGCCTCACTTCTTCTGTAGTGTAAAGGGAACAATGTGGAGCAATTGTCCACTCCCAACCAGTCATACGATAATCGTGTAAATGCTCTCTCACAGTTGAAGAAATCCATTTTCCAAACTCTGCCGATCCTTCTCACTACATCCTTGTGAATCTGTGGAAAAGTAAATGTGGGAAGAATCTTGTAATTGGCCGCACTAACATTTCAGTCCTAAATATTTTTGAGCGAACCAACTGAGGGCCTTGAAAAAATATCCAGAATACCATCTAAAAAACAGATTTTACTCACAAACAAATTAAGCGCTGTTGGTAACAGGTGTAAAAACGGTGAGGATGTAAAAGAGGATCTTGAGCTTTGATGGTTTACATCATGGAACATTTGGGAGAGTACAAAGTGATGGAACTAAAAGTGTTAATGCAAGAGCCAAACAGATGTATTACTGTGTTGCAGAAATCTATTGTGCCCATAATCTAGGGGAAGCCAGCAACTGCATAAAAGCCATGTTTTATTCATTTCAACTTACCTCGAATGCTTACAAATTGGATATATGTACCCATCTTGCATAACATTGCATTTAAAATGATGTCCCTACTGTGTCCACCGCCGGAAACTTGTCCACATTACGCCTGTCTCTGTATTCTGACCGCTGCGTGTTTTTTTGTACAGCCGCCCCCTCCCTTTTTGTTATTGATTCTGTTATATAAGATGCACATAAATTTGATTTATGCATGGAATTTTTTGATAAATTGCATTTCCCAAAAATAATTTTTCAAACCAGCTGAACTTCTAAATACAAAACCGCTGCTACCCTGTTTATTTTTTTTTCTTCATATTTTCAAGCACCTGAACTTTCTTAGTTGAACTTCTCTCATCAATACTTACCTTTATAGGAGGCTTTAACATAGTGATTGGGCAAAAAAAAAAAAAAAGGGGGCACATATGGTTAATAAAGCTTCACCAAATTCAATTAGTCCAGTTTTCACGCAGTGCCTTCACCTTTCCTAAAATTATAATATGACAATCCATCTGTTCATATACAGGAACAGTCTGCTGATTTAATAAAAACTGAGGAAACAGAGGCATAGCTCATTAAAGGAATACTATCGCAGCGGCTGTTGTCAAAGTAATTTGGGGAACGTAATTTTCAGGTGAAGATTGTCCAGGTACACCTACACAATTTAGAAATGTTGCATTGTGAGTTCATAACCTTCAGCAGACGTTTTTGTATTTGAGTTTTTTAGGACTATTTAGGATCCAAACCGTTTCTTGGCATTGTTTCACAATACCCAGAATGGGGTTGGTGGTGAGGACTAAGCTAATGATGAATCTCTCTGATTCAAGGTTGTTTGCAAGCTTATAAAATATGAGGTCAAAAGTTGTGTAAAATATATAAAAATAAGATGAGAGTTCTCACCACTCCCCAAGAGACCAAAAAGTTTTCCTTGTTTAGATTTCTATCACAGATGTATCTTACTTATCATTCCCTGTACGTCATGCCCAATGTGAAAGTACACTTGCTGTTTACTTTGACATTTTCCTCACATAAGTGACAGTGAAAGAAATCCTATTAAAATGCACCAAGGACGGCTCACCAGTAATCATGAAGTGCCATCTATTGGAAGAGAGAGGAATGGAACATGGAAAAGGTGCTGCAATGCAACAGGGGCTGATGTTTTCTAGCATCTTAGATTCTCACAGTTTCATGATTTAAAGATAATTATAATGTACCACATTTGGATTCAGACAATTTTATTTTATCAGATTTGTAGTTTTTCACATCGCCTGGTAATTTTTTAATGATTTTATGGGGTTTTGTTTTGTTTCTTTGTGCATTCCCCTCAAGCTTGTAACTCAATGTTCTGTTCTCTCCACATGCAGGGGGAGAAGGGTGAGGCTGGCATCTCGGAGGAAAAGGGGGCAAAAGGAGACAGAGGAGACCCTGTAGGTATTTCCCTGCAGCAACACTTTAAATGCTGCCTTGCTACTGAGTCATTGACCAACACCTCCTCCCACAGGGTCAGCCAGGTTCCCAGGGGGACGAAGGGATGAAAGGACAGAAAGTGAGTCAATGTCAAGTGCCAATACATGACGCTCCTCTCTGTTTGTGTCTGCTGTCACTGTGCCTGCGAATGTGTGAGTTATTATGTTTGGACTGCAAGGATATCTGAATGTCAGTCATCAACAACTAATGAATTGGCAGCATTTTTTTCCCCGTCTCAGCAGGACGACTCAATACAACAAAAGCTAGCAGCAGGCAACTTGTACATTTTTGTTCATAGGTGGCATTTCAGAATAACGCTGCAATAGAACAAAAGTAAGCCCTTAGTGGACAGGTATGGCAACTATAGAAGCAGACTGTTGCCTTGAAGGAAAGTAAAACTGTTTCAATAATAACACAAGAATGAAATACAGTCTGTTTTTTTTATTTTGGTGTTTCTTTCCTCTGGGATGTCCCATTAGTCTTTATGTACCCTGGCTTTCATCGTTCTTCAAAAAATTGGCTTCCTCTCTGCATTTGCATTTGATCACAATCCAAATGTGCTTTAAAAGCCTCTCCAGCTTTGCTGTCTTAACACTTTCAAATTCAGAAGATTGTGGTCGCTTGGCTGTGAATGAGTTCTCTGTGCGGTTTTGAGTTATTTATATGATGTCCATAGTATATATAGATAGATAGATTGTTGCTGTGTTGTGAAAGCATGAAAGTAATAGCTTATAAATGATGAATGGGAGAAGGCAAGCTCCCAACAGCAATGCATCACAGTTAGGGCTCCCAACACGACCATTACAAAAGGTTGTATGCGCTTTAAGGATGCCACAATAACTATAGGGACTGCTGTGTGCATGACATGAAGACCATTGATGAATGTTTTTGTGGCACTCACCTCATATCACTTGACTTCCACTTTATTTTCCATTCTGCCATGCCTCCCGTGTTGTTCCTTGAAATGATGTTGATATATCTGTGAGGTCATTGGTAGCATGTTACCTCAGAAAGTATAAAGCCCAATTCCAATGAAGTTGGGATGTTGTGTGAAATGTAAACAAAAGAAGAATACCAGCAGTCCAGACCTGTCTCCCGATTATAATGATAATCATTATGAATCATTATGATGCACAAAATACGACAGTATAGACCTCTGGACTGTCGAGCCACTTAATTTGTACATCATGAAAGATTGTAGTATGCCACCTGCAAACCTGGAAGTGAAGTTTTATGTGTATTGACCATTTTGATTTTTTTGATTTTCCCTCAAATTTTATATACCTACTCTCTTCATTTAAAATTCAAAATGTATCGAAAAAACATAAAACTAGGTTCCTTTAAAATTCTTGATTAAAGCAGGTCAAGATTTCTAAATAATACAAAACCATGTCGGTATGGCAAGGCTTTTTTTTTTTTTACTAACTTATACTTAGAACTTAACCTGAATTAACTATTATTGGTTTTGTTTTTTAGGGTGATGCTGGGCCCCCTGGTCCACCTGGTCCTGTAAGTATATGACGAGTAGTGTGTTTATTGTCCAGTCTAAGTCTTCAACAGTAACAAGCAAATTCTGACTCCATATTGGCATCCCATTGGAGAACACATAAAACATAACGCATAAAAAAAAAACACGTTTCTTATTCAATACATTAATTATCCTTGCCACTCTGGGGTGTTGAGTTTTTGTGTTCTTATTTAAGCAGAGAGGACTGCTGCTTGTTTTTAATCTTCAATCCCAGCATCCTCCGCTGGCATAAATTTCAGAATGCTAGCAGCCGAGGTTGACCATTAATCGAGCACACATTGATCTCTCATCAGGGTGTCATGTGATGTTGTGATACAATTATGACTGATATATATCCAGTTTCAGAGTCCATAAAATATAAAGGGAGTATTTTAACAGCTAAAAAAAAAAAAAAAGCTGATTTCACTGTTGTTTATATCTGCACATATCAAGAATCGAGCATCAAACTAGACATTACAGTGGTCTGCTTTAAAGGCTATCCAAAGCACTGAGGACTTATTTTGCAGTTGTCACTACTTAAAATTTCACTACAGTGGGAAAGAGAATTGTTCCTCTCAATCAAAACCAAAACGCTCCGTGTTGTTCAACGGGTTGTGGTGAGCTGCAGGCCTCCCAGGCAATTCCAGACGTCTTCAGCAGCGCACACAAGAGAAGAAAACATTAGTCATTTGATAAATGAGGCTCTTTGAACATTTAGTACCAGTCTCTGTCTGTGCTCTCTGCCTTCCTGTGGCAGATAATTTTGGCAGTTAAGCATCGATTTCCCTTACACAGCAGAAGCAGGGGTTCAGATCATTACCCTCCCTCCATAAACCTTCTTGTGCCTCTATGTATTAGTGGCAGGGAGGTGCAGTGGTTTTATCGGCATGCAGTGCATCATTCTCCCCGATGGCCTTAGTGTGGCAAAACTGGTTTTTGAGCTCTGAGGTTTTTTTTTTTTTTTTTTTTAATATAAATGCCAGCCTCACTTTACAGTAGAGCTTTGTAATGTGTTCAACTCAAGCTGGCATCCTAACTTCTGTTGAGTAAATAGTAGCACGGCAGAGTTCACTGCTCATGTGCGAAATTGACAACGAAGCTGCATGTTGATGGCGGCGAGATGTTGATCAATGTTTTTTTTAGAAAATGAGACAAGTGACTATAGGTTGACTTTTGATGAATGGTGCAGAAAGCACTTTGAGACAGCCGATGACCCAGTATTTCTTTTAAGATTGATATTGCTTCAGATGGGAAAAGACTTTATTTAATAACCGTAATTGTCCCAAAAGGCTCATAAGCACGTATTATGCTTGCACAAAGACGTCAGTTCAGAGAACGAGCTGCTAAACAATGGCAAAGCTGTCTAATTAAAGGTTTAACTTGCAATTCTTCCTGGATGTTGCTTTTGCTTAAGTCTTTCACTTACAGTCATTAACTAATTCTGGTGTTTAAACCCGCGTTTCATAATATATAATGTGGGCTGCTAATATTAGACAGAGGTGGATATTGGGCGTTTGGTTTAATTTTATATGCCATGATTTGATGACCGACTGTGTCTTCTTCATTCTGTCTAGGTGGTGACAGCTCATGGGTTGAAGCAGATCTCTGGAACTGTAAGCATCTCCATTGTATCATAAATCACTGATGATTTGCAAATACACTAGAATTGTATTTGTTGCTGAGTCACGTTTTGAACTGCTTCATTTTGTCATATGCCTTAAAGGATGAAATGATCATTTTGCAGAAGGGAGAAAAGGGAGATCGGGTAAGCATTGTTGAATATTGAAAAGTTCTGCGGGAACATTTACATGGCCCATTTATCTTTAATGTTCACTATATTAACATGAATGATGAGAAGACTGAATAGTCTCAGTTGAAGTTCTTAATGGATGTCAAAAAGTACAAAAAAAGAACAAAAAAAGGTTGCTTGTTCTTATCGCTGCTTCCTTGTTGTGGCACCTTCTTTCTCGTTTGCCAAAACACAAGTAAAGTCTCTCACCCTTTGGGTCATTTCACAGGGAAACATTGGGCTGCCAGGACAGAAAGGAGATCAAGGTCCTGAGGTGAGTCCACGTGTTCAAATTGTTTATTCTCTGTTTTGACGAATACAAGACAGTCTAAACACAAATATGGGAACACCAGATATTTATCATCATTCTGAGCCGTTCATTGTACACTTTAACTCAATCCATGGTTGGAATCCTGCTTATCCTAAGTCATGAGTGGTTGTAGTTAGTTTAATGCATTGTTTCCTTCTTCCAGAGAGTCAATGTGACAGATAAGTGACATAATTGAGATAAATGCATCATTATTATAAAAACTTAAATGTACTGTGAAAATATAACAATGGTTATCCTACACCCTGCTGCCAGTAATTTTCTCTTATTTTACTAAGATAGTCTTCACAGTGTCCCCATAGAGAATAACGGTTGTTATTCTTAGTACGATATAGAAACAATCACTACTTTTTTTTATTTTATGTTAAGGCATTTACATCCAATAGTAAGGGGAAAAATTTACTTATTTTTTTACATTTTCTTCCATCAGGGCAAACAAGGACCATCTGGTTCGACTGGACTCCCCGGCCTCCCAGGAGAGCCAGTAAGTATACCTGCAGCAGACTCCATGTCAAGCCATGTCGCCTTATCTGTCACCTTGGCTTATCCTCTGCTTCCCAACGCAGTCTGCCAGACTGAGCCAGAGATCAATTGATGAATACCCCGATTAGCAGGATGTCAGGGAAAACAGTCCAGTCTCTATTTTTTCTCTCTAACGTATTCCGTCAGCAGATTTAATAATTAATTAGCAGAAAGAAGAAAATGTCTGTGCGTTTTGCCAAATAACAGAAGTGCAATCTGTTTGCTGCACCTGCTTTGATAATGAGCATCTGTCTTTCTTGAAAAGCAGGCACGAAAAAAAAAGAGACATTTTATAAATCCTGTCTAAAAAATATTAGGCTGGAACTCGACAGTCTGCCAAATCAGTGATGAGGGGGGATGGGTTGGAGATGGATGCGTGTGAAATTAAGATCTGCTGACAGATGTCTTTTTTGTCTCCACTCCTGTTTACAGGGCTCTTCAGGATTGCCTGGTAAAGATGGCTTGAAAGGAGAGAAGGTAAGAAATCATCAAATCAAATTGTCATCTTTTAAAAAAAGGATTTATGGTGTTTTTATTAGTAGTTGAACATACAAGACACCTTCCTGATAACTCACCTGCCATCCACGGCATCATCAATCACACCAGAACTTTGTTTCCCTCCATTTGATGCCCTCGACTACCCCCACTTTTACACCAGCGACTCTTGCAGCAGGACTTGTTCCAAAGACTCGACTGAGAGTGACAAAGTGCAAGTGTGTGCGCTTTGACACGCGAGTTTGATGAGGTGTGTCGGTTGTCAAAATAAATGACGCTTTACACGCGATGCCCCTCCCGCCACAGTCATTCTGTCAAACTCCAGGGCAGGGAAATAAATCTAATTCCAAGTGCTTAAGCTTCTGACGTCCTCTCAGATTGAAAACCCTCCTTTTGTCACCTTCACTAATGCAAACTAATGCCAAAGACAGGTGCGATTATGTATTCGTATGAGAGTCGCAACAAAAACAAACAATCATCTTGAGTAGATTTGGATGAAAAACAAATACCTGTACATAAAGCCATTAAAATATGTGGCTGTAGAGAGCATGTTAAGTATGCTGAAAATTAATAACAAATTGTACTTGTAAAGCTGCACAGGTTTTTCCATTTACTCGAGCTAGGCATGCCCTTACTCTGTCTGAGCCGTCTTGGCAGTTCGCTGAAATAATTTCCTTCTTTCATATGATCCGTGACGTCGGCCCGCTCCGGTTGTGTGGACTGTAGATACAGTGCCATGAAAAAGTATTTGCCTTCTTGTCAAATTCTTTTTTGCATAATATCTCAATTTCCACATGTTTTCCATAGACAATGAATAAGATATAAATTGTTTACTGTTTATAGTATTTTGTGTCTCTGTGGGCTTCTTAGTTATTGTGATGTGCAATGACCATGATGAGTCAGTAAAATCAGGATGTATATTTTGGATTTGCTCAGAAAATCCCTGCTACCATGTTTGACTTGCTACCATTCGCATTTTCCTCCACTGCAAATAGTGAGAGAATTAAACTTAAAGTTTCATTTGAAACTAAGTTGACACATTCACCTTGCTGTCACACTGTTCACAATAAAAACATATGGCACGTCGGTATATCTGTTTTGGCCGTCCTTACATTTGTTGGCTGTCATTTTGATTTTGAAAAAGAAAGCAAGTTGTCAACATCACTGGGATTAGTTCCATACATGAAAGGATTGCAATAAATGACTTCAGACAGGAACCGAAAAAGTTTTTGGAAACAAAAGTTGGACAAATATTACTCTGGCAAAACTATCACAATGAAGGGCATCATGCCTTAAACAAATAAATAGTCTGAGGATTGACTCATGACTCTTTTAATAGGGAGACTTGGGAGATGTGATGGGACTTCAGGGACCCCCAGGACCAAAGGGTGAGCCTGGTGAACCTGGATTTGTGGTATGTATTCACATTAACTGACGGTTTTGGTTGTTCTCAACATTCTAGAAATAATTAAATACATATGGCTTCATCAAGCATAGCTTTTGAACCAGCAACAGATTAGCAAAAGTCGCCCCCCGGCTTCAGCCTACATGCTAATGCTATGACACAAGCCATTAAGGAATCAAATATTAGGTAACCTCAATCTGGGTTATAATTACACCTACCATCAAGATGATGGCCATTGAAGCATTGCATCTTATGGATGTGCTTATGCATCTAAACATGTTTATTATAGCCACAAGTGACTCTTGCACGGTTCTCCTCTAACTTCATCGCTTTGAGCCATCTTGTTTGTTTTCTTGGAAACAACACTCAACCTGAAGCGAGCTCATCAAGTAGAGAAATAGGGGAAGGAATTAGTGCTGGCTGAAGTGTTTATACTTCTTACATGTTCTCTAACCTGATACGTGTGCAAAATAAGACGCCATCTTCGGGACTAGGGTCCTTTGGCGAATGTCATTGCCAGTAAGTGTCTCTGAGGGAGCATAGATATTTTTCCACACATTTTATGGTCTTTGTTATTTAAGACGACAATAAAAGCGATAAAATGAACTCAGTGGGTGTCTTTAATGAGGCAGCCCTCTTCAAATAACTGTCGCTCAATTGATTTTTGCCTGTAAATGAATGATGTAGGTCTGTATTTCTTTGCTCACTTTTACGATTGGATGTAATAATGAAGTTCTCCAGGAAATAGTGTCATTGTTAATCACAAGCCACCATCTTGAAACAAATACACAAGATACAATGTGGGGCTTGATAAAACAGTCATCAATGTCATCTTTGTGCTGGAAAGTCAATGAATGATAATAGATGTGATTTTGTACCCGTGTAATCCTTGCAAACACGACTGAGTATGAGCTTGTGACACTTTTTAGATGGCACTCTAGTTTGTTGTTTTGTTCTTTTCTGATTTATCTCCCATGTAGGGTGACGGGCAGACTTTGTCCAGAGCCACCCGTGGCCCCAAGGTAAAGTACTGACACTGCAGATCATCATGGACACCAGCCACATTAATTTGCTCATCCTGTAGAAACAGATCGAGACCAGTTTTAGGTAGATCCAGTTTTAGGTCGACCCTTTCCTGTTCAACCAGGAAATTAACAAGACAAGCAACTAATGGAACCAATGTGGGCAGTACAATGTGTACCTCCGACCTCACAAAGTTTCCTACATACACACTCGAAACATTGTATAAGTCTTTCCAGAGGAGTGGTACACATAAGTAGAGCATGTTGTCTTCTCTGTAGATTAATGTTACGTCCATGTGTCTTTAAAACATGTTGTTTCAGGGTTTTTGTACAGAAAGTACTAAATATGTTTTGATTTTTGACGGAACTGTTCTGAAGAAAAAACAAATTACATACTGTGTAGCTCCCAGCATGTGTAGACTTTTCAAATGAAAGAGCTAAAGAACGTGCACACCACTGGTCTCGAAAATACATGCTTCCTCCCTTCCAAGCTGCCGAAGACAAAAACATGAAAGTGAAAATCCATTCGGGTCCAGTCTAAATACTTAATGATCATGCAGTGCGGCAGCTCTGCAGGAGCATCGGATTGAGCTGTCTGACTGCTGCCTTGTTCTTTTGTCAGGGGGAGCGCGGTGTCCCAGGACTACCTGGGGAGCATGGTGAAAAAGGCGAGCCTGGCGAGAGCATCACAGGCATGCCTGTGAGTATGATGTTGTAATTGATTGTTCTGCATATTCATCATTTACCCTGGGCTCATATCTACACCCAGTAAGAAAGAGCCCGGCGCTGAGTAAATTCATTTTCTGCTGGAAATGGCTGTCATCACTGCGGGGTTGCTTCCTGCCGTGTGGCACGCAGTCAGCCCGCATCATATATCTTGCACGTTTCAACCTCACCGACATGATTGCAAGAGTGTCTGTCTCCATTTCTTTTAATATGGAATTGTTGGAGGCAGTATCAATGTGAGCAAAAGGTGTCTAACACAATAGCTTTATTGGATCCCTGGTGCTAGAGGGCAGATGGTGTTAACAAGCTGCGTGATGTGTTCTCAGGGCCCCTTGGGACCTCCAGGAAAGCCAGGAATTGAGGTTGGTGGAATATACCCTAAATCCATAACATGAAAACATGCATTCTCTTTGCCTTCCAGCTGGGTAAAACTACAACAAGCTTTATAATAATTGGTACATAGTGGAAGTTGAACATTTTGGAAATTTGAAATGTTCAAGAAAAATATACTTTCCTTGTCAAAGCTCTGCAAGATGTGAGATGTCAGCAATTCTTTAGACTTCAGCTCAGTGCGCATTTAAAGGTTTCACTCCAGGTTTGGGTGATTTTATCCTCTGTGATAAAATGTAGGATGATAACCACAGAACTCACTGCAACATGGGAAAGCATTTGGCTGTTCACACAAATACATTTTACTGAGCAGATGCTAAGATACTGTGCTTATTCTACACTATACAATTTAATATCTTTAATGAAGTATGAAAGTAGCTTTATTTTATTGCAGTTTTATTATGTTGAATTATCTGGTGCAACTAAAAATGGGGCTGCGGGAGGCATTGCCCCCCCACTGAAATATTCTTGGACCCCCTCCCAGGTGCCAGTCCAGATGATTGAGTATTTTTTGATTTCTCCTTGGAATTTCTTTTCAACCCCCGCCCTCCCGCATCCCTTGTAGGGAACTTGTCATGGACTTTTGTCTGCTTTTTTTTCCTGAAGGCTTTTAGGGGGTTGTTTTAAAAGAAATTTAAAAACCTCTTTGGCCACCCCAAAGAACAAAAACCTAGCTCCACCATATGTCATGTTAGTTCTAAATGTTAAATCAATATTTGACACTTGCGTGAATTATTCATTATTTATCTTGGTATGAATTAGGAAAGAAAAAGGTATAATGAGAACTTGAAAAATATACATAGATTATGTCTGTCTTGGAGATCCCACGATAAATTTTGTTTCCATTGCCAGCTGCTATTTTTTTTCTTTAAGTCATCAAAGCTGATGGGTATTTTTCAGGGTGTTCGTGGAGCACCAGGTTCACCTGGGCCTGCTGGAACTTCAGGAAGAGAGGTAAGTTGTTCCCATCACCCATCCACCACCTGCCACGTGTGCAGATATAAGCCGACATAATAGCTGCCATCACACTGGGACTCAAGCAGAGTGTCAGATCACACATTGCCACCGACTGTGATGGATATGAAAGTACAATTACAGTGTGGCATGGTCGCTTAATTTCATTCCCGGAAGGATTGTTAGCTTCCTTCTTTGTCTCACTTAAAGGGGCCTCCTGGTAGACCGGGCCCCCCTGGCCCAGCTGGACCTCCAGGTGAACCAGTAAGTTTCAAAATCCCTTTTGCCTATTTGCACCGTGAAAGTACAGCTTCAGTATTTGCAGCCAGGCTTGCTGTTCATGGCTTAATGTTACCTTCAGGAATTTGGTGGCGTTTATGACTAATTGACAGTCCCCCTGCTCCCTTTCCGCCACTGTTTTCATATAGTTGGTGTCTGTAACATTCCAGTGATAAAGAGGGCTGCTGCTTGGAAAAAAAAATCAAAACTATGGACAGTTTCCATTTAAAATATGTTTGTGTTGTAAATAATCCCAAACCACATTCATTGTCCAATTTATGTTTGTTGAACAAAGACAATAAACTTGTGACACAATATGAAAATGTGATAATTGCAACAAAAGCATTCAAGTGCTTCTCCTCAGCCTTGGAGAATAAAACTGTAAATGTCAAACGTATTAAAATATTTCTGAAGTGTTCAAGGATTTGTTCTTAAAAAAAAAAAAACATTATTAACCACTCTCCACAGAAACAAATAAACATCTGAATAGTTTTTTAATATAATAAATGTACTAGCCTGAAGGTTCCTGTGTTTTATGTGCTTTTTTTTTTTTTTACTTTCTCTCTTAGACTGCACTACCAATTGTTGGAGACATGGGGGCTTTGCTCAAGGTATTTTATCATACTAATTAATGATAATTGCAGCTTTTCAGGATTGAATACATTATTTTGGAATCTAAATGTGAAAACCTCATTGTGTCGTTTATCTAGAAATGTTTGGCTTGCAGGAGACAATGGTGCAATGTAAAGCCCTTGAGTGCCTCCATCGGGATGTCTGGGATACATTTAGAAATACTTGTAATATAATTTCTGGCCCAATCACTGGTGATATTTATAGAGAATTTTACGTGGATCTTTTCATTATGCTGCAATATACACTGAACAAAAGTATGAATGCAGCACGTTTGCTTTTCATGATATGAATTGAAAGATCTCAGACTTTTTCAGCGGACACAAAAGGCTTATTTCGCTCGTCCATCCATCCATTCATTCTCTGTACTGCTTCTCCTTCCTTGGGTTGCTGGAGCCTATCACAGCTTACTTTAGGCAACCCTGAATAGCTAATTGCAAGTTATTTCAAAGCATTGTTCATATTTAACAGACAGTTTTTGTACATAGAACATGATGCACATAATTGATGCAAAACCTTTCAAAAGATTACCAGAATGCAGGTAATCAATTTCTGGCAGAAACAATTTTTTAATAAGACCGCAAGACAGCTTTGATGCCAGCACTAATGTGGCAATAACAAAAGCTTTTTAAAAATAATATTTTGCTGCTTCTACGGCTAATTTGGATTCCTCTAAAAGCTCATTTAAACATTCTTGTTTAGGCCTTTCTTGATCCCTGCAAACCTTTTTATTGGACAATCTTCAACTCGACCAATTACCTTTTTCATTCAAAAATTCTGATTTGCAGATTTTTTTTAATCCAAAACATAACAGTACTGACACCTGCAATGGCACAGTCTGGTACATTCTGCTGGAAGGCGCAGTCCTTATATCTAGAATGGATCATGAATGGTGATATTTAAAATTCTCACTTAAATGTCACAGCCAATGAGTTTGACAAAGTTCACCACTCACCTCGATGAGAAACGCCGTTGGTGGGTTCACATTATTTCTGCTATGCAGACATTTAAACAAGCCTTTATGTCAGCTAGGGTCTTGTCTTCCACCCGAGAATATAACACAATAAATTATGATAATTTTGGACTCAGACTTGATTTGTTATTTGTGTCACCACATTTGTGTCCTCCATTGCCCTCCTTGTGCTGCTAGAATGCCTGCAGTGCTTGTCAGATGAGAGTTTCCGGGCTGACTGGACAGAAGGGCGAGAAGGGCTCCCCTGGAGTGCTTGGAAATGACGGCATGGAGGGAGAAAAGGTACGTGTGACTTATCAGTAAGATGCTAGAAACACCCTATGGTATCACTTTGCATTCCACCTGCAGTAGGTGAGACCAGAACTTGATGTCACACTTTTTACACTCGTATATATCTTCAATACATCAGATTTGCAGATGTGCCAACAAATTCATAAATTTGCTATGGCCCATTGCCCCGGAGCCAAATTGACACTGCACCCGTTTTTACGCCGAGTGCACGGGTGCCAATGTACAGAAACTACTTCGATGAAACCCTAGGTTCGAGTCATGACAACTTTGTACGTTTAATTTGATGTCTGGGGATGGTAATTGGTATAACTTTCTTTTTGGAAAGTGGTTTCCTGTAATTCTATTCCTGCTAATATACATAATATAATTTGCAGCATACAGTGATAACTATGAAAAGAAAGCACGACATTATAATAGCCATTGCTGGGCACCTGGTTGTTTTTCTTTCTTAGAAAAGAACAATGGGACTTGGATGGCTGCTTGAAATGATCCAAAATATGCCTGCTTGGGTGATGACACCTTATTCGTTTTGTCTTTGTCTTCTAAACAGGGGGATCCAGGTGTAAGAGGTCCAATCGGGAATCCTGGCAAGGAAGGCCCAAAGGTTGGATGGAGATATTAACATACGTACATCATTTAAAAACTTTTAGTATATGGCATGTACTGTTACTTAGGATATCAGAAATGTCTTGCAGCCTAACTAGCTGTTGAGAAAATCATCTTCATTTAGTACTCTGAGATGGGATTGCAGCAAATGTTGTTGCTATGGATACAGTGTTGCTCCTCATTGATGCGAGGAAGCAATTTACAGCTGTGCCCTAAAAGGAAGACATTTTGAAGTTTACGTGCCATTTTTTTTCCGGGAGGTGGGGGCACTTTTGTTTCATAGAAAAATCTATATGTATACTTCGACAGTGGATGCAAAAAGCACTCAATTTCCATCACTGGTTCTGCCCCCCACAGGGAGTAAAAGGAGAGCGAGGCTTCCCTGGCCCCACAGGAGATAAGGGCGATGAGGTGAGTGCAAAAAAGTGGAATAAGTTGGCACAATGTTGATATTCAGTTATTCCTTTGCCAAATGTGATGACCTTTTTAATCTAATGGGAAATATCAAATACTCTTCCTGGAAAGATGCACAATTCCCCATCTTTGCCCTCTGAGGTGATGAAAATATACCCGGACCTGAATGTGAGCGCTACTTTAAAAAAAAAAAAACAAGCCGAGAGCTTTGTTTTTCAACTCTTGCTCTACTGGGACCAGCATTTTCCTATTATTAAGTCGTGACCCACTTGTATAGGGTTATAAAGCTTCTGAAAACACATGCATATCACAATTTTGAATGCCATTTCAAATGAGTTTGACACACTGCTAAAATCATACCACTTGCTACGACTTCCTGGAAGTTTCAAGAGCCTGGTTGAGTGTTTATCATTATTATCAGGGATGGGGACCAAACCCTGGCGCAAGTAGTAATTGACCCCAAAAAATATTTCAATAATTGTCGTCCATGTCTAAAGATGCAAGCAAAGCATGAAGATACAACAATCAGGCAAATCCACCCAACACTGTACACATTATGTCCCTTATTAAGATGTATCGTGTGGCAAATATGTATGTACGCCTCTATACCTTAAAAATACGAATACATGCAATTTTTTAATGCAATCCAGTGTTGGGAATCTTAGTTGTAGAGATGATAAGCAATACATAGGTCACCCTTCAGCATTGAGTCATTTTAGATCTTACCCCCCCCCACACACACACACACACACGCACGCACACAAAAGAGTGCCCTTTTGCTCAAGATTGTGTCAATGGCAATACCTGTGCTTTCTCTGAAATCCAACACAGGCTCTGTTTAAGACACCTTTCTCATTTGGATTAAATGTCAGTCAATAAAAACAACGTGTCAAAAGCACTCCATATGAGTAGCAATGTGAAGAAACTTCAAAACAACATCCGAACTATTTCATTGGCTTGTAAAAAGAAGAATTATGGCTCTGTTATTGCTGAAGGAACTCTATATATTTTTTTTAAAGCAAACTAAATGTTTGTTTCGTTTTTAAAAAATTTCTGGAAGGGTAACTGATTGCACCCAAATCAAGGCATTAAAGGAGTACCTCAAAGCCTTTAGTCCATTAAGGTAATAAATAACAAATGATGGTAACACAAAGCAGTAATAATTCTAATATCTGACAAAGTAAAAAATAAAAATAAACTGCGAGTTACTGAGAAGGAGGATGTGAAATAATTGCCTCTATGCTAAGTAGAAAAAAACTAATAAACATAAAGACCCACTTTAAAATAAAACAGAAAATCATCAAAGTTCATACAAACCGACAAAACTGTGAAGAACTTGAACAAGCAACAATACAGGGAAAGCGCTAGAACTTTTTAGTCGCTGCTTATATTCCGTTACGGTCAGTAATTCAGAAATTATAAGTGACAAATCTCCACTGTCTCAGGGGCCCCATGGAGTCCCAGGACTTCCTGGAGTGATAGGTCGTACCGGGGAGCCGGTAAGACGCTCATGTTTATTCAGATCCGTCGACAAAATCCACATGTTATGATGTCATACAGAATGATACACATTTTGATGCTGAATGTAACCATTATTATATTGCTGTGTTGTTTACAGGGGCTCATGGGTCGCCCAGGTTCAAAGGGTCAAACTGGCTTTAAAGGAGAAAGAGTAAGCGTTGAAAGCTATGCTTCATTAATTTTGTATTTCCTTCATGTAGTTCTTTGATTAGACTTGAACTATTTTCAGTAGTTGTTTTTTTTGGGAGGGTATGGTTTATTTTACTGTTGTTGTATTAGGTCGGCCTGGAACTGTGGTTAGAATGTTTTTTATTTTACTAAAAACTCTTTCTGGTTTGTATATGACAGGGAAATGAGGGACCTCCTGGTCGACCAGGCCTGCCAGGACCTCCAGTAAGTTATCAGGCCGCCCCTTTAGAAGGTTAAAATGAGTGGATTTTCTTGCTTAATTTATACTGCATAAACACATTATTAATCATAATGCAGTGTTTAGGCTGATGGGGGTGCAGAAAATTAATTATTGAAAGAAAATTATGTGCTTGACTTACCCTTTCATTTTTCAAATGAAACACTGATTCGTTGTTAATTTAGGTTTTTTTGTTAGTTCCTTGTGACAAATACCGCCTTGAATAGCTATTAGCTATTCTATTAGCTGTACTAGCTTTTATCTATTATTAACACATGCCATGACTTCCATGCATAACTGACCCTGAATTTGCTTTCACTCCACATAGCAGTATTTAGTGCAAGACAACAGCAAAAAAATGACAAACAAGTACAAATTTGTTGACATTGTGACGACCCGCTTGCTGGCATTGAACCATGATCGCTTCCTCTAAAAGGCCAGTGAGCAAGCTCCTCCAAAGCCAATCTATAATTCATCAGGCGTCCCCTTGAACCTGCCTTACCCCCACGTGCACCCTGGCCTCATAAAGTGCAGTCTGGGAGGACAGGGCATGGCTCAGTGGCCTGAAAAGGGCACAGGCATCCACTTGCCTCTAAATGAGCACCTTAACTCCCTCTTTGCTTTAAAAGCGTTCATTCACCGATCTTAATCGGCCAAAAACAAGTTTGTATTGGAACGCGGGTCCCTAAACGATCCATCCTCAGTCTCACACCTTAAAAGTTGTTCTCACTTCTTGGAATATGTTTTGGCTTTATGGAGTTCAGAAATCTCATTTTATTTTCTTCTCACCTATCGCATCTCATTGTGAAATCGCCAAATGAGGTATTGATCACCTCCATGTAGCTTTTAAAGGCTTAGTGGTAAATAGCTGCCTGGGGCCTACTGTATTAACTCTTGGTGCTTAAGAATATCCACAAGGAAACACTGTTGGATGAAATGTGATGTGATATGCTGCCGGTTGTGTTTTAGGGCCTACCCTATGTGGAGGGCAATGGGATGAGCAGTCTGTACAAGCTCCAGGTAAAGACCTTTATTTGGTGTTGTTCGTTGTGATACGACGATGCATTGGAGTGCGCAGTACAATGCCATCAATCATTTTGGCAAAAAACGTCTATCCCTGTGGTTAAAAAATCTTTGACCCATATTGTGGAATAGAAAGCCATAAAGTCAAAACCATGTCTTTTCAGAGTGGTGGAGCTATTTTAGGACCCCCCGGGGCTCCAGGCGCACCGGTAAGTATAATCATCATTATGCCTGAAGTGATTCCTTCAAAGTGCACAGTGAAATAACGTCAGCAGACAGACATGTTGGTTCGAGAGAGCCACATAAGAAAAAATTCCATCGGCCCTCCAGTGTTATCTCGACTTCTGAGGCCTTCATATCACACTCGGTCACATTTATTGAGAGTTGCTGCTGCTGCTTGGCCGGTTAAGGCTAAGAGGCTTTCTGATTCTCAGATAGATGTCTCTGACCTGCCCCAGGATGCACAAAACATCAACGATTTGCAAATGGAAGTCAGAGTTCAACCACATAGTGTCAAGCCAAAATGGCCCATTTTGAAATTCCCCTTGCACTGCTCTTCCTTATCAGGCAGTTTATAATCTCGTCAGGCCCGGGGAGACATCCAATCTAAGGCCCCACAGGGATCATTCCTCCACAACACCTGAGAGGGGCGGGGCCTAAAATTAATCTCCATGAACTACAGTTAGATCTTCAGGATTCCTCTCCGCCTGCTGCCTCCTTCATAGACTAGCCTTAGCCTTGTCAATTCGGGATATATGTGCTATTTACATGATTCAAACATGATTAATTTCCTTTTTTTATCTCGTGTTTTGAATATTATTATATTGAGTAATTGGCCACAGTGTTATACTGTTAGTTTCAATAAGTGTTGCAGACAGTCACAGAATACCATTTTAGTCTTATTGTGTACGTTATGTTTGTCATTTATTTGACCATTTTCTGTTTCAAGGGTCCCAAAGGAGATGAAGGACTCGCTGTGAGTTGAAACTTTCTTTCCCAACAAAAGATCTATTGTCAGTTTGAGTTGTCAGTTTATTTCAATCAATGCACTCTGAAGCCTTTACCTGCTGAATTCCAACACACAAACTATATTTTCCTGAAAATATGAAATAGTGTTACCCTATTGTCTTGCCAGCAGAAGACCATGAATCTTCAACGCTGTTAAATGCCCCACCTATATGACCCCCTACTCCATCTTACCCATGCCTGAAAACATTCCACACCGACGTGGAAACAACTCTTCTCCCGCCATCACTGTGAATTCTTTATTCCCATGGGGGCAATTGTAGATTTTATTGTTTTGTTGCACTGTGATTTTTCAGCAGGATGTTAATTTGACATTTTAATAAATTACGTGAGCGGCACCAGTGCTGTGGCGGAATTGCCTCAATCCGTCTCACAGCTGATCCCCGTGGCTGCCCCGCTCTCCCCATAACCGTGCTCCCTTACTCGTGACAATCTACATGTGTGACAATTACCCGCACAATCCATCTATGTCAGCGCCAGTTGCCCCTCTTTTCCATGTAATGGCGCTTCTTCATGGCAGCTTGAACAAAATGAGCTCAATAGAGGCCATCGCTTGTTCATGCAGCTGCAAATAGCTCTCTATTTTTAGGGCACAAACTAAGCCTGATTGGGATTTTTAAAACGGGACGGCTCTTCCTCCGTCTCATCTACAGCCCACAAATTGTAACAGCGCATGCCATAGATCATATAATATAATGCACTGAGCCTGACATATTGTCCCTGCAGGATCATCTTGCAATGACGTGTGAAAGCTTGTATTAATACACGACCATGTGCCCAGAGCAGCGATTGAAACGTGTGACGTCCTGTGTCATGCAGAATTTAATTTACCGTGAGACACGTAGTTTGGATGTATATTAGATGTGCTAACAGTTACTGACAGCCATGAAATAACCATACCTTCAAGAGCTCATCAACTGCCCCTAAAAGACCATCAGAATGAAAATAGCAACAACAAATGAAACCATTTTAGTTTTCATAGTGTTTTTGTTTGTTTTGTTTTATGTTCACACTGCTGAGTGTGTCATTTCTTATTACTTGTAGGGAGAACCGGGTCTCATGGGATTACCTGGGCTTGAAGGTCTACCCGGTGCGAAGGTAAGCAAAAGCATCTCAGAAAAACAACAATAAAACATACAAAGAAATTGAGTGTTTGTTTTATGTTGAACTTACAGTCACTGAATAAATGTGTATTCTGTCAAAATGTTTATTGTTAACTCCTCCCGAGTTAATTTGTCAACCCAACATGTTTACTGATTTTCATAAGTGAAGGTGAACAGAGTGCCAAAATAAAATAATTTATTTATCAGGAAGTGATTATGTATGATAATTTATGACAGTTGCCAAGGCTTGTTGTCGGAGATAGAAGGATAAAAGATGCAGCCAGTGTCGCAAGTCTACTTTCCTACCAAAATATCATCACGTGAAACATTGTGGGTGTGGCGAGGAGCTGGAACATTTTGTATTTAACAGAAGAGACATTCAAAGTGTTCATCAAGTTCATTATAAGGTCTTAGAATCTGTATCGCCTCTGGTGATAGCGGGTAGAAATAATGTTTTCATGTTAACCCTCAATTTATGCTGACACTGCTGTGATGGAGAAACACAACTTTAGCTCTTTTTTTCTGTCTGACATAACTGCCATGTTTCTTTCAGGGTGATGTCGGTGCGTCTGGTCCACCGGGAATACCAGGGCCTACAGTAAGTCGGATCCTTTAAGTCATGCTCATCAGTTACTTCTATTAGTACACTTGCACTATACATCCATGTCCTTTCCTTAGCACTTGTCATGGATGAGCTGGGGCCTACAGACACTCGACAATTCATGCTCACACTTACAATTCCGAGGTCAGACTACTTGAATTTATCCAACGTGCTTGTGTTTGGAATGTCAGGTACATGGAGCACACCTAAGCATTGGAAGAACATGCACACTCCACAATGGAAGGCCTGCTCTAAGTTGTACCTCTTGAATATGAAACAGATGTGCTAAGTCTGTATCTTAATGAAAAAAAAAAAATTACAAGTACCACATAAATTGCGCAGATGTAACAAATATTGTGCCCATTATGTGTTCGTGGCAACCTCGGTCTCAGCTTAATCATCTTTGTTTTTCCAAGGTACCACAGCACTACGCAAGATGACAGGTGTTTGTGATATGAAAAAAAAAGGATCGGAAAAACAAACTGAAAGATTTTTTGAGACAAAAAGGAAACAACTGAGATGTTGTGGTTGCAGAAGTGTGTACACCCTCTTATAACTGGGGATGTAGATATGGTCCATACTGGGAGGGTTCTAATAGAAACCTAAAGGTTTTCGGCTAATACTGATGTAGTATAAAATTAATTAATAAAGAGGCACTAAGTGTATTCTAATTTTACATGAGTGTTTCCTAAAATTAGTTGTACATTTTGTAGATCATCACATCACATCAATAGTGAAAAAAAGTTCTGAAGTGATTTATTTGTTGTCTATTTTTTTTTTGTTTTTACATATCACAAAAGCCTGGCATTTGAACAGGGCTATGTCAACTTTTTCTATGCTGGGGATAACCTGCTGTGTGTTTGTGCTCCACATCTTGGTTCTATTATAAATGAGAGGCTGCAGAGTTCCTCCACACATGACACCATTGAGGGTCTGTCAAACACTGATGATTCTTTTCTCTTGCCTTTGATTGACAGGGGAAGCCCGGCCCTCGGGGAGAACCAGGCATCCCAGGAGAGCCGGTGAGAAGCAGCCGCCAACTCTCTTTGAGCTGTCAATCTGCACGTCATTCCTTTATCACTGCCAACTGACACGATGGCGCCTCTCTGTTCTCTGACAGGGTGAGAGGGGGCCACTCGGAGAGACGGGGTTCCCGGGACCCGAGGGACCGCAAGGTGTTGCTGTAAGGATTTACATGTATTCTTGGCCTGCGCTTATAATCACAGCTACGTGTTCCCAAAACACCACAGCGGGATGCCCAGGCTGGAAAATTGACTTTAGCCAACACACTGTGGTCTTTAAAGGCTCTCAGAAGTTGTTATTTTACCATTAAGAGACAACAAATACACAATGCAAATACCACTCCTAAAGAAATTTCACATTTCGATGATCCCTCTGTGTAATTACCATAAAATATGTTTTTTTTGTCATTTTCCCTCCACAAGCATACAATGAAGAGCGTTTGCCAAGCAATCAGGATTATTGAGATATCCCATTAATTTGGAGATTAGCAGGTGTGGAGTGGCGTTGATCCAATCAAAAGAGCTGATACAAATTGCCTTTGTTTGTGTTTCGCTTCTTGAGCAGGGCAGACCTGGAAAAGACGGTACTCCCGGCTACAAGGTGAGTTGTGCGCACACCATCAAAATCCCTTTATGGAAAGTGCTTTACATCCGTCCATCTGCAAGGAGATGGCACAGCAGATTTTAATCCCAACCGTACCTCTTTCAAGTTACCCGAGTGCATTAAACCAATTTGCATTGTTTGACGTTTTAATGATTAAGCTAAACGGAAGCCCACAGATGTAGGACTTTGGTGAATCTTGGTCTTTTAACTCCAATTACACACCTTATGCTAGCAGGTAATTATTCAATGTTTTAAACAAAGACAGACGGCATTTTCTTTTTTCATAACTCATCAAATTTATTAGGCACGGTTTCCTAAATAGTCTTACAGACAAGGCATGCAGCATGCAGAAGTCACTTCACATTTCCCTTTCTGATTTACAACATTATGTCACAGAGCACACTAATGACTGCCCCAATAGTTTATTGTCTTCCTCTAATTATTAGTTAATATTCCTCCTGGATATTCTCATCCCTGCACTGCATTGTCTTGTTACATCTCACTAGTCTGCCGTCCGGATATTTTTTGGTAGAGAAACAGTGCCATCTAGCAGGTGGTTTTTCCTTTTTAGCCCAACCGCCTAGATTTGTGGTTTCATGTAAATCTTTGGAAAGCAACTCAATGGGCAAGACGATAGATTTAAAGCAACCATGGGGCTTTGGGGAATAGGGAGTGGTTTAGATTAACAAAGGTAACGGGAGTATTGCTCCAATTCAAGAATACATATTACATGCCAGAGTATCTTGCTTGGCTCCTTCAATCCGGCTAGAAATGGATACGAGGATGCTTCCCCTGAGTGTTGCACAGAGTGTGCTTAAAGAAAGCAATGAGGGGTGTCAGGGTGGGGTTGGAAGACACAAGATGTTGTGACATGCAGCTCAAGAGCTTCACTTGGTATTTACGCTCCCCCACTTCCGCATATACAGCAAAGTAGGGAGAAGCCAGCAGGAGTGATGCAGAGCAGCCGTGACATTGCAAAAGGTGAAAGACTGCGGGAAGCTAGACAAACAATACACCTGGGCTGGGTAATAAGCAATCAGTTGTCATTCATCTGGGGAAAGCCTACGACTCTGTCACGAGAAACCTTTTCCCTGTTTTTGTTCAGTATGTGAATTTCTGCAATACTGGCCACACGGATAGAAATGTCATTTTTAATAAATAGTGTTTTGTGTTAGCATTGAGAAAGCTGTGCATATGTATTATGTGTTTAAGTGTTATTGGATTTTTTTTCTGATTTAAAGGGAGTACCAGGAAGAACGGGGGACAGAGGATCCAAAGGTGAACGTGTAAGTTCCCGACTGAAGATGTCTCACACTCTCGAGGGTTCTGAGTTCGAATCCCAGCTCAGTCGGGCCCATTCCTATATAATTGCAACAAGGACAGATAACTCAAGCCGCAACGTTTTTCACTCATGCAGGGTGATCCAGGAATTCCTGGAGAGAGAGGTGTCCAGGGAGAAAGAGGACGCCCAGGAGATGGTGGTCTAATTGGCCCAAGTGGACCTCCGGGAAAAAAAGGAGATATTGGACCTCCTGGACAGTTGGTAAGTCATGAATTAACAATGTCTGATTACACCGATACTTCATACCACGACCCTAGAGGGCATCAGCCCTCAAGTGAAGTTCAGCACAAAAAAGATGTGTTGTCTTTAAAGAGGTCGGAATGTTACTTTCAATATACAGCCACCATATGTTATGCTTTATAGTCTTTCTATAATTCGTATGGCTCGTATAATTTTGTGCCAGTGCTACCGGGGGCTGCGTAAGGTTTTGCCATTCGCTGTCGCTATACATACACCATCTGACGGGCGTCATGCATAAACGATTATCGCCGGGAGGAGGATGGTGGATTTTTTTTATTCAAAATTGACATGCGTCATGACACCGCTGCATATTATATGTTCTATGTAGGAAGGCACGAGTGGATCACGACTCATTCATTTTTATTTGCACGTTATTATTGTAGCTTATACCCAGAAAAACAGCAAATGTATGCCCATGCGCATCTATACCAACAATTTGTGTTTGTCCATGTAAACTAAGTTTCTTGTGACTTTGTTGTCTATACATCTAGCTTTTATCTACGTTTTAAAAACTCTTTTAAAAGTATTTCCCCAAACCCTTCAGGGTGGTTGACAGTAATGTTCGTAATCGCGCTGGCATAATTTTCGACGTGCTCGTTTCTACAAACAGTCTGGAGGAGATCATTAAACTGAGAGACAAGACATGCATCTTGATTTCCATCGTGTTATAATAATTATCTAACTTTGCTGCAGCTGACATTTAACTCTTAGAGGAAAATTAATTATCACATCTATACACAGGGTGACCCCACCTTTATGGAAGAAATTAAAATGTTCATCAGGACTGAAATATTAAGGATCTTCGAAGGTACAAGCAGTTGCACAATTTTAATCTGTTTATTCTCCTTTTCATCGTGACAGCTGCCGTGTCTTGTCTTGTAGAAAAGTTGTCGAGTTCTGTCACGCTCCAGAAGCTGCCTGCAGGCATTTTAGCCTCACAAATTCAAGGACCTCCAGGACAGCCTGGCAAGGATGGCTTGCCGGGCTTACCAGGAGAGCCTGGTTCTCCTGGTCCTCAAGGTATGAGCCCAGTCGACCAAGGTCATCAGGCGTTATTTCATTACATCAATTATAAGTGACATGCTTAACATGAAAAGCTTAAAACTACCCCCTGAAACTTTATTAATCCCTTTTTGTTGCTTAACCTTATCTGCCTTATCTCCATCACTGAGGCCAATGCGATCTTTATCTCGTTACTCTGCCAGTGGCACAGCACACTTGCGATTCGATGCAATCCAATTACTATGTGTTGTGACTTTGCATAGGACAATATGGCGCAATGCAAAAATAGTCAAGTGCTATTCAACACTGTACAACCAGCTTTCTTTTAATATTGTGCTACAATCTCTGTTTATAGTTTCATAACACACAGTTAACGGGGAAGAAGAAAAAAAACGGTGAAAAAAGGATGAAATAACGCAGAGCTGTTTACTGGAAGTGAATCAAGTTTTGATAGGGTAGTTAGTACTTTTTGTTATCGGCTTGCGTTCAGACCAAGTGTGGCAGTAGCTCCTGGAATAAAAAAAAAAGTTGCCATGTTTTGCAATTGGCACTTACCTATCGTTTACCTTTTTACGTACAAGGCTTCATTTGTATATTGTTTTTAATTTACATTATGCAGCTGTACATAATGTTGTGGCCAGTGAGCATACGCCCCATTAATGCCTTGAACGCACCGTTTTGTCGTGATCATTAGTGTGGGTATACAGTAGCTCCAGAATGAGGCGATCTTCAATTGTATCAGTTCGTGAAGGTAAAATGGCTGACATGTTACCGATTAAGAGATTAAATTTAGATTTGCAGCAGGCTGCCAATGTGCAAAAGGAAATCGTTTCAATTTTGTGAGGATGTTTTTCTCTTTAGACTGAGGGGCGGGCAGCAGAGGAAAAAGGCCAAGAGTGTGTGGCGCACGACGACTCTCTGGGAAATATGAAGACATATGAAGAATTGACTGTCAATAAGGGTTTTATCAGTGCGCACAGGAAAACAGTCTCATTAGTGATACTTCTTCAATCTGGGTGGGGGGGAGTCAGGAGAGAGGGTGGACTGGTAGTGATTCCACTGCACACTGGCTTTCTTCTTCCCACTGTGTTTTGCATCTACCTCACAACACCACAACATGTTTACGCAGCTATAATGTGAAATGCTGCTGCCCCCATTCATGAATAATACACCGAATGTAGGCAACTAAAAAAACCACACTATAAATATGTGTGCTGTGTTGATACCTCCCGTTAACACACCTAGCTCCTGGATTTTTGGTTGCTTGTTTTATTTTCTGTGCCGTGCAAGAGTGTTTTATAGGGTGGTCTTAATGCAGCCTTGCAATAAACATTTACTGAGAATGAAGAGGAACATTATCTCCCTTGATAAATCAAAAATTCAACAACTTCCTAATTCTTTCTTTGTTGACTCCACTCATCTGGGGAGAGAGTTTGGGGAGTAATATTTCCTCATTATTTCTCGTCATCCTCTGCTGGAGACTGTGATCCTCTGGAACATCCAATTTGCCTTTTCTTCCTCAGCCAAAATGAATTGTTATGGAGAAAAATAAGCCTTCTGTTAAATGTACAGTGCCTTTTCTATTTTGTCTTTGGTTTGAATTCTAATGGCCTCAGACTGTCTGCCATACAGATGCATGTTAAATACCATGCATTCATTGTCTTTCATTTTAGCCTGCAATTTTATTTTGGTTTATTTTTATATTATTCTAGGCATACCTGTACATCAACCTCACCTCCATGTACATATACATGTATACTACATATATACCGATACAGATACACATATACATTTACAAATATGGATATGTATACATATAAACATACATACTATATGTACATATGCAGATACACGTATACATTCACATACTTATATTTATACATACATATATGTACATTGTTGACACTTTGTTGTCATAACATCATTTTGTATTGGAGCATTTAATACTGACTGAATTTGTGTTTTATAATTCTGTTTTGTATCCTAGAATTGTCATTCACTGTAAAATGTGCCACAATATTTAATCTTCACTTATGCTTAAAGAAAGATTTTTTTTAAAGAATAGATTAAATAAATAGATGTTATAATTAATGCCATGTGCAAATGTGCAGGACTGTGATCCAATCAATCAAGTCTGAAATCTCTGTAACATTATTATTTTGCTACTAACAGAATTCGTCCATTATTGCCAGTCGAAGCAATTTGTTTCCAGCCAAATATGGACACAATGGCAATTTTGGCACTAAATCAGAGTGCAGCAATCTAGATTGCTGCCCAAATGCATTACTTAGAATTTCTTTTTTGCTCAAGGTTCAGAGTATTCTCTCCTCCAGAGTGTCTCCTCCCACTGAATGAAATCCCCCAGGCTGTGTGACTGCTGAAAAGAAGTCTCATTATGGCAACAAAGCTCCCCCCACCGCCACCCCCCTTCCCTTTTTCTCGTTCACGCTCACTTTCGGAGCGATCGCAAGCCCTTTTTCGGAGATTTTCTGTGACACGTAAGCGTTGAAGCGTTTCTCCTTTGGGCCAGGCAGCGCAACGCTTGATGTTCCTGTCAGCGCACACAAGATGCACACCATTCTACTGCTGGTCCTGACTCCATTACTGCAAGGGCCTCTTGGGGGGAATATTCACACATTCTAGTGTGCATGTTGCTTCAGAGGGGTAAAGAATGAACGACTGTGCATGAAGTTCTAAAGGAGAGGTGGGGAACCTGTTTCCAGTCAGGGGCCATTTCCCTCAAGGGTCAAATCAGATTTAGGAAAAGAATAATGGGAAAATCAAACTTTCTTATGATTATACACTATTACCATTTGTGACCTAAATATTTTGGCCCTTTTTACAACGGTACCGCAAAGGAGGAATTGCACTGAAAAGGACATCACAGTTACTCACCAATCACCGCTCACTGTTTTTCTGAAGGTGATCGGTTTGTTCCCTAAGCTACTGTGATGTCATATTTCATTGACAGAATGTGATATTCCACAAACATAATATTAATCCGACTATCATCTTTGGACTCGTGGGTCTGCATAGAACATATTATTGTAAAGAACTTTGGTGGGTTGACTTGCTATTTCTGGTTATTGCACAGTGACTGTAGCATAGCAAATTACATGCAGCGCACAATTGATTTGACAAGGTTAATATGACATTATTATTTTTGTTTAATCAAGTGCTCAACGTTTCACTAATTTTTTGTGTGTTTCCAATTGACCTTGTGCTTGACTACTTAACAGCTTGTTTCATCATATTTGATTCAAATTCGAAGAGCGTTTACTTCGACTGTTTTGGCCCGGTGAATATATTTATTTCGTCCCTTGGAAAGTGTTGCATCTAATTGTGTTTGTCGAGTGAATCAGTCTTTGATGAATTTCCAATCTGATCAGCCTGTGCTCTGTTGTGGAATCTTGAAAGCTGTGCGCCTATGTGGCTGTCGTTGACTAACGCACAGATGGCTCCTTTGATGATTTCCACTTTTTGACGGCATGTCGGTATGTCTTTTATTATTCAAGGTAGGGGACCGACAGTGGGAACACAGTAGCCTGTTTGTATGTCAACTTGCAAAGCTGCTTCGCTCCAAATAATCACAGAGCTGCTGTTTGATATTGTCGTCATTCGGGTGTTATTTATAGCATCCAGGAGCTAATGCGTAGAATTCCCTGGACGGATGGGAAGGTGTCGGAAGTCTATCACCACCTTGACTCTCCTTGGATAAATCCTTGTTGTGGGATTTGTGCTAACAGAACTAATATATACGTACATTTTTCTTGCACACATGACTGCACAGTCAGCATTTCAGTCGTTTGTACAATGAGACTTTGTGGGGTCTTTCCACAGGCTACAGAGGGCAGAAAGGAGAAAGAGGTCAGGTTGGTCTCGGGCTACCCGGTGATCCAGGACCTATGGGGCCACCAGGTAAGACTCCCAATCAAAGCTTGACAAAACTATATCCGTGTTTCCCAGCCTTAGATGCACAGCGACTTAAATTTACTTGGTGTCAAATCTTGGCTTGTTTAGTTGAAATTTAAGGAATGGCTTTTGGGACTACCAATCAATCAATCACGGGTTGGATAGTCTTCTTCAACCTTCAGTCTTCCTCTTATCAAGACTGAAGGCTGAAGACTTATCCAGTACAAAAAAGCTGGAATATAACTAACCTTAACCCATCAAGCATTTTAGCCATCAAGAATGTGACCTTACAAATATTCTTCTCTCTAAATGGACACAAAGTCCCTACTATACTCCAACATCTTATAGAAAATCTTACAAGAAGGCTGAGGCCAAATGCTTTTATTTTCATAGGATGAAAAGCTATCAACTCTACAGTGTCCCTTTGCTTCTCAGTGTTGGCCATCCTTTAATCAATTGCTTTCTGTGTTGCCCTTAAGCTTAAGTGTGTTGATCAGCCTCACCAGTTTCATTAACGCCGAGCTTTTGTCAGCAGCACCCCTTTGATGAATGCTTCTCACACTGCGCACACGCACGATTCTGACAGTACATTAACTGACGAACATCGCCGAGTCATTTACATTAGCGTTAAGATGAGCCTGAATATGGATAATTATATTTTCATGCCTTGTTACCTTGAACCCGAATTTATCGTGGTCGATACGTTCCATCAGCAATGTGTGAAAATCTGCAATACAGAGAGACCTTTTTTTTTCTAGTTTTACAGCTTTCACAACCTGTAAACTTTGGAAATGTGTTTAAACACAAACTTAGTTAAACTGACTTTTTTTTTTAGGTATTCCCACCTAGTTGGCAAAACAGGCTTTTGAATGTGAGTCCATCCTAAAAGATCTACAACCAAGTGCCTCCATTTACTCCTGACAGACTAGCGGTTACATTCCCAAGTAATAAAAAACAACAAGTTTAATGTTGGTCTGAAACAAAGGCCTCCCAGATCGCATCACAAGATGTCAGCTTGTCCCCTGCTCTCGCGAAGTGAATAATAGCATCCCATAGGCGTGATGGAGCGATGACAAGTGGGCAAGGCCTCTTTGATTTTCAGCCTGTGACAGCAAAGTTATTACTGACCTTAATGCCGTTCGTCTCATCCATGGAGGAGCACAATTTATGGGCTGGGCCCTCTTGCCCCCCTGTGGAAAGCACAGCTGTTGATGCACTTGCACCAAGCTTACATGGATTCAAGTCAATGAGACTTAAGTTGCTTAACTATTAAGTTCCTCCAGGATTTTGTGGGCAATTTTCCTAAATTGTACTATAAAATTTGACATTTTTTTTTTCCCCCCTGAAAACTTCCTTTGTTTACAAAAGGTCAAAAGTACTCAATAGCCCCGCCCCTTTATGTCTTACTATCAGCTCCATCGGCCACATGTGCATTGTCCAGGTGTTCTTTGTTGTCTTGTCAGTATGTCAGTATTTAGCTTCCTGCTTTCATTGCGTTTTTCATGGTTCATTGTAAGTATCACATCTTGTCTGCTTCCAAAATTTTTTTTACTGTGTTTGATTTGTTGCTTTGTTCTTTTTTTTGTGTGTGTTTGAAAGATGAATGAATATTAGGTGCAGTATACTTTGGCAACTAGCGACCCTGCAGTCATATTACATGAATTGGTGTTTCAAGTTTAGATTTCAAGTTTAAATCAGCCGTTCCAGCAGCTAACCACACTGTCTGACCCGGTTCAGACACGCATTTGTGCGAATGGTGACAGGCTAACAAGCGCAGAGCTGCAGACAGTTTGGCGCGAACTGTTAGGCAGGAGATGGATGGTGGGGGATGATGAAAAGGCCAAGTTGTGTTTTCAGAGGGGGGTACGGAACACAGCAAGATGTGTGATTCTGGTTTTGTGCTAACTCTCCGTGATATGATGTGAGCATCGTGCTTATGAGATGGATGTTATAATTGAAGGGTTACACTGAGCCATGCCCTGTAAGAGAGAGGGAAGAAACCAGCAGTGATTGCATGAGTGTGTGTGCCCAGTTTAGGCTTCTGTATACATTACAAAATATAAAGACCTGTTAGGATGACATTTCCACAACACAGTGTTGCTTAGTAACATGGCATATGAATATCTGCTTTTCTTATTAGAGTCTGGAAATGTTCATCCTGTCATTTACAACAGCTGGCATTTAGACGAATGGATCCAACTAAAGATATGTTGATGAAACAGAAGCATGGCTTTAGTACATAAATGCTAACCAAGATGAAATGCCAGAAGCATGTTGCCACCCTCGGCACACAATAGTCAGAAGGTTATCTGCACTGTTTACAGAGTGAGCATGTGGCTCGTGTGCCAGGCAGTTACATTCGTTGTTCATAACCTAAAATGTTCTGTGTTTGTTGAGGCCTTCCCGGGGCAACTTCTCAGGGTCTTCCGGGCTCTCCGGGGCCACGTGGACCTGCAGGGATGTGCGACCCCAGCGACTGTCACCGTTTAGAATCCAGCGCGGCCTTCAGGCATCCTGCTTTGACCTCACAAGTGCAGCCAAACGCTGTTCGCAGCAGGAAAGGAGGGACGGCATGACTGGCGTCCCGCTCTGGGTCTATCCAAACACCACTTTGGTACTGTACAGTTGGGGCCTTTTTTGTGACATTGCTAATGGGCTTGTTTTGAATGCAATCTTACTATTTCTTTTGCAAAGATGTACTTTTGGGTTCGGTCTTAATTTTTCCCCGACCCTCCTTCCTGCTGTGATGTAATGCATTCCTTGTCAACTCTCATTAAGTCTCTCTCAAGTCCATGAAATGACTTTGTTTAGTCACTTTAAGCCCCGTCGGAATAACATGATCTTAATTTTTTGTTTGCCTCCTTTAATTAACACGCCTTGCACATTTCTGTTCTCATTCAGATAAGCCATCGCGCTCTTTATGCGTGCATGTGTGTCGAAAGACGAAATGGAAAGAGATTAGCTGTTTGTTTCATGTGCATCTGAAAGAACCAGTCGCTATTCTGTCAACTTTACGAGGTGGTCTTTGCGTTGAGCAGTTGCCCTGTGGAACTCCTTATCAGACTACTGCAGAGCCTGTGGGTGACCTAACTCATTTGAATAATAGTCTGATAATAGAAGTGTGTTTGGGGGAGAGAGCACGAGCAAACATCTAACACGAAAAAAGAACTTAAAAAAGAATCCAGCGCCTTATGTAAAACCAAAGTGCATCCACTGTGTCTGATATAGAATTATTTATTTTTGTGGTGAGATCTTAAAGAATGTATTAAAAGAGCTCCGCTCATTTTTTCTGGAATGGGGATTAACCCAATTTTGTATGTGTGGACTATCTTAGGTTTATTATAAAGTGATTTACATCGTGCATGATAATTATTAACAAACGAAACCAAATGTCTTCCCATTTACTGGGTCTTTAATTTGCTTTGGTATGGCAACTGGCTGTTGGAAAAAAAAAAAAAAAAAAAAAGGCAAACCGCATCACAGGGCAGATTGATACACAAGGAAATAATGTGCTGTGAAAGCACATGCGTAAAGCTGTATTGGAAGACCTGTAATTGACATAAATTATTACATAACAAATTTGATGTAAAATGTTCTTTTTTTTTTCTTTTCTGATTGTATTTTGTTGGATTAGTTTTATTTTTTGTCTTGTATTTTAACAACTTAAATATCAGTGTGACTAATTTCATGTTATTTAAACATTTTGTTTACCAGTCCTAATCTTAAACTTTTGCCTACCTAATTTAATTATGCTCTTAATATAGCAAGTTTATTTTTTCCCCCTTGTACATTGTGGCTTTTCTAATCTACAAACTTTACTCTCACACATTGATATCAAATAATAATTTTAAACATTAGAATAAATGTCTTCATACCTACAAGGGTTTCATAACTTTCTCTCAACAATATACTTTTATTCTTTTAAAACGATATTTTTCTCATAACAGTGTGACTATTGTACTAAAATTGCAAATTCTTTTAATTTGATGACTTCATTCTCATGACTTTTTTTTATCATGTTTCTACTTCTACAATGCTGCAAGACTTTGTGTGATATTGCAATTGAATCAATTTAACACTTGATTTAAATAACTTTATTGTTTTAATTGTATTTATTTATTGTTACTGTGTCCCTAGTGCTCCTTCATACACATTGTTATCCTTGCCTTCATGTTTAAATACTCCCAGTTGTATACCAGGATAATGAGTGATGATGAGGGGTTTTTTTTTTTGCACGTGACTTTTGGTTTGGGCTAATGGGGCTTGTAATGGGACCTGATGATGTAATTACACAAGCAAGTTATCATTTTAACGACGTGTTAAGGTTCTCAGTTATACACAATTAGAAAGGTTGCTACTTTGTGTGCCTTAGTTGATTTCATGTCTCGTGTTGAGTTTACACAGTGTTTGCAGATGATGATTCCTCTGGTGTTATTTGTATATCTTTGCTTTTCAATGTCGCCAAAGCAATCGGAACACTACACTCAATCAACATTTCTATTTGACGTGTTAACATCCAGGTTCTTTTCGTTTTATTTCATCGTCTTAAGACTGGAAGATTTTGATTGATTTATTTGCTCATTTCTAAACTCGTTTGATTGTATGCTTTGAGTCGAACAGACATTACAGTAATAAATAATATTGCTATCATAGTACTGTTGTCTGTAATATCATATTTCTTCATGCAGTCGTTCTGCAAGTTTAAACTTTGTGAAAATAATATATCATTATTTGGTGCTGTGGTAATGAAAGTTGGACTCAAAGGCTTTAATTTGTAACATGTCCTGTTGTATTTGATAATGTACAAGATTGGTGACTGAGTTTCTGACGGCCTTTTCTCCACATCTTTTTGAAATTGTGTTCCTTTTCTTTTTTTCTTTCAAGTCTCACATCAAAGAGCATCACAACCTACACAAAATTTGTTTGTTTGTATTTTTTGTTATTCAAGCATAGTTGTTTAGTCATCATCTGGATTGTAAAATGTTAGTGGGTCTTATTTGAAGCCTTCATTTATGAGTCTAAAGAGCCCCCTACTGGATAAGAGTGGAATGTAGAAAAGGGACTGAGCAATAGGTTTTCTGTTGGCTTGTGGCTTTTTTCATCATGTTCCTCTTAATGGGCTCCCCTCTGAGACAATAAAGCTGACCTTGATCGAATTCTGAGGGCATGAAAAGTAATCGGAACTTCCAGTTTTCTTCTCTGGTGTACTGATGAGAGCTTCTCGTGTGTGCACTTAATATTCACATCACTTCAATTTAGCTCCGATAACGAGGGAGGACTGAAAAGTGGCTTCTGATGTCACAGCTCACATCAGGAGCATTTCAGTGCAAATCTATTTAACTGTAAATTGAGCGCAAACACAAAGGTGTGGATTTGCTGTTGCATCATTTATTGGAACAATGATGTGATTTTAATCACCTGCTTATCCTGTCATTCTGTTCTTTACAATCCTCAAATGCAAAAATTATTGTGAAGCCAAATGTGTCATATAATCTTGTGAATAAACTTGTAATGAGGGGAGTATGGATCAGCATCTCAGCATGCTCTCTCAGATTAAAAATGTTTGCCTGCTGCTCTCACAGCAACTCTGTTGATAAACTGGTGTCGTGCTAAGTGTCCTTTTTGTCCTCGTTTTTCTTTGCTTCAATATCTACCTCACTCTGTTTGACACGTAATTAGCTATTTTGGAAATGTTCCTTTTTTTTGTTTATGTTTTCCCACACAAAAAGTCGTGAGTTTGCCATGAGCAGAAGTTCTCTGACATGTTTCTTGATTTATTTTCTTGATCTGAACTGACATTTGCCTTACTTGTGTGCAATAAACGTTATGTCGTGCTTTATATGTGGCATTCTGGGGGGTTTTCTGTTTTGCATTCCACTTACGGTGTTAAAAAAACAAACCTCATATATAATAAATAAAATAAAAAATGAAAAGTTCATTGTCTGCAAATTGTCTCCAATTAGTATATTTAAAATAAGCTTTATGAAACAATGCATAATCATGAGGTCATCATTTTTTAATGAATGACTACTTAATACCCCAAAAAATCATACAGAATAAATAAACACAGTTCTGTGTATTTTTTTATTTATTTGTTACATTAATGACCATTGCGCTCATCATTACTAAAATATATATTTTTTGTCCTGTACAATGAGGCAAAATGTCACATCAGTTTATTTTGTAGGAAATATACTAAACCACAACCTAAACATGTTTTTTTTTTTACAGATTTACAACATACACTGAAGTCAGTGTGACGCCCTCCTTCCTTTTATTTGCAACAGACAAGACTTTCTGACATGTGGACAATCGTAAAAAAAAAAAAAAAGATCATTTGTCTGATAAATTACCACATACAAAACAAAAAGGCATGAAGACCTGATCCAGATTTATTTAGGGTGATGGACAAGTTTTTCAAGGGAGGAGAGGGGGAAAAAAACGGTGTGAATCGAGAGAAACTAGGACGAACAACTGGGACTATAAAAACACCAATCCAGGTTGGAAAAAAGAACACACGATAGATTTTGGCAACAGGTAACAAATGTGTGTTTTTCAGGAGCCGGGCGCCTTGTGGCAGAGCTTGCAAAGACAAGACTAGAGGTTAATGGAGGGAAGGCACCACAAACCCCTGAGATGAAACGTTTGAATCCAATAGTCTCTGTCTCTCCCAGAGTAACTTTTAGTTCCTCGCAGGTCCCTTCACTTCCGGCTGAGCTCCCGGTGACAGGTTGCAAGACGATGGATCACAGTAGCCGTTCGGACCGGCTGGACCGGGAGGCCCAGGTACACCGGGCTGTCCTGGAAGACCAGGAGGTCCCCTCTGGCCATCGCGACCGTCCTGACCGTAACCTGGTTTGCCAGCCTCGCCTGCAAGTGTATATGATGGTCTTGTAAGCCTCGATAGAGCCAGACCTGACCTGAATACTTGAGTTTAAAAGTCTAATGTTTACTCACCGGGGAGCCCTGGAGGTCCTTGCTGACCTTTGGATCCCCTCACTGTGGGCCCACGGGAGCCTCTGTCACCCATATCACCTGCAAGCCACAAACACCGTATGATGACATCACATGACTTACCAGCATTGTTTTTCATTCATTTCTTTTCCAACTACCCACACCCTAGAATCAAATATGGTACATTCCTGCCACCTAACATTGTCTTTTTTCTACTTGGGTCACAATGAGACCATTTTCTCCCCTCTGTTAAACAATAGTTCAGTGGCCTGCTGCTAAGAAAAAGAAAGTAAACACAATTTGCTTAATTATGTTTAATCTGTATTTGTCTGCGCTGTAGTTACCTTTGAGTCCTTTGGCTCCAATGCGTCCTGGTGGTCCTTTGAGTCCAGGAAGGCCTCTTGTCCCTGCTTGTCCTGGGAAACCATTGTCTCCCGGAGCCCCGGAAGGGCCCGGGGGTCCGGGTTTGCCAGGTAAGCCGGCAGCGCCGGACTCTGGTCTTCTCAAACTAGCAGCCAACTGCGCTAATTGTTCTATTGGAGACAAAATCATGAGCGAATTAAATAATTTCACGACACACACCGGTGTTAGAGGGAAGGCTTATCGAGATGTTCTCGGTGCGCTTGTGGGTTCAATTCAGAGTGAAGCAAGAAGTAAAGTAAAGAAGATCCTTCAAACTTCTCCTGGATTTACACTGAAAAGAGAAGACTCTACTTTTTAACACAGCAATGAGCCACAGAAAATGTATGTTCACGGTGCAAATGATCCAATATTAATCTCCTGTGATTCTGTGTTGCTTGATATCTTGCATTTCCTGAAAATTCATGCAGCGCATGCAGCCTGACTGTTCCCTTTAAACATTGCCTTCCCTTATACTGACTTTTTTTTCCTCTGAGCAGAGAAGAGGTCTGCTGGAGGTGTAATTAATTTTTCAGCAGCTCGGCTATAAAAAAGTAATGACTCTAGGAGATGAGTTTGGAAGACACAAGAGCAAAAGAATAAAGAGAAGAGAGGTTGCCTCTTCCCCCGGAAAATTTCTTTCCAGGCGAACAAGGAGATCTTTCATCCATCAAATAAACAAAGCCTGAAGTTTATTTCATGTTTTGCTTATGAGCCCTTTTCTTTTCTGTGTGTGAACTGTGTAGTATTGGCCAAGCGTCTTGATCATTAAGAGAGAAGGCCGGCGCCGTAATACGTGAGCTAGTATAAGCAAGCACCATGGCAGAGATTCAAGTCATAAACGAGGCACGAGGGGATGATGAATGGGGTCATCGCTTTTTACCTTGCATGACTCGCATGCAGACCTGCTTGATGTGTTGGTCGCTTGGTTCTTTACCCTGCAACACAAACAGTGGTAGGGTGCTTTAAGACACTTCACCATTCCAGTCATCTTCCGGTCTTTGAAGAGTTCTTTCTTTTCAAGGTTACAAAAAAAACCTTTTGAATACCCCGATCCTTCTTCATTGTGCTCATAAAGTTGCAATGATGAGCTGTGCGTACTTTTTAGCGAGAGTGTGTTATACTTACCGCGGGGCCTTGTGTTCCTCTGGCTCCAGGCGGGCCTCTGTTCCCCTGCATGCCTCGCGGTCCTGGTGTGCCGGGCGGACCCTCAATTCCGGGCTGGCCTCGAATTCCCTCTGGACCTCTATTACCAGGCTCGCCGGGGTTGCCAGTCTTGAGAAATAATACAAGTCAAACCATTGAATCATTGAAGCATCTTCAAAGTATGCAATGCTAAAATATAAATTGTTACGCACCTCTCCCTTTGCTCCAGCTTCTCCAGGCTCACCCTTCAAAAGGTACGATACATCAACAAATACATATGGAAACATCATGCATTGAATTTCCTGGTGAAAAGAAATAGCTTATATTTGCATATGGTCTTACATTATCCCCTCTCTCTCCAGGGTTGCCTTCATCACCTTGTGGACCCTGAAAAAATATGTAATCATTTTTTAGGTTAAGTATCATTATACCCCACATATGAAATAATCATTTCATATGAGGATTTCATACCTGGTCTCCCTTGGGGCCTCCTTCTCCTCGCTCACCCTGTAATCAACAAGACAAATGAGCTTTGCTGTTGGTGTGTGTAGCTTTGTGTGTGCGTGTGTGTATTAGGCCTCCACATATGGAGATAAGTGTTGAGAAACAATCATCCAAACCATCGTCTTTCCAAGATGGACTGTGATGATTTTCTTACCCTTTCTCCTTTCATGCCAGGATTGCCAGGAGGGCCTGGAATACCAGGGAGGCCGGGATCACCTTTAGGTCCCTATCACAAACCCGCAAATACATGTATAAGTTTGTTTTTGTTTGTTTGTTTGTTTGTTTGTTTGTTTGTTTGTTTGTTTTTTACACAAAATGGCCATACAGTAAATGAAGATTAAAATCTCTTCCCGTGGTTCATGAAGTAAACTTTTAGAGTAGCCAGAAAAGCATGGCAGAATATCTTCACTTTGTCTCTCATTTGATCTCTGCGGCACTGTCAGGAATGTCAGGTAAACAGTGGAGCCTTTCAGACTGCTCTCCCCTCACTGTGAAAGTAGACCTCAAGTGAGATCTGCTCAATTATACAAAAGTCTACTGGGAAAAAACCTTCTCTGGCTTTTCTTGTTTAAATGTAACAGCATCTAACATTGTAATTTGTTGAATACAATTACTTTGGCGTACCAAATAATTCAATTATCCCCTGATCAAATAATTCAATTATCCCCTGATGTTATCAATAAATAAATAAATTAGATAAGATGGCCAATGGCGACAAATTTCATTCAGCAAAAGAACTCCCATTCCATTGAATATGTTAAGTAGCCCCTATTTTTTTCTGTGAAAGAATATAAAATGAAATAATTATTTGCTTGCTCCCAAATAGCTTACCCTGGAACCAAACTTTCCAGGTGGACCCATCGGGCCTTGTTCTCCCAAATCTCCCTGTAAGCATAGAATAATAAACAGTTAACAATACGAAAGGAGGTCCCATGACTTAATTTATTTAAAATCCTAAAATAAAAGCAGGATGAATACTAACAGGTTCGCCGATGGGTCCGGACACTCCAATCGTGCCTTGTTCCCCGCGCTCGCCCTGTCAAAGAAAAAGTTCAGAGTTGTTTTGTTTTTCTCAGGTCAATATAATATAAGCTTTGTGGGATAATAGCTTGCCGTGTGATACCATTTTTCCGGCAGGCCCCATTGTTCCAGGGAAACCTGTTTGACCGGCATCTCCCTAAAGCACAAAAGCAACATTTTCATATAAAATATAAATGCAAGAATCAGCACCTCATATTTAATTAAGAATCAAGTTGGCAACCTTTGGGCCACTCAGTCCTTTTGGTCCAGGTGATCCAGGCAAACCCTAAAAGACACAGAATGAGATCCAAAAAGCATCTTAAAAAGGATATTCATTCGTTTCCACACAGATGGATTAAATATATTTGCCTGAGGGATTGGCCCCAAATAAGCTGCTTATAAACGTCTTGATCGCAGCACCCTGGAGGTTTAATTTGGGTGACGACTTTAACTTTGACACAGTCTTGGCTAAACAGTGTCACAATCGACTTGAGTCCCATTAGTGCCTTTCATTAGGCTCTTCGCACATTAGAGGACGGGAAAGACGTTGCTTGCACACTTGTGCCCGGGAGAACAGAAATAGTCTGCTCGCATGCATGTTCAGGTTATGATCTGATCCGAAACAGTACAACAGAATTATTTGGAGGAGAAATTGTCATTTTAAGATGTATGTTTAAACTTACAGGAAATCCCTGAGAGCCACCTTCTCCAGGAAGTCCAGGCTTCCCAATCCCTCCCTGTAGGGAAAACAAATCGTGAAGAAAAGCCAATTGTAGCATGTAGAGTGATAATACGCAATAGTAGGAATCATACCTTTGATCCCGGCAGGCCTGGAATGCCCTCACGGCCATCCACACCGGGTAAACCCTGGTCGGAATAATAAAATAAGACCCAAGAAACAGCATTGTCATCCAATTTGACAAAATAATCATACTCACAGCGTCTCCTTTGGGGCCTGGCAGACCTGTGATGCCTCTTGGTCCTTGTAAACCCTGAACAACAAAACCTTCAGTCAGATTGTTCAAATGAATATTATTTACAGAGTGGAAGGTCACTGAGGATGTGCTTACTTACCTCTTCACCTTTAGGCCCCGGCTCACCCATCACACCTCGTTGGCCTTGATCACCCTGAAATCATATCCAGTATTTGTCCGGAGTGGGTGTAAAACAAAAATTAATAGCAGTATCTGAGATGCAGTAATGTTAATTAAGTCAGTTAGGTATGTCCCAAATTGTATTGTTTTACCGTAAACAATTTTGAATAATATTTTTAAGTTTGAATAATATTTATATATTTTAGAGGGGAGGGGGGTTATGACAGTAAAACCAAATAAATATTTAATTGTCACATATTACACAAAGAAGATTGATTACTGGCTTTGAAATCAGATGTCAAGGATTACTCCTTGGTCAAAAATGTTTCAAGTTACTGTAAAAATGATAAAGAAAAATGTTGCTTATTACACATGACATTTTGGTACGAATTTTAGCAAGGGTCATTGAAGTTGGCAGACGATTTGCTTTCATGGGCCACTTAATATAATCTGGCAGACCGGATCTGGCCCCCCAGCCTCAACTTTGATAGAGTTGCTAAATGATGAGCAATTTTGTGTCCATATTGTCTCGTTTAAATACTTACAGATGCACCGGAAACACCCTGAGGACCTGGATCTCCATCAGGTCCTCGAGCACCCTGTCAGAAAACACACATTCAAGTTTACACGTTTTGTCAGAGTTCAACTTAAATGGATAAATATTGTAGAAGGGAAAAATCACCGACCATCTCTCCCTTAATGCCCATCATTCCTGTGGCTCCACGGATGCCTTGGGTGCCCTAAAACAACACACAAGACAACAGGTGAGTGAAAAAAAAACCAGCGTGACTACAACACACACTCAAAGGAAGATAAATAGTCAATCTCACCGTTGGTCCTTGTGCACCAACCTCCCCTTGACCCCCTTGCTCTCCTTCCTCCCCCTAGGAGCAAACAACACAAACAACATCAGCAGCAGGACAAAAAAAAATCACATTGCTAATGATGCCTCTCAGTTGCACAAAAGCTGTGGATTATGTTCATGACGGAACAAGAACAGTAATTCTCTTTTAAATTTTTGTTAAACCGATGTTTTAACTCTCATTTGTTGCCCCGTTTTTCTAATTACAAATAAGTAATGTGCTGACTCTGCTCTAGATACAGAAGAAAGCGTTTGAGGCTTTCAAGCATCAGAGATTTTCCGTCATTAAAAAGGCAATTTGTTCTTTTAATTACGGATAATAGAAGTGGCTCTTAAAAGGAGTAAACAACACAGTGGGGATGATGAAACTGAACACAACAACAAACAAGCAAAGTCACTATGTTGTTCAGATAAAGAATCAATTGTGTTCATCGAAACACATTCATATATATCGAAATGGACACTCCAGAAAGAATGAGCAGCGTAACATATCTTTTTTTTAAAAAATGTTTTCGATGAGATTCATCATGTCTCCGTAATGATTATAGACGGATTATTTTGTTCAGACAAATACAAGTTTTAGTTGTTACCTGCTGACAGTTTTGACTGTAACTCCAGTCTTCCTCAGAGCCGTCCAATAAATGGCAATAAATATATTTAAATATATTTACAGAGGCCTCTAACTTTTTATGGAGCATTTATACACTCACTGAAGTAGATTGTGAAGTTGAGACCTGAACAAGATGGAAAGTGTCCCGGGCTTATCATGTGGTCATTTTATTGTTAACAGCCAGTGGTTCTGCATAAACAGGCAAAAGGGTCCCTGAAATGGCTCTCGCCTTTAGTCAGTGACAGACAACATGATTGTGGGGCTGATGTTAAATCATAGCCTGCACACACAAAGATCGCCTCATTTCCATTTATATAGCGTATGAACACATTACAGGGGGGAAGGATGCTTGAACATCTTTTCAAATAAATCAGACGAGCTATCAGAGGCATTACACGAGCGTGTCTGGCCTTTTCCTGACAATGAGCGGTACAGACAAATGCCTGGCGCACGCTGTGAAACGAGGGGGTTCCGACTAATCTGTATGGGAATGCTGTGGCATGTGGGTTGCATTTATATGCCGAAATATCACGGGTTTAAATCACCTGCATTGACTGTTTAAGCAAAATATATACATGTATACCTTGTGGCCTTGCTTGCCAGGTATCCCCGCTTCACCTTTTACACCTTTGTGCCCCTGGTAAAAAGCAGAGAGAAAAGCAGATTTTATCTTTGCCTAAAGGGGCTGTTTGGAAGAAAAAAACAAAATACAATCGCGATAACATAAAGAATATTGTATAGTTGTTGATCTCTTGAAATCACCTTCATGCCTGGAAGGCCAGGATGTCCAGAGGTCCCAGATGAACACGAGTTGGGACACTAAACAGCAGCAGAAAAATGAAAAAATAATCATATGAAAAATTACTAAAGTGTTTGCTTTTATTTTGACTGTTTTTTTACCAGGTCAGCACTGCCCAGCATTCCAGCTGCCCCCTGCAAGGGAAGAGGGAATGTGTTTTATACTTAGAAGACACGACTTATCTTCAATGAGGTGCGATTAGTTCACCTCAGTTAAATTTTGGGTGGAAGTTAAAGAGGTCACTTACTCGAGGGCCTGTTGGTCCACGAGGTCCTTGGGGCCCTCTCACACCAATCGACCCCTGCGGTCAAAAATTGCACAAAAAAGCGGAAAATCACTTAAAAATAAACATATTATATTGCAATAATGTAATCAATTCCACCATTACTATTTTTACAAGCATAAATTGACTTTTATGGATTCACTGTAGCTAAATAAAATACTCCATGTGCTTACAGGTGGTCCTGTTTTTCCCAATGGGCCCGGAAGTCCTCCTGGCCCAGGTGGCCCCTGTTCAGAATCAGACCAGATGGAGATGAAACTTGTTTCCATGCAAAAACGTCCAAATGTGCAAAGACGAATATAGGATGCATAATTATGGTGAGTAACTCACAGGAGGTCCATCTGACCCGACACCCTGAGGAGAAACAAGACAGCGTAATGAGTGATTCATGTAGTTTTCTAGACGCGTATTTGGAGATGTTTAACTCACAGCGGCTCCACGAGGTCCAACTGTTCCGGGTTCACCCTAGGATCAAAGAGCTATATGAATGGAATGGACAGATCCAAACAGACGATCAATGTGAGACTAAATAGTTATCACATGACTGGGCCGGCAAAGGCACACTTGACCCAGCAATGTTTGTACTAATGAGCAGCGATGCCGGGTTTTGCCTCCCCACGGAGATTACACAGAGGACTTGCAGGATTAGGTCTCATTTGTCAGGAGGAATTTATACAAAGAACGGCAAAAGAGCAGACGGCAGCTTGGCACCGTTTCCCGGACGTTCTCTGAGATGAGGGGCTCATTAGTCACTTACTTTCTGTCCGGAGGGACCGTCGGGCCCGGGGTCTCCGATAGGGCCGGTCAAACCCTGCAGAGAGCACATTCAGTCAGAATTAGCTCAAGTTGCCATGTGCTTGTTAAATGAGCCGGTACCTTTCCTCTGGCAATATTTCCATATTCAGACTTAGATCGCTATATTACATCATCATAAATTTCACCTTGTGGGAGGAGCCCCGGTCATAAAGGGATTAACCAACTCCTACTGGCTGTATAATACGGTGCCGTTTGGAGTATTAATTAAATCCCAGGTTTCACTCAAATCCTAGCAAAATTAAAGACGCACATGGGAGGAAAGTTTAGAGGTGGAAGGAGTCAGTCAGCAGTGAGCCAAGAGGGCAAAGTACTCAGACTGCAGACAGCAGAGAGCAACATTCCTTTGGCTCATTTCAAACAAGGGATCATTCCACACTGCTTTGTGGATTTTCAGTGGTAAATACCAACTGCAACAGGATCACAGAGACGGTTTTGTTGTCAAACTTCCATCACTTTAGACTGAGATTTATAAAAGTTTACGGCATTATGAGATTTTAGTCACCTGTCAATTATGGGGAATACTCTATGGCACTACTGAAATTTCATTCTGGCGTAAAACGGTACACACTTTAATTTGGTTCGAACCTATTATGATTTTCTGACAAAATCCCACAGGAATTTATTATGTTTTTGAGATTTGGGTATTTTTCTTGCCATTTTATTATGCATATTCTTAGTCATAGTATTGAATGGCTGAGGGAAATTTCACAAGTAAATGTTATGCATTTTCCCCTTATTCCATCCTAATGAACAAACTGGCAATAATCGCAATTGAGGCCAAAATGTTTTGGCAGTAAAAAAAAGTTCGAGTTTCACTCATTTAGCCTTTGAAATTGCTAAATTGCTTTTAGTTTGTTGTTATTTTTTAGGTTGTATTTTGCAGTATTGTGCTTTTGCAACAAACAACATATATATATGTTGTTTGAGGAAAAAAAAGTTGTATTTTTTTTTAGAAATAAACCTTGAAAAGTCCACTCATAAAGAAAATACAAATATCTTGAAATATGAATTTAAAAAAGCATGCATACAAACATACTACTTACATCATTTCCTGGAATTCCAGGTAGTCCAGAAGATCCAACTTTACCAGGTTCTCCATCAGGTCCCTGCAAATGACAATCCCACACTCAGGTTTTGAAAATGAAAAAAAAAAAACTTAAAATAAAAATAGAATAAAATAAATGAGAGTATCAAAAATGAAATCAAAATGTATAGTTACAGCAAGACCAGCTGGGCCCTCCGATCCTCTACCACCCTAAAAAGAATGATAAAATATTAAGTCACAAATACTGGAAAGCAGAAAAACATGACTGCACTCAATTACTCACATCAATGCCATCAATTCCTGGTACACCTGCAGGTCCAGAAGGTCCTGACTGGAAAAACATATCAGCACAAAATCCATCAAAATTTGGGGATTTCTTTTTTTTTGTAAAAATAATATTTTATGTTCTTATTTTAAAGTCACAATAAAAATGACACCTACGGCACAGGTGCATTCACAAACCACTCCAACTATATCACACAGGATAATATTATGACCTTTGTAAGTACAGGAGCCTACATACATAATTTCAAAATATAAGTTTCCATGCATCATATTGAGTAATTTAGAGCCCTGTTAGTTCTCAACAATAAAAAAGGAGAAAATAATTTGTGCGTCATTGCAAACAAAGAGAGAGGAATGAGGGTCACAAATAAGACTTACTTGAGCTGAACAAAGTAGAGCAAAGTGCAGAAGCAGCCCCAAGAGAGGCCCTCGATAGCCGGGGGCCCGAGCCATGATTCCCTGTGGGCAGAAAAGGAAACAGTTGGAAGTCCTTTTCTGTGGATTTGCTGGGATGGAAGAAGCCCCAGACAAAACAACCCAACTAGACCCCTCTCGGCTATCTAGAGACGCTCAGAGGGCCCGTGGCCATCCCGACATCATAAATATTCATAGAGTGCATGTTTAGTCATGAGGCTCAGGTGAAAGAGGAGCAAGAAAGAGGAGGGATCTCAAAGACACATCTGATAGGCAGGATTGGCAGTTGCAGTTGTCTTTTTTTTATGATTCCAAATTTGTGGGAAAAGGTATTATATTTTAATCATATTACACCGTTGGTCACATGATGAGTCCTTATGCATACAATGTGGGGGAATTTTATATGCATATTTGATAAAATTTTAAAAACATAATTTATTAAATTTTTCTGCTGATATCTTATTTTATATCAAGTTAATATGATTGCTATTTGTGGTGGTGTAAACAAAGTAGTTGTTTTCATGTTTTCTTCATAATGTCCGCTAGAGAGAACCCTTTGTTGTTTTATTCAAATCACACAGCGTGCATAAAGGATCACGCTTCCAAACAACTATGTAGGGATTCACAGATATAGTGCTGCATATGGACATTTATCTTTTTTATTGTTTAATTTTTGAGAAGATTGAGATGTGTATTTTTCCTTCCTTACATTATTGTTGATAATTATTGAGAAAACATTAACATGATCAGTGTCTTTCAAATTTATTTTTATTTTATTTTTATTTTTTTATGCAAAATTAGAAATGTGCAACATATCGTCAGTACCTGCACAGCCTTCAGGACGGACTCATGGACGGACTCTCATGCAAACGAACCATGTGATCCTCAACATTGAATTTCATTTATGGGATCACCCACCAGAGAGCAGTAAAGTGCACACACGCGCAAACAAGTCATCAATCTTCACACTAATTGGAGCTGTTGTGCAAGTTTAACAAAACATGTTTCTAACAAACAAACAAAATTTAATTGAAAAAAAAAAGTAAAACACACCTTTTACCAACCAACATGCACACAGACCTCTGACCTGTTTGTTCATTGACATTCATCTATGAAAAGACATGTTAATTATGTATAGCAGAGTCATAGTAAACCGTGACTTAACTAAGTGGAAAACTGAAATATCTATGATGCAATATTTTGCTTCTACAAGCCTGTGCTTACAAATAATAGAAAATTCATATTGTCACATCACTGGTGAGTTATTTTAGAACTGGCTTGATGGCTCGGTCCTTATGATTGTGCAGCCCAAGTGTACCAAATGTTGTGGCCCTTCCCTTTGCAAGCGTGAAGGAAAAATCAATCAGGCATCCCTTGGGGCACTCTGATTACTCCCTGGTTCTACATTTGGACTGCTGCTGACAGCCTGCTGTGATCCTTTTACATACCTATGTGGAACCTGCCCACTGGCTGCAAGAATGAGATGCTCTGCCTCTGCTAATAAGACTAAAAACATCAGCTACAGAACTGTGTGTAGGTACATATAAATTGATTAATAATGAAATTTATTTTCACACTTTGAACAGTTCAAAAAGATTTAGGGACACTACCCTTCAATAGTTTATCTTACCGATTTTTTTATAAAAAAAAATTCTCAAATAAGATCCCATTAATCATACATGTAGTTTATATGTGAGCAAAAATGTAATTAAATAGTGAGCAAATGTAGGACTAAGTGGAAAGCATCACAACCATTTTATCACAGTTTAATAGCATTCACAAAGACATACATTGACACTTTTCTTATTTTTACAAAAAAGGGAGCCTTCCCTGAACAGAAAAAGCAAATTGTTGTAGCCACTTTAAAAATGAACTCAGCTGATTGCAGTAGCGCTAAACTACAACAGGAATGACATTCAAACCAAAGCAACCATCTTGTCTGACAGTTACAAAAATGTCATAGCTGTGGCTTTTGTGGGCAACAAATGTCTTCATATTAAATGCTTCATTTGGGGCACTGCAGCATGACCTAACAAGCAAACACCTTGAAAACCGTAACGCAAACCAGAGCATGGAGTCTGAAAGATAAGACGCGGATTGTGTATAGGTCACTACTTAGTCAGACCATGTGCCCCCCCGTGCTGGAATTACTCCCAAATTGAATTGCAAGTCTCAACTATTAGTCTCTTTGGCATCTCTGTCAGGAATGTCTTGTGAGCTGGAAAGGGGTGGAAGGAAAGGGGGGGACACAATGACAGCATTGGACAGTGGAGAGCATTCAGGGACAATATTTTCTTGGATGTGGAAGTTAAGAAAAAAAATGCAATTATTAGCAAAACTGTGGCAATCCAATTATTAACTTTGTCATCCACATGCATGTAATACTGATGGGATGAATTATTTCCTACAGGCGCACTAGGTACATGTTAAAATTTCATGATAACATGGTGAGTAGTCATCGCTTTGAAGTTGGGATTGACCAAGAGTCTTTAAAAAGTGCTCACATCAGACTGTCAGCAGGTAGAACCACAAACCAAGGTACTGTCCACAAGTGAGTCTGTGCTGGTCTTGGATGGTTCCGTGGGCATGCAGGGGGGAGGAGGAGGCACGAATGAGGGGGACTGAAGGATGTCGGCGTAGTGCTGGCTGGGCTTGGTTTCCCTCTGGAGAACTTTTCTCAGCAGAGGTTTGAGAAGGCCGATGGTCACCTGACCACTCTGTGGGTCAGCAAAGGGAGCTGGGAAAGAGTCAGGCCTGAAGGCCACGGAAAGGGGCGACTGGGACGACGTGCTGGGCGGCGGGAGGTTTTTCAGTACCAGGTTCAGAATGGTGGTGACGGTGATGTCCTCAGGGCACAGCGCCCACAGCAGGTCCAGGTAGGGGTCCAGTTCTCTGTGCTGGGTCACCTCACACAGCAGCGTAGTGAAGATCTCCTTGTTCAGCAGGGGACTCTGTTTGCAGAACTTCTGGGCCACCTCAGTCACCTTCTCCCACTGCTGCTGTCCAATCAGAATCCTTAATGCTTGGAGGATGGCGTTGGGCCGCCCGCTGACCATCAACACTTCCACCTCTAGTTCTTGCAACTGGTCTCGATGCGTTCTCGCCGAAGACAGCACGCTCAGGGCGCGCTTATAGAGAGGCACGTTGTTCTCGCCGTTGTCTCCTCCACCGGTGGGGAAGCTCCAAGTGGAAGCGGCCAGGCTCAGCCCCAGTCCGGCTGAGCCCTGCTGCTGCTGGCTGAGCTCGAGAAAGCGTGGCAGCTGAGCGGGCTGGAAGCGTAACACCGAATGGCAGAGGAGTTCGAAGACGGGCAGGGCGACGGATGAAGCGGAGCTTGTCGACTTGGATGTACAGTTGGCGTTGTGATCTGCTTTGGAGCTCTTTCTATGCTTTGACCCGCCGTTTGTAAGTGGGACTGAAACTGGGAAACTCGGCGCGGGACCAAGGACAGTTTTCCACACGTCTGGAGACGCCTGGCTGGACAGAGAGCCATCCCCATTGTAGTGGAGCTGGAGAGCAGCTTGCGCCGCCCTCCACGCTTGACACGGGAAGACGTCGAAGATGGAGTTGAGGTAGAGCAAGTCGTCCCGATGTAGCTCCGAGGACCACAGCAGCCGGGCTATTTCTTTTCCAACTAGACTCTCACAAAGCGCCTCCACTTCTTTCAGGGTGCCCCTCACTAGAGCCCCCTTCAACTCTTCCACAGCCACCAAGGCCTTCAGCTCAGGCTCCAATGAGACTTTTAACTTGTCCTCCCCCACATCGCCTCCAATTTCTCCATTTTGGGATGGCTCTTCTGCGGTCTGCTTGGGCCCCGAGTTGAGGTAGTCACCGAGGATGGATGCTAAAGAGATGGGTGCCTGGAATCTCCCTCCTTTCTTTAAGGAGTCCACAGTGAGTCGGGTGCTACTCAGGCTCCTTTGCTGGTAATATTTACACGCCTCCTCAAACACGGCTTCCACCAGGAGTGCTCCAGGGTGAATGTTCTCCGCTGGAGTGAAAGAAGGCAACTTCGGTTTTAGGTTAATGTTGTCTGAATCCTGGCGCACCACTTGAAAAAGTCCAGTTTCTGAAAACAAGTGCGGTGATCCATCAGTTTTTATGGGAAATAAAACCCCCTCCCTGTCTAGTGTTATCACTTCCAGTTCTCTGCCACAGTTTGAGTCAATAAGATAGAGATTTTGGCCTAAGACCAGCACCAATGTGTCCTGGTATGTGCAGAGGCTGGTGTGTGTTGAGTATTTAAGCGGACATGTGTCGGCCATCTTGTATATTTGGCGCAGCACCCCATCGCTTTGCAGGAGACACACCCAGCCCGTGTTGAGAAGAAGCAGCAACCCTCCACAAGCCGAAGGAGAGACATTGAGGATCTCAGGGGGGTCAAGCGCAGACAGAAACCCTAAACAGTCTGCGATCAGTTTCCTAAAGTCCGACTCCTTCGTCGACTGTTTTTTCAAGGGGGTGGCTTGACACACCGTGCTGATCCGGAAGGAGTCCTGGCGAGGGCACCAAGAGAGAAAGAATTTTCTCAGTGGTTTCAATTTGACATCCGGAAGGAGGTGCACGTACTCCCTCGAGGCGACCACCTTGAATCGAGGGTTGTTGTGGAGGGCAATTTTCACCCCTCCTAAAATGACAGTCCCTTCCTTCAACTCAAAGTCCCTCCTGCAGATACAATGTCTCAGCTTGCTCCTGGGAGAGCTGAGGATAGGGGAGCTCTCTGAGGGGGGCCTCTCTTCACACCAGATGATTAGATTAGAGCAGGCGCACACAGACACCACTCGGGCCCGGGGACTGTTACACAAGTCGGCTGTTTGCAGGAGACTCCAGCCTCCTTTGGAATCCTGGAACTGCCAAAACTCAGATCGTCCGTTCTCGTAAATCACAGCTACAGTCACAAAGTCTCTGTTGATGCCATTATTATTATTATTATTAGTGTCCAAATATAAAAGATCCACAATGGGAACGCCTCGCGTGGAACACAAATCCAGCTTCCTCTCAGCTTGACTCAGCTGAGGTCTTTCATACTTGTCCAGAGTCACAAGACCGACCTTCGGCTTGTGGAGGATGACATGAACGTGACGTCCATCTGTGCTCAGACGCACGTTTCCGAGTCTGATGTCAAGCTCGATCTTTAAACTCTCGTGCAGCTCATTCTTGCCAGTATAGTCCCCGAAGTCAGATAGTTGCCTCAGCGCAAAGCGCGACATGACTCCCATCAAGCGAGTAGCGGAATGTACTTATTAACAAGCCCGCGAGCCTGCATAGCACACCCACCTGCTAATCGAATGGGATCCCGTCATGTCATGTGAGTGTTATTCACTCGCCCTTGACGTCCGTCGGAGAGCAACATAAACTCTGACATCACTTGGCTTCAGGATGAACTGACATTAGCAGATGACCGGAGAACTACGCCGATCACTGCGAGTAGAGATCTAGGAGTTTGGAAGAATGAACGGTCTCCGACTCATTCCGATACTACGCAGAGCTAGCTGACATCACGGGACTGTTTATTTCCGGATACACAAGGTAATTTGCATAAGAGGGCGGAGTAAGGAAGAATGCGCACGCACTCCACTGTGCCATGTCGCTTCAACAACGACTCGCTGTTGTTATAATTTTAAAACGATTTTAACAGTTTTAGAAACCTTTTCATTCTTAGGGCAATATAAGAAACTGAAACTTGTAGCTGCATTGATTTTTTTAAAGACGGGTTGCTTTTAGGAGTACTGTTTAAATTGAGTTGCTCTGAATTAAATCATCTTGTGATCCCAATAACATAATCACATCAAGAAGAAAGTTCCACTGTCTCCCACTTGCGCCTGACCTTGAATACCCACAGCACAATTCCAAGATTTCAGATTGAGATTTATGCTGCACAACATTGCTGTCTCAAAACAACTTTTGCGTGCACCTTCCATTAATATCCAATAGATGGGGGTATTGATCCTCATAAAGTGCATTTCTTCTAAGACAACCACTTTTTGTAGTCCTGGAGTCCAACTGGGTCCGTTGTTATATGTATATATTTATTAAATATGATTGATCAATCAGGCAAATGTTATCACCCTTTAATATGAATGCCTAAATTCTAAAGCATCAATAACTTATAACTCTCTGTCTCTCTCTCTCTCTCTCTTTCTCTCTCTCTCTCTCTCTCTCTCTCTCTCTCTCTCTCTCTCTCTCTCTCTCTCTCTCTCTCTTCTCTCACACGCACACACTCACGCACGCACGCACGCACGCACGCGCAAACGCACGCACGCATGCGCACACACGCGCCACATGCACGCACGCACGCATGCGCACACTTGCGCACGCACGCATGCGCAAACACACGCACGCACGCATGCGCAAACACACGCGCGCCCATGCACCCACGCACGCATGCGCAAATACACGCGCACGCACGCACGCACGCACGCACGCACGCACGCACACAGAAGCTGGAGGGCCCGCAGACAGAATGGTGCACACAAACACACATTCTTAGGGTGCTTGGGACACTATAGACAAGCGTGATGTGTGTTCGAATGGTCCTCTTTGCCATTATCTTGCTGTGACCTTTCTCTTGCTTTCACTGGCTTTCCCTTCTCCATGACACTCCTTGCACATAGTACATATTAGTTGATTTCATTTAAGACTGCAAGGTCAGACATTATCACACAGGCTAGACGGAGTCGCCCCATTGCAAGAGTAGTGTAAGAGTAGGGGACCTTGGAGGTGGGGGTTTGACCTTCCGCAATCTTGCAGAGAAGGATCCACAGCGGTGTATCGATCTTTCCAGCATACATTAAATAGTTAAATTAAGAAGGCAGCCTCCTGGAAATTACTATCAGCATAGCGAGTATTAAAGATAAAGAACTAACAAATGCATACACACTGTGGAGTTTTGCTTGGGTGTCTTTTGAAACGTTGTACCGCACCACACTGATTTGCATTGCATTTCTTTCTTGTGGAATAAGGAAAAACATGGTCATTTCACTTAACTCTGCGGTGGGTGGGTGAGAAAGAAAAGCGAGTGTAGGTGTTGGGTAAATTGGCGATCTCTTTCTTACCTTGTCTGTTCAGCCCTTTTGAAAATTTCCATTCCGTATGACTCAGCTGTTATCATGGAACAAATTAAACTCATATTTGGTACACTGCTTGTGCATATTCATGTGATGTGAACATTACTTAAGCAATCCACAAGGGTATAATGCACACAATGCACATGATGCACTTTTCATAACATTACATTGTTTCTGTTTCGCAAGGTCCCGAGATGTTCACTTAAGACTTATTAAGGCTGAAGTTCCTCTATTGGGTAGCACCAGTGACTTGAACCAGCTGCAATTTCTATTTGAATTGATTCAAAATAACTTGGGTGCTGACCGGCTGCTCTTTCAATGACTACACATGGGATTCCTTCCACCTTTGTGATAGTAGTGTGCATTCAGCAACCATAAGACGGGTGAAGAGCTAACTGTACAAAGTTTCTCAAACAGCAACTTCTGACACACAAAATGACTTTGCTGTTCTGCTTCATTTGCACATAAGATTGCTCAGATAAAAAGAAAAAAAAAAGAGCTGTAGGTGTGTTGTCATAGCAACACAGCTGAGTGAGGACACATTTATTGTGTCTGGCTCCAACATTTCCCATTTTTTTTGTAATTTTTATTGTCTATTTTTTTCTTAAATTGCACAAAAAAAAGTCAAATATTTCCATCAACTGTAAAATAATAGCTTGGGTCATAAATTGCATGTTGACAGCCAATCACAAATGTATATATAAATGGCAATACCTAATGTGTACTATAGGTGTGTCTCCTGTGTATGCGTTTCATAATTAAGTAGCGCATCCAAAACAATAAAACGGGCATCTGTGCTCTCTTGAATACCGCCTGGAGTTGACAGCAAAATTGAGGTAATGAAGCAAAGCCCGCGACACTGAACACTTAATTTGCCTTTTTAATTACCTGCAATAAAGCATCACGCCACCGTTAGCGTCCTTGATTATTTTGTAACCATACATTTAATGAACCTTATCATAAGGACACAGTCATTAAAGCTGGGTATATTCTGTATTGATCTGACTCAGAGGCATGCTAGTGTCCTGGCTTTGTCGAGTGAGTTTGTTTAAGTAGCCAGCCATTTTACATTCATAATTCATAAACGGTAGTATATTCAAAGATAGATGTTTGGGGAGAGAAGGCTCCTTGGTGACATACGGTATACTCGCTGCCATTTTTGTCTTGTGTATTTTGGCACACAGAAATGCAGATAAATTCATTGGACATTTATACGGTGGATATAAATAGTCGACACAACCCCTTTTAAATGCAAGGGATTTGTGAGAAAAATGAGATGAAAATAAATCCTTTCAAATCATATTCCACCATCATTGAGGCTTATAACTTGTATACCAACTACCGATTAAGGTGCCTTTGACTAACCCCTAATGGCTTTGCTGCAAAAGTTTTCCCGAATATTTTTTGCATTTAACACAAACATTCAATTTTTATGCAATTACAAACTGTTAATTTGAACTGTTCATAAGTCACTCCTCCACACCTTGGCTCATCGTATGTTTTGTTTTTGTAGTGAAGTGTTATGTTTGTATTATGTTATTAAACTACTTGACAATGAGTAAATGACGTGATCCTTTCACATGCTGATTAATTCATAAAGTCGAGAAATCATTCTCGGATTTGTTTTTTTTCCAATTTTGCAAACAGTGTTGTGTTGAGGCTGACATTTAAATTCTCATCTTTTATTCACAGTGTAAACATTAGCTTCCTGTTGAATGGTCCAAAAGTGGTCCTAAGAGAAAGGTTTGTCTCGTTAGCAGTTTAATGTCCTCCCTCACCAGCTGAGGAAAACTTCCATCTCTCCGTGTTGTCTGATGCTAACAGCGAGATTATTATTGCCAGTATTGCTCGTTGCTGGAAAAAGGGCACTTGAGAACAGAAACACGGAAACGAAACAGTTATTATTAGAGCTATAAAACTTCAACTATAGGCTGAGGGGTGCTTCAAAACAAAGCCATTGCCCTTGCTGACATTTTACTCTTAATATAATAACCCAACAACCAAACTAGACCAAAAGACTACAGAAAATAAGGTGCAAATCCAGTTCTCTAGAAATGACTGGGATTGCATAATGATCTGATATTTTTTTCCTAGTTTTTTTTCTTTGGGAGTGCAAGAATCCTCGTGGGCTGTTTGTGAAACACGTCGTAAGACAGCAGTTGCTTTGTGCACAACGCAAGCATATTCACTACCGCAAAAACATTTGCTTCTGCGGCTCTTTCCTCTTGAGTAAATCCCCATTGCCGGACTTGGCAGCGCAAAGACGGGTAGCAGGTGCTGCCCGACGACCCGCTCTGGTGAACACTTCATTCAAACTGGCTTGGAAGCCTCTCTGGATCAGACCCTGCATCAGCAAGCTTCTTCCTATGCTTGGAAAACACGTACATGCTTGCCATGTGTCACAAAATGGACTTCCTCTACTGTTTGCTACTCTCTGGAAGAAACTCAGCACTGCATGCTGCTTGTAATTGACTGCCTCCTACTTTGAGATAGCATCACATTTATCTGTTGACAGATCAATATAAAGCCATTAATCAAATTGATCAACGCGTGCCAGCGCCTTTAATTGTGAACTTGCCTCAATAAAACAATGTCTAACTCACAATCCATCCTCCCTGAAGCGAAGCTTGCGTCACTTGTGTGTACTTTGATCGATCACTAGTGGCGCCCAAGCTGGGTTTTAAAATTCAAGAGAGCTCTCGCAGATCAATAAACATCTGGCTGACCACAAGAGCTCCGTAAAGTGCCACAAACAAAGCTGGATTTACTTTACATGGACTGACATATACAGTAGATAAAAGTGAAACGTACAACATTACAGCAAGTGATAACTTTTGGTTCCGTTTGCAATTAGGCGTGTGCCACTGGAAAGGTTACCCTAGAGGTGACGACGCAAGAAAATAATTGATTATGTATACTATACTGTGGCGCCTTGCAGGGCTGATGCAGCCACAATGCATCATGGGAGTTTGAAATGGTGGATGTGCTCAGCGTCGTATAAAAAGTTAATACATGTCTTGTCTGACACATCGGTTGCATATTATTGTAGCATGAGAGGAATTTCTGCGCATTGCAATGTTATTATTTTTAAATAGATTAAAATTCATCATCATACATTTTCTAAATTAACAATTAAATATATTTTAATGGATTTATTTAGTGGCAAACTGAACGCAGCAATCCAAATAGGCCTGAACTGTATTTCACTTTAGGAAGTCACTGTTTAACTCCAATACAGACATAGCCATGTGCCCTTTGGTGCGCGACTTTGTCACGTGTTTTAGGGTTTTTATTTTTTTTTATTTAGGTCGACATTCTTGAAATTGGAGTGACTTATGCAAGAAAGCAAAGCAAATGCACATATTAAAAATGCATATGGGGAGTGAGGTGGTGGTGTGTGTCAATGCTTGTCCTCCCGTGTGTGTGTGTGTTCGTCACCACACTGGAACTTTTTCGTAATCGTACTTGAAACACAAAAGAGAGCAAAGCTGTTCAATTATTCAAATATTTGCCCTAACCCATTACCGCAGTTGACATGCACTTGTTTGTGATTTGGGAACTGATTGTATTGACACATAATTCTTTAAGGTCCACCGTCCCTCTTTAGTGTTTGACACCTTTAGGAAAAAATCCTGTGGCTGCCGTCAGGGCAAAGGGACAGAAAGTCTCCCGCCAGTTCTTATCAAGACTTTCACTTAAAGTCCACTCAAAGTTCCAAACTTGCGTAACGTCTTGTATTAAAGATGAGTCCAAAAATCCATGAAATAGTCATGAACGGGGACCGTAGTCTCAACCCTGTTTGTCTCAAATAGGCTCCAAATTGACCAATTTAAAACCCAAAACCTAAAGGTAATATGCGTGAATTTAAAAGCCTCTCTAAGAATTGGAGCAGAAATAATATTGGAAGTACGCAAGTTCAGAGACTGAAAAAAATGTGTATGATCTCATATCTTTTTTTTTTTGTCGATGCATAGACTCCATTCGACTCCATGGTTTGAGTTTCATGATTTTGATTTATGATGAAGGTATTTTTTTTTTTGCAAGGGGATAAAAGCTTATAAAAGTAGAACCTTGAGGCCTCATAAGAAGCCTCTCTGCCTGCAAATGTTGCAAACGCAGATGGCGCGCTTCACCTCAGAGGCCAATCCAACCTGTCTTTGCATATTGAGAATATCCGCTGTTGACTTCAGCCTCTTGAAATATTCAAGTTCTGCTTTATCTTAGTGCTCTGAGATTTGACATTTATTTTTTTGTATTTATTGTCAATTAGATTTGAATGCTGAATGAATTGAAATGTGTGGGGAGTGAATGGAGGTTGGGGCACCTTAGTATTTTGAAAATCTTAGACAAGATACGTCACCCAACATGTGGAACTTAATGCTAACAAGTTTAAGACAGCAAAAATTAGTAATTAAATGCAAACTTTAATTGTCATCTCACATTTATCACTAACAAGCTTTTGTGACTATGCACATCGACTGTTTGTGCGTGTGGGGCGGGATTTGCAAAGCGATGCAGGTACATGCTACCCTAGATATTAAGCGCTGATCACAACATTTTCATACGCTGCTATTTTTAGTCTCTCTGCTTCATATAGCAGTGGTTCAAATAACCCGAGAGACAGTCTCGTTCATGAGCAGCCTCTGTGAAATGAACTTTTTAATAGTGTAAGCTAACCATGAGTTTTTGTGTGGAAATGTTTTAAGGACGCATCTATCAACTTTTAGCCATCTCATTGCGCTGATTTTAATAGACTTTATCAAATCTACTAACACATTTTTTGACACAGTTTTAATGCACAATTAATTATACACTAGTAGGGAATTCGTTTTTTCCACACACATTTCAGAAACTCGCATCTTAGGTTAATTGAAAAGCCTAATTCAGTGAGCGTTATTTCCAAAAAGATCAACTAAATCACTTATGTTGACATCTATTCAACCAAGACATAAAGTATTTTACGCAATAAAATAAAATAGTGGAACCTCAGATGATAAATTTAATTTGGTCCAAAACATGGTCACAAATCAAAGCAATTTTTTTTTTATTCTTCTCCATGAGGTCCGACATCATCTCCAACTATCACCTTGCCTTCATGGTAACAAACTGGTGGACATTGTTTTCTTAGTCACCTTATCTTTTTGGGAAAAAAAAGTTCCAACCCTACATGGCATTTCTGGTGCTGGCTGAAAATGAAGTCTTTGAGGAGAACTTCAAGGCAGTACTTGTATCCCATTTCTAATTACCACTCATGGTCTGCAAATGATCTGATGTTTTGAGACCGTACGTGACATCTCACAAAGGGCTTCCAGGATTTCCATCATACAACACATGATCTGTTATTGTGAGTCATGTATTGTTATATTGCCTATCACTGGTTCATTATAATGTGAACATTCTCTGGCTCAGTGTCGTTTCGGGTCCACGCTTTGCTATTTTGACATCCCCCTCCCCTCATGCTGGGAGATTAATTAGCCGTCTACCTCTGAGATCGGCGTAGGTGCCTCTTGGCATCTTTCACCCTCATCTCTCGCTCTCTTTCGGTTTGTTCTTTTGTACTCGTTGTGTCTGGCGAATGAGATACCGCAGCGATGGAAGATACTTTGAATTCTTCCCGTTAGCTAAAGAGTAATTGCTTCTGTCATTTTACCAGAGCTAAATTTGACAGATGTCTTCTTGATGTTCCTTCAGAGGCAACATGTAGAACGAGTTACTTCATTCATATTCGATGCTGTATGTACAAAGGATTTCGTGGCACATGGGTTGGTCACCAAAGAAAAATCCCAAAGTGTTTGTTGATAAAAGGATCAATAACTCCGCTGGAGGACGTTACATGAAATGATGCCCTGATTTGCGCCTCAGAAAAAAACCTGAAAGGGAATCATGGCAGTCAGAACCATTAGTGGAAGAGTACTTAAAATGCCTCTTTGCATAATATTCCGTGCCTTGTTATTCCTGCTTAACTAAAAGTGCTGGCTTTAAATTTTAATGTTTTACAGGCGAGGGTCCAAATCATTTTCCGAGCAATTTGGGTAGGATATACCACTGGATAGTCTTTAAGAGACATTCAACAATTGGATCTTTGCTCACTTTGATTGTAAGGAGAGAGAAAGAAATTCAAATCCAATCTGATTACTGAAATCTACTTACGCATTTTCTTAGAAGCCTGCATAATGAGGAAAAATCATCACATGCAAATATGTAGTTTCTGTGCTCCAAATTCATTCACTTTGCATGACCAAACCTGAAATATTCATGTTTACTCTGACTGCAAAATTGCTTTTAAGAGCTGAACCTGTATAAAAAAATTGCCATGGCAGCACTTTCTTCTGCATTTAACTGACGTTCAGCTGGAAGTGTCATATAAATCTATGGGCCCAATGTTTCAAAACAATGACTCTGCTAATCAACATTGAAATATAGTCTCCTCCATTTTGTGTCATGTTGCCACTTGATTTTCTTCCTTTCAAATTTGTATGAGTGATGTCATCAGATGCCACAACAATCTTAAATCAATAACTTGGAGGTACCACTACATTGGATTGTATATAGCTTAAGGTCTTCATCCCATAGCTGTGTCACAGTTATCGATTTAGCTCTAGTGCTTTTCTCCCTTGGTGGAACTCTGCTATCCGTTCAAATTTTACTCAAGGCCTTTGGTGGTCAGCATTCAGAGATGGTCAGATCACATGCAAACAAACAAAAATGGTGTCGTCTCCAAACCCGTGAGGGATTCGTGTGGGAACAATTGCTACAAACGTGGTTGAGGACACGGCAAGGCAACGTGTAAGTACATTTATTAAAAAAAAATAAAGGTCATCTTTCGTTCTCGCTGCTATATGAAGAATGGGAAACATTCCAAATGCTGTCAGATGTTGATAAATGACTCGCCAGTGCATTTCTGTTTTCGCCATGAAATAAGAGCCTTGGTGAAGAAGTGCATGTGTCGTACCCAAAGGCCAGCAAGCATGTTTAGCGGGTAAATGTCATGTGTAAATGGTTCGATCACGCGTCCCTCCCTCCACCTACGCCATGCCATTTCAGCTCGTATTGGCCTCAGGCCGTCGGGGGTTTGCCACGTTGCTGGTGTGATTGCATGACTGACAGCTTCGACTGCCTCCCCCTTGGAGACTAACTGGATGGCTCTGAATGCTTTGTTCCTTCCGCATAAACAAAACAGGCAAATCACTAAATTGTTTTTTCCTGTTTCGACTCAGCTACAAAACGTCCAATTAAGTGTAAATGACAGTATTGCCAATATCAAGATGCAAACATATTTAGAATGCACAATTGACAACAATTCCTTAATTGACCACAAAAAAAATGAATACGCGTGTATTAATCAATACACCCTTAAATAAGTTGACCCAACTTCCTGAGTCGGTCCAATTTTTAACTCGGCAATTTTAAGGGTGCACCCTTTACAGTCAATTATCTTCATATTTTATTGTCCCAGCCCTACTCCACAGTAATATTCAGTAGCGGCTGGTAAAATGAGAAACATGACACAAATGAGCACCTTGTTCAACATTATCCTTTAGGTCAATCCTTATCATGTTGAGAGTAAGACTTCCTCCTAAAAGCAAACACCACTACGGACATGATCTAGTCAGGAAGAGCTCATGAAAGCGCCATCATTCCTCTCGCGGTATTTCACAGCTCAGTGACCAGCTGCCACTTTCCTATCTGTTCCCTCGTTCCCACTTCCATGTGTAATTGTCTCCTCCGCAGAGGGGAGGCTTCCCACTCCTGTGGCTCATTTATCAGGAGGAGGACGGGGGGGTGTCTGCACTCTATTGGCTTCCCGGGGGAGGACAGCAAGACGGTGAAGGAATGGTGACGGGAAACGTGTGATGGACTTTCGACTCGCAGGAGACGTTCAGTGGGAGGGTTGGTCTGATTAGGAAGTTTTGGGTCACTGACAAGGTCAAGTGACCTTACACACAGTCTGATGATATTCAATACAAGAGCTGTGTCACATAGTGTATCTTGCACTCAATCAGAACACTTGGGGCTCTCTATTTAAAAAAAAAAACTGAAATACGGGATGTATATTAAAGAAAAAGAAGAGAGTAGCCTCTGTGGCTACAAGTAAACATATAGATGACACGTTAGGTCTTGTGTGCTGAGCTGTTCTTCTTGATTTCAGTGCCAGCCCAGTTCAAATGGATGTGATGTCTATAGTCGTCAATGGCAGTGAATGAATAAAGGTAAATAAAATCAAATACAAGCCAGATTTGTGAGAAAACACCATTGACCGGGATAGGTGAAACGACTTACTTGATCAAGTCAGGTAATTGTTAATGCGACCGCGTCGCTGTGTTGCAATCCCAAAAGAGTAGCTGCTACCCGTGGGCCTCGTGGCCCTTCTTGGTTGAAAGGGAAGGGCCGGATAGCGGCTGGGGTAGCTCAACTCCATCAATTTACCACTACTTCAGGCAGTCCCTTGACCACCTCTGTGACAAATTGCCTCTTCAATTCACTTTGGATTGGATGTTGGCAAACAATTACTTATGTAGTCCTGGAGCGTGTGTGTGCAGTTACAGTATGTTTTGAGCCAATGGAGAGTAGTCACTATAGTCTCTCTTCTGATGGTGAACAGGTAGAGAAATGATGAAACAGAAATCTGAATTTAAAAAAAAACTGTTCATTTTCAGAAAAACATCCCAATTTATTTAATTAATAATTGTGTTTAAAAGGGACAATGTGTCACATGTCTCATTTGTGGCACTTCCATTTTGTTTTGCCATGTAAGATGAAGAACTGTAGTTTGTTTGTTCATCGATGCTTTTCCACATCTTTGTTTTTTCTTTCCAATTTCCATTTTCTCCCGCCTCCGCCTTAGGTTACCTGCATTTTATTTCCATTATTTTTCCCTACCGCATTTGCTTATTCCTATTCTCTCCCTTTCTGTCGACTTCCTCTCAGTCTATTAGAGGCAAAGTCAGTCGAGTCAGAGGGCAGGCCATCTGTAGTCAGACCTCTTTAAATTAGTCTGCATGTATTTGTGTTTACGTATAGGTGTGTATTTATTTCTTAGTTTGTGTCATATTTTTCAACCTACAAACAAAATTGTAAAATGAATTATGGGTCTAACTTTTGTGTTGTACTGCTTATAATTTTCATACTTGGGAATATGATATTTAAAACTCCTTAAAACCTTAACGCTTCAATTTTATGTGGTAAAATTTCTTGGGCATGTGCACGGGTGCCTATGTGTTATTGTGGCATGTTTGCGTGAGGTTGAGGGTCGGGGGTGGGGGGCTCCAGCAACACATTGTGTGCTGTCAGAGCACATTGCATGTGAGTGATTACCTGTCATGGCAAGTGTAGAGCTCTGCTTACTCCCCAATCACATCACGACTGCCTTTAACATTCTCATCACTCTCTTGCTCTTTATCTTGCTTTTTACACCACTGACAGTCCTCCTTTCTTTTTCTCTCACTCTCTTTTTCTAGGGCGAATAGTAGCTTACATGCCCAAAAATTGCTGGGTTGTTTTCTTCACTTGCTCGCTGGGTAGTTTTGGATTTTGAGGAGGTTGGGTTACGATTATCCAAAGTTAACGGGCAAGGATAGCTCAGGGGGTCCACAAGAATAAACCTCCCAAAAAAATCACTAATAATAAAAACAAGAATAATAAGAAGAAACTCTATTGAAATGACTTCATTTCTTAATATATGGCTGACCATATAGGTTTGAAGGTTGGTGGATATCTGAAGCCATTTACCTAATTGAATTCCTTCATAAGAATTCAGCTGACTGGCAGTTAATTTGAACTGGGTATTCTCGTGAACTGTCACTGCACACTTTCACCTCATGCTGGCAGCTGGATGACAGTTGGGTTCAGAAGCATCCAAACAGAGACATCTTGTTTCCTCCACTCTTTGCAGCCTTAGGAGTGATGAGTAGAATGTTGATGGACTGAAGTGAATTTATGTGGGCTAAAAATGGCCAAACCATCCTCGTGGTCCTTAAGGGAATCAGTATTATCAAGGTCAGACTATCGAATACAGACTCTATCTAACATCACAAACACAAGGGATTCACAAGTAGGATTCTTGACTAATTCTGTCCCGCAAAGCCCATTTAGGTTTTAACTACTGGGTCATTAAAGGCACGCACAGGCGCACTATTAGCCAGCAAAAAAACCTCGGGGCAAAAGTCAACGTATTCAGACAATAGATGGGTATCCATGTGTTTAATTCCCTTGTGTTGCCATAAATCAAAATGAAGACTTTCTACCACTTTATAAGTGTATCGACCGCACAGTAAATGCCAGTCTCAAGTGGGACGACACGCCGAGATGAGGCCTTTATGGATGGCAAAAGCAACGCTGCATTGATTGCGCCATACACCAGCCCTTCAATCAATGTGTTACCGTTTCTGAGCTGTTGACAAAGAATAATGAATATATGCAAATGGGGAAATCTAAAAAAAAACATCTGCCCACTTGAGTGGCAACAGTTCATTGTTTTTAAACAGTTTGCCATCATTTTTCGGCAGAAAAAAAATCTTCAATGACGCTTGCTCTCTGAATGCAGTACTTGTCGCATATGATTATCGCTGGTTGTGCACTATTACACCCAGTCTGCGTGCAAACATGTCTCCTATTAGTGTGAATTTACAAGTGCATGCATCTTTGCCTTATTTACAGCACCTGATTACCACACTTGTGCAACTATCGATCTTGTAGCTTAAAACCGATACATTCACACACCAGAAAGGACGTGAGATACACTTGCACCTGCTAAGGATATCCAATACAAGCACTCTAAGATTTTGCCATTTGCTTTTCAGGTTTTAAGCACAATCACTTAAAACCCATCTCATTCCTTTGGAGAATCATGAACGATTCTACTGAATAACTCTTAGAGTAATAAATAACCATGACTTGGAATAGTCATGCTTACTCTGTAGTGACTCAGGATCGACAAGACGAAAACAACACTGTTAATCCTCTTTCCATAGCTGTTGGCGAGAAGATTGTTTTGGGTGGATTAGTTTTATTCTGCTGTATTCTGGATAGTGAAGAGGATGAAAACCTGATAATATTCAAATTTGAATTTGTTTAATTACTCATACTGCCTTTGTTTGTGTATTCTATGTATTGCCATATAATTTCATCTAGTATTCATCACAGGATGGGAGATGATTTTCTTCCTCGAGAAGCAAACACTTCATTTTGACAGATCATTAGCTCGACATTATCTTTCATTAGGCGCCTCGCCATTACTTATTCAACACTCCGAGGACGCTTGTGCACAATTACTGGCATTCACACTCACACAATAGGAAGGCCATTCACATCTAGGACTAAATTAGTAACTCAAGTGACACAATGCATTTGGCCATCGTTTGCGTGACTTGCAGGATTCATGTGACCTTAAGAGGCTTTGTGCTAACTAGGATACTCAACAAAATCTGTGAAATATGTGTAATTTCCAAAGAGTATGACCTTGAATTCACAATTTCGAAAATTAGCCATATTGTCGCTGGGTAGGCAAATGAGCTCATTTACATCTAGGGCAGTAGAAGCAAGTCTAGCAAAAGCCAAACTGAGGCAGGGGTTTTACTTTCAGGACCTAAATTTGCCACCTTTGGTTATATAGACTTGTGCAAAACAATTTTCGAGTAAGTTTGGTTTCATCGACTCTTAACTATCGCAGTGCACGCGGGAAGTTCACCAACCTGTCGACCACTGCTCAGTATAATAAAACAAGAAGTGCTATTTAATGATCTATATATGATTGTTTGCATTCCTATATATTATTATCATTATTGTTTGATTTCTCAATTCTCAAACTTTATTAAGTCACCCATTTATATAAGAAAATCTCAGAGGACACAGCTGAGGAAAAATGTCCAAAAATATATGAATGTCGCTGAAACAGATGAGCAAATATATGCATATTTGTAATGGATGAATAATAATTTTCTGAATAAACTAAGTTAAGTTGGATAATTTCCACCAGCACCCCTGATGATCTTTCCCGGTTCCACTGTACAGTCCCAATCACACACGCACTAAACAGATGGTCATAGTAATTGGCCAGGCAATATGTTTCACAGCAGATACAAGTATGCGGTGGTAGCGTTCAGATGGATGCTTTTAGGAGCATCATGAGAGGAAGTGACTGCATCCTGATAATGCATCCCAACTCGCCACAATACAATAGTATCAGCAGCCACGCAACTTTTTTAAAAGCAGCCCTTGGCGATGTTAATGGGACAACACATTTGGGGGCTAAAGGCTGGCACAGTTTATAGCCCGCCAGACTCCATCCATCTGTCCTCTCGGCACATCGGCACTTTGCCTGTTAACGCTTTCCATCATATCCAGCATGTTTCCATAAGCCTTTACTCTCCATCCATCTCTCCAAAATACTTTTTCTTTCTCCTGCCGCCCGTGCCATCTATCACATGTGTGACTTTATGGGTCCTCCCCTTACTGATGATTACTTAGCGGGCCGTAGAACCATTTGTGATTGTAAGTGATTGTCCGGCACATTTGGGCTTTGTGTTCTGGGATGGAAAACAAGCGCAGGACAATTAATTGTGTTGACAGAAGCACAGCAATGATGATAAAAGTCAGTCAATGCAGATGACAGATCAAGATGAAGTGATGTGATTAACATCCGTCATAGATTCCCCCGAGCGATCGTTTCATGGAGAAAACCAGTTTCAGACTCTTTCCTTGTGTGTCTTTATGTGAATGATCTCGATTGGCTTTCCCAGGCGCTTATATTTTTAAAGCATAAATACAATCAAGGGACACTTCATTAAGTACACCCAGTGAGATATAGCATCATAATTTAAGATGCATTTAAATTGAAAAAAAATTATAAAATGCATGTTGTTGTTGGTGGTTGATTGATGTTGATATTGAGTTTACAGAGTGTGTTTATTATCTTTCGTAAAGTCAGGGTTTGTCGGACACCCACTCAGTCACAAATCCCCATGTTACCAGCCGGATCCTTGCGCGCCTCTGTGCCCTGCTGTCTCCGAGGATATCTTTCAGGATAAAGGTGACATTAGGTGGCCTCGCCCCGGCTGACACCGGTCACCTCCCAGGGAGGCCGTGCTCCTTTCAGAGCCACTCCATTGACAGCAATGTGAGATTCCGAAAGAAAAATATTGACCCATGTAGCCAGGAAGCTTACGTTTGACTCAGCTTGAATGGAAATATCATGTGGTGTCAGAGAGGATGTGGCGTGACTGCTGGATGTGCGCTAATGAGCGCAATGAGGGGAGATGAAGTGCAAAGCCACTTCAGATTAAACTCAAGTGAACACAATGTTGCAATGTTGTGTAGAGAAACAGGGGAGGATGGCGATGCAAGAGGAAAAACATGTTGTGTGTCGCCAAGAGTGCAGCTGTGCTTATTAGAGCTGTATATAACACATGGCGTTTAGGTGCTGGAGAGACAAAACATTCCTTAGACAGTGCCTCCCTGAAGATGGAGTTTGTATTTATAAATGGTGGTATTTAAATGTGCATTATTATTAATTAGGAGGAAGAGGTTCAATTGATCTTTTCTTGTATGAAAAGGGTCTCTGGAGGGACCCTTGTGTAAGCATAATTTGCCATTCAGGTCATCTTTTCCTCTGTCACGCAGCTTAAAAAAAAAAAAAAAAAAGATGGTTTAAATATGCACAAGGTGAGGAGAAGATGTCAAGTTTGAAGGAAGACGGATTAATCACATGGACTTCTTGGGGACTTAATTTGATTTGACAGTCATTGAACTCCAATCAGACCTCCATTGAGCATTTATAAAAGTGACGTTTCTGCTGCCCTCCATGTCTCCAAATGACAGACATTTTCAAGATGAGCGGATCACTTTGCTTTATGACTCTGAGCCACCGTTTTGGTCTTTCTTAATTTAAATAAAAGAATCACCCAGGATACAATCATACAAAGCTATTGAAGACTGTTTTGCATTCCACATTTTCATCTATGTTTGTGCACGTTGGTTGGTGCGCTTGCGTGTTGTCAGTCAGTCAGACTCGGCGGACATCTGCAGTCTCTCGAGCGCTGGCGGCTGAGGCCAAAGTGACAGCTCAGTGCTGGAGGACAGTGTCTACAGCCAATAATGAAACCAATTGAAAAGTGTTGTTCACGCATTTGAAGTACTTTTTAACGCCGCTTACCAAGGAGATTTTCGCTCTTTATTTCAGGAAGGTGTGGGAGGGGGGGGGCATCAAAATACCACCAGTGACAGCGACTGGGATGCCGATCATCCTTTTCTGCTGATGCTGCACTCGATATTCTGGGAACCCACAAAAAAAAATCTTCAATGATTAGCTTTCTTAACCACAAGGATTCGTCACTGTTGAGAACAAAAAACATGTTCCCGTAGGAATTTAATTGAATGTCAATCATGTTTGAAAAAAAAGATGTTTGAGTGATATCCAATATATTGTGTCGCTTGATTGTTTTGAAGTTGCAACTGCCTTTGAGTTTTCTCTTGTTTCTTGGATCGAGGTAGAGGTGATTAAAGACTTGATTTGAATGCATAAACACGCATTGTTTTGCTTTAGGGCTCTCAGTAGTGATTTGTGCTCTTAATATTCATAGTTCAATGCCAAGGGCAGGTGACTCACCTTGAAGGTGTGCTAAGAGCCAAAGGGTACATCTCAATTCTTTGATGCATGATCCTTCACCTTCTTCCTCTATTCCCTCTTTCTACCCAAACTTAAATTTCAGACTTTTTAGCAGGCATGCCTAATGTTAACTAAGAGTTCTCATATTCATCTAATGTGCTGGATGTATACTTATATTATATATAGAACATTGATAATAAAATACGATGTATTTTAATAAAGTGGGTGCTTTGTGTGATTCCACTGTCAAGTTTCATCATAAATCCTTCATCAGGCATGCTGCAGTCTCAGACGGCCGCTTCATCACTGACTCTCTTATTCTCCTTATTTGCCGCGTGTATCATCAAATCCCCTCCAACGCGACGTAAATCGATCTAACGGCATCCCCTCGTCCTTGCCTTCATTTAAAATCTGGCTCTCCTCATCTCATTTTATTCAGCGCGGACAGAAATCCAATCAGTGTCCAATCGACCATATCTGTGAAATATTTTGTTGGTTTTGGTTGACAGGAAAATGGAAGCCCTTCGGTTATTGAGGGCCTCTTGTTTATCAGAAATAGACAAAATCCGAATAAGGGGAACTTTCAGAAATGAAAGTTGCCTCATTCTACTCTGTACTTTGATGATTTAAAATAATAATTTTGTAGTTCCACGGTTTTTAGTCAGCAATGATATTTTGGGTGAAAAGAGGTTCAATGTGTTTACAATAGTCAAATGCTCTAGTCAAACTTTTGTAATTTTTTATGAGATGGTTGGAAATTTAGAAGTGTCTGGTGATGGTCTCTGTGAAGTCTTGACATTTTATTTGTCTCTCTGTAAAAAGCATAAATGTAAACAAAGTCTGCACAGTCGAGGAGCCACACACACTGGCGTCACCTTGGCACACCTTGGCACATCTTTCTACATGCATAAAACAGAGAAATATCAAATTAGGAAGCATATGCCGTTGCCGAGATCAACAGTCGAGAAGCAATTCATGAAAGTTGGTGTAACATCTCAGATTGTGCAACCACAATTAAAATACCCAAAACACTATCATCTCCTCACAAAGGTCATAAATTGCACCAATATTTCACAATTATTCCTCATTTGCTATTTTTTGGGGGAAGCAACCCTTGTCACAAGTGGTCACAGAAAAATGTGAAGGTGCACTTTTTGACATTCTATTAGGGAGCGCGCGTGGTGATTTTGTGGATAAACAAACGGATCAAATATATAATGTGGCAGAATAAATGTTTGGAACGCAGAATTGTTTATTTTAGTGCATTTGTCCGTGGTTGGGAGAGACGGGCTTTTTTTTGTCGATATCGTGCGCGCGCGCAACGCGCAAGTGAGGGCGGTCGCAGACGCGTGCACGGCTCACTCCGCAGCAAGACGCACGCAGAGAAGACGGGCAATTGCAAGCCTTTTCTTTTGAAGCTTCATGGATCGGGAAATGAAGCTTGTTAACAGGTGTATGCAATTCGCTTAAGAGAAATTCAAAACACCCTCCATTGGGGAACCAGGTAATAGTTTTCCGTTTTTTCCTGGCGCGCACGGAGGAAGACTAGAATAAAAAAAAAGAATGAAGAACAAAAACCGAGAAAGCTTGACCGACTCCCGGGAGCTGGACGGTTCCTACGACCCGCTGACGGGTGAGTACTTTCAGCCTTTGGGCCACCGCCGGGTGTCGTTTGCTGTGGCAAAGATTCAATATGTTTTCTGCAAGTCCTCCTAATTAACTCCAGGGAGGCTGAGCGCTCATAACCTGTGTTGCACAAGTTTTTAAGTTGACATACGGCCACTTGGTAGTTGGCTGCAGATAGTTCAGAGGCTGGAGGTTCAAATCTGTGCTCATATGTGGAGTTTGCATCTTTTTCCTCTTTCCACTGTTTGGCCTCCCGCATTCCCAAAATGTCATTCATTAGTTAATTGATTCACTGTCCGTAATTTTCCCATAGGAAATAATGTCAATCGTATAAGATATTTTATTTTCATTTTTTTTTAACCTCCTGAGCAAACGTTTTGTAACTTGCAGTTTGCTTATTTAGAAGAGAAGCCCATACAGGCAGAAAACATGTTCCCCTTTCAACTAATGAACCACATACAGGCCCATTGTCATGAAATTTCTGAAGATAAAAGTAACAATTATAAAAATCAATAAATTAATTAATTAATCATGCCCATTGCTACTTTTTACTCCAATATGGATACTTGCTATAACAATTGGATTGAAGGGATGATGAAACTATATTGAATCTGTTGCATGTGTTTGTTTGTGTTATGTTGGTGACTGCTGTGAACAATTTGATTTGTGATTGTTGCTGACCAGGCTGAGTGGTGAGGGGGGGGGGCATTGCTTTGGTTTACACAAAGATAAACGACAAGATGCCTGGAATTATGTTTTTTACGCTTTGACTTGAAACATTAATGGGCTGAAGCTTTTTTTTATCCGTGGACTAAAAAATCAGAAATCATTGTTCCCTCAGAAATTGGATATGAGTGCTACGAATTGCTGTTATAGAAAGACATTTTTTCGTTTGATATTAAATTTTATAATCCTGACGGCTGAGTCGTACGGGAGTATATTGGAGCACTGCCATTGTGGACTAGCTGTGTTTTCCAACACTTCTTGCACTAAGACTTTAGAAAACTCTCTACACTAGTAGACAGAAATGTCATAAAAAACATTTACAGGTAGATGCACAGCATCGTACCTCATGCATCAAGTGAAAAGGCATTTCATTGTTCTGCCTGTCACTGAACATCACAGGCAAAGATAGATGAACAAAGACGCATTGTTTGCAGTAAATCAATAAGAATTTTCAGACCAATTATGTGCGACTAGGTCATTTCCTGCAGCACGCCTGATGATCCCTCATGGCAATACTCGCGTGACAAAAGTTGTTGGGAATTTCTGGATTAGTAAATGGTAAATCATTGCCTTCATTGCTTTTCAGCCTGTTAATGGAAAAAGGCCAAACTTTTTTCTTGGTACTCTAAAATGTGAATGCTTGGAAGTATAATTGCCTTTCGTGGTAAACATCTGTGTACGCTTTCATATGCTTTATGACAGAATGTAAAAATCCTCATGGGATGAAGAGTCCCATTCTTGAGATTTCATGAATCATTTCATGGCATGCAGTTTGAGCGTACCTGTGCATCCCACGACCCCCCCTATGAGCAGTCATCTCTCTCGTGGGATGTTTTCCTCCCTAGAGCAGCCTCCTGAGGTCGTAGCTCTCAGCTCTCCTGGCTAATGTGAACGCTGTTGAGTGCCATCTGCCGAAGCAGCATTCCCAGCTCATGCTTGAACGCACCTCTGGCTTTGCAGAAGAATGACGTACTGTCTCAGGCAGCTGTGCTCCCTACTTCTGCGTTTAAAGCCCCTTAAACGACTCATCCGCCTCTGGAGGTACAGTAGAGCCTCAATTTAAAGCACCCAGAACCAAAAAATATTGTCCAGTTCACTCAAAACACTCCTTCTAAGGTAGCTGTTTATGGCTTTTAGTTCCAGAATTGGCCACAATTTGCCAGTAAATGGTGCTGTGGTGCCAACAGCAAATTGCCTGGTCACGTTTCTGGGTCGCGCTACTCTCGTCATGCATAAAAAGACGTGCAATAGACTAGAGTCAGCTGACACGTGTCAATGTGGCAGTCATGTTGATCGTGCTGAAGTTGCTTTTGTTTGGTGAGGCGAGAGTGTGTGGGATACAGCATCGCCACTATTGTTGAGAGGGTAGTAAAATGTCAGCAATAGAAGTTTGTGTTAGGTTAATCAAAATGTATGCTGCCACCTTAATATCAATTGAGTGTTGGAAGTGTATGTTTGAATGTCATGACTGTCATTAAATGTCAATGTTGAAGTGTGACAGACTTTTGAAAGTGACTCTTCAAAGCAGATGCTGACAATTGTTGTCTACTTACAAAAGACTATGCATTTGAAGACTTACTTCTATTGTTGAATTTGGATGTCATAATAGGCAGTGTGTGTTCATGCCGTGACAGGTGCTTTTCTGTCAGGGCCCCTACGCACACAAAAAGCTGTACAGCACAAGAATGGATTATTAAGTGGGATTTTGTGTGGGAAGGGTAGCTTCAGGTGAGTCATTCTGACTTGGAAGCAACGTGTGTTTGGCTGACGGAGTGTGTGTGTGTGTGTGTGTGTGTGTGTGTGTGTGTGTGTGTGTGTGTGTGTGTGTGTGTGTGTGTGTGCACGCTCTCGCCGCTAACCTGTGTTACTTAAAGGCAGCGTGGGTGTTCTCAAATCAACGTTCAAGTGAAATATGACCCTCTAGAAATAATCCCCCTCAGCCTGCTACATTGTGCTGGTGGAGTGTTCCGCTGTGCGTGTGGTAGCCTGCCTCGCGTTCCCTGTTGTGCTGGAGAGCAGCGGCTGAGAGATGAGAGGTAATTATAGAGGTGCGCTGCAGTAATCCCCTCTTCCACCTCACAAGGCACATCGAGGGATCATATCACCTACACAAATGAATGATCTTATATGCACACACACTCATGCGCTTACACTATTATATACACACCATTTAAAAAGTTCTTCCTGTCCATTTAACCAAGTGATGATGGATGTCACACGCATCCTACTCACTGACTCATGTGGTGCCCCCTGGATAGAATGAGACTTTTACCATTTCTGTTTTCAGGGCAAACTAGTTTAGCTTGTCACTTTTGTTGCAGCAGGACTTCTAATAGCTGATTAAATACGCCATCAGGGCTTTTGTGACCCCCTGCGGTTGTCTCCGGGCTTGTCTCCCACACTTGTTGAGCTTCTCTTTCATCACTCCTCAAAATTTGCCTTCTTGGAGAGAGTAGAAGTAGGAGAAAGGAGAAGGTTGATAGCTCTGTTAGGCTTGTAAGCATTGTTACTCTTACGGGCATACTGTCGATGCATCGCTGCGTTTCCCCAATGGAAGCTTGAGCTGATGTGAGCTGCCCAAATGAGTCCTGAGGACAATTTGACTGGGTGAAATTGCCTCTTAGGCTGGTCCCAGGGTTGTTTTATTAACACCACCGACAGTGTCGTGGCCTCTCGCTGACTTCCTTGCAGGCAGCGTGGGTTTAATTCACACTCAATGATGGTGGGACCAGGGTTGGAATAGTTTTGGAATTTCTATTAGAGTTCAGTTTTTATTTTAGTTTCTAGTTTATAAAGCGGGTTTTCCTGAAAATGCTTTATTTGTATTACTTTTAATGTTAATTGATTTATTTTCCATTTGTAGTAAACGCGCAACACAAATATTACTGTGAAACCTATCCACAAAAAGCATTTTATTTCTGACATGGAAAAACATGGAAACTGTCTAGGTCCGTTCAATGACACTCTTGTATGTTTTGGCTCATCGTGTAGTGATAATGAGCATCTTGTTGCATCGCTATAATTCTTGCTTGTGTATCCCCAGCATCTAAAATATTTACACCTTTCCGTGAGGATATTTGCCTGTGGAAAAGATAATGTTGCTATAATTGCCCCATCTACAGTTTCCTTGGCGAGGCACCACCGACTCTACCGGTTATCTTTCTAAATAATCCCAATGACAGTTCCCCCACCCCCTCCCGCCTCCCTTGTGTTGCACTCTAATTTGCTCTTCTTTGCCCTCCTCCATACCTCCTTCGTCAAAATTACATAATGCTTATGTACACTCACCAGCCACAACATCTATAGTCTAATTAGCAAATCAAAAAATGTGTTAAAACCTTGTTTTGTGTGACACTGTCAGGGAGGTATTCAAAGATGAATGTCATCAAGGCATCATCCAGAAATGTGTTTCAAATATTTGACATCATTACACACATCATGTTAAATGAATACCCTTGTTTGTTGTTTCACTTTCTCACTCTTCCTCTTTACTTCCAGTATTCCGATTTCGCTTCTCAGCTTTCTCTGTATCTATCCTCTTACTCAACTTCCTGCCAAAAACTGTCTCCTCCGGTCCACCTCTACATGTCTGTCAGACCACAACGGGGACCGCAGGATCAATGCTAACGAGGTTTCGTTTTTGACCCAAACTACAGAAGGGGGCAAGGTGATCGTTTATTAAAATGAGCACCGGCTCGTGTCTTGCTTTGTCCAACTGGCTTTTCATCTCTTTGCTCTAAATGTTCATTCAGAATTGTTTGCAGAAGAAAGAGGAGGATGTGAGGTAAGGTCAAACGATGCAGAGTGGATGAACATGAAAGTTCAATGGAACTTCTACATTCTAATAGCTCGACAAGGTTATATTCATTTCGAAGCAATTTTCCCCATGGGAAATGATGTCAAGTCAATTCATTTGTTCCAGACTCCAGTTTTTGCAATGTAAGCCAAAATATATCTGTATGATGAAACAAAAGTAAAATAAAACTACTCACCCTTGACTGATGCTTCACTGTCAAACTATCTAGTTTTGGGTTGCTGTAACTGGTACCCTTGAAACAATTTCCCTCAGTTGTACAAATGAGTGCCACCTTTCAGTCTCACGTGTGTAATAGCTGCGTGGATGTCAGTAATACACTTTTGAGCCTTGTCACACATTTTCATCAACTGTCTGGAAGCCGGGTGCTGTCTGTGAGGTTGACATAGCATTGAGCGGACATGGAGGGGGGGGGGGCTATTGAGTGATCTTCTTTGCGCTGTCACTCACAACATTGGATTTGCATTAGGGGATGATTTTCTGTCCAATAACTCTGGAGTCGTTTTCCAATTAGACTGGCAGTCACTCACTCATCAGTATGTGGAGGAGGAGATCTTGGCAAACAGCCAAAGTATGTTACTGCTCAGAAGCTATGTAGAACATCACTCAGATCCACTCACTGTGGGTATGAGGCAGAGAGAGAGATGGAGAGAGAGTCCTTTGTCATCAGATGCACGTGTCACCTTTAAGAAGCTGGAGTCAAGCTGAGCACTGCAAGTGTAGGTGTGTGTGTGTGTGTGGTGTGGAGGATGCCCGAAAGGTGTATTAAATGTCTGGATGATTTGTCTCTCTGACATTGCACTCTTGCCCATAATATGATAAAGAACATATTTAGTTTTTAAGTCTACTTTGGAGATTACACAAAGTGAAATGTAGCTTTGCACCCTGCTGGGTGAGAGTGAGTGCAATGAGGGTTCCTCGGTAAAGGCGTCAGTGTGATTGACAGCGAAGAAGTGAGGGAAAGAAGGAGAGGTGGAGCTGATTAGAGGAACCCCGGGGTATGGTCCTGTCACTCTCTAGAAGAGACACGTGCACACACAAAGGCTGTTGTTCTTAGAGTCAGCTGCTTTTGACAGAAGGTTTAGAGCAACAACACATTAAAAAGAATTATGAGCATCCACACATTGAATTAATGCATTGATTTGGATTTGGGCATGAAACATCTGGAACCATACATTGCCTTAAAGTAATGATAAGTGCCAATTAGAGCAAATGAGTTGAATCTTTATTCCACATTTCTGTTAAATCCAATTTTTATTGTGTTTTCATTGTAATGGATTTAAAAATAATCCAACCTCTGTAAAACTCCTTTTCTGGTCACAGAGGTAAACATCAGGTAGCTTGTTGATGAGAGAATTTGGCATGTTGCTGTCAACCGACTGCTTTCCTGTAACTTATGATTGAAGTGAATTGGAAGAATCTTCTGAGAAAAGTCAATGACGGTGTAGCGGTTAAAAGCTGTGTTTCCAAGTATTGTCTGCTCATTGTGCTCTCCTGACATGTTTTTTTTTAGTTGTTAAATTACTTGGTTCAGCAGAGAAATTACAGTGAGCGACCAAAGGAATACAGTATGTCATGGCCATGAGAATCAATCATACAAACTTATTGAATCTCGAGTAGAAATTCAATATAAAATGTGAATTGGAAGTATCAAGCTTTTTTTTTTTCCATCGTAGTTCCAGCTGCAATCTGGTTTGTCTGCATAGAAAAAAACACACCGTTGGTCAAACACTTTTTGACCCCTCTAGATGACTGAAAGGTGTGGAGATTAAACTCCCCCACCCACCCCCACAAAGCTACACAGACTTTTTAAAAGTTGAAAACAAGCAAGATTGATTAAATGCAACACTCGGGCTGGCAAGAGCCAAAAGCTGCAAGAACACCGAATGAGGTACTTTTTGCTACTGTGGAATATACACTCACTCACCACAAAATTAGGTACACCTGCACAATGCAATGAGATCCAATGCAAGGGCTGCTTTTGGACTTAAAATTTGAATAGTCTCTCATTTCGAGTTTGTAAAAATTCTAATAAGGTCATATTTGGTTTCTTGTACATGTTTATATACTATTATATAAATATTTGGGTTTCAAAACGATGTTAAAGTTGTAGATTTTTCTTTGGCATCTTTTGGACTTTTCTTATTTTGATGAAAGTATCACATGACCAAGATGAGCGGTGTGACTTATATACAGAGGCACAATTGGATGGACTCTATATATTCTGTGTCTTTGTGCTATGTCAAATTGCCCGTGGACTAAACCCCAGGACTCCTTGCCAGTCAATTACAGGGCAGACTGGCCCGAGCACTCCAAATCAATTGGCTCATAATATACAGTAACCTTTGCATTCTTCTCGCTTTTGTCCTTTCACTCGCACTCCATCTCCTCCTGGCACCTCCCAAAAGCGATTACTCACATTGCAAGCTGACATCGCATCAGCGTCCTCCCTTGGTGCTCTGGCCCGCCACCAGAATTTTATGAGAGCTGATCGAGTCCAGTAATCAACACACACACATACACTGAGGTGAGTGATTGTTGGAGTGACCGTCAACGGCCATGCAGAATCATCTTCTACCTGTGTGACTGAATGCGTTGCAGACGAGGACGGATGTTGAGAAGAAAATTCAAGATTCCTTCGTAAGGGAAATGTTGCTCTGCCGAGTTGGCGGAATAATATGCGCGCTGCTATTTATGTTCATTCTGGAGCAATGGTGAGGATGTTCAGGATTAGACTGCAATTTATTGCAAGTCAAAACTGTCATATCTAATCCACTCCCAGTATGCCTGCAAATTGCTTTGCTTATTAAGATTTCAAACTTTTGTCAAAGTGAAACTCTGCTCTCTCCCTTAATCTTATTTGTAGTCACGACAACTCCATGAAGGCATTTTCTTTCATTCAACAGCAAATACATGACTCACACTTGTCAACCCAACCCCTAACATGGATGTTGTACCAATTATGATCCAAAAACATCTTCACACAATTTCAAACTTGTCATGCCACATTAGCCTTAAAAGCTTCCTCGCTAGATTTAGAAGAAAAAAAAAAAATCCTAGAACTACAGACACTCTTTAACTCGCTAACAACCCAGGCTAAATTTAGCTCCGCCCTAATATACACAGCTTGTCTTTCAATTTTTCATTGGAATGATGGAAAATGTAGTCAAACACTTTGATGCTTTCGCATTAAATGATCTTTTGTTTCTTGTGTCTGCTGAAGGGGAATTACTTGAGCGTTCACACTTGCGCATACACACACACCAAGTCATTAAGGGGCTAATGATTATTAATGAAGCCAGTATAACATTTCTTCATTGAAATATGAGCTTGTTGCTTCACCCCCCCCCTGTGTGCTGATGAGCGAGCGACGCTTTGTTGTAGTTTGGCAGGGAACAGAAATTGCTCGTAATGTACAATGCAAGTCACTGTCTCAATAACTACTCGCATCTTATGTTTCCGTATGTTGTTTCGCTGCTTTACAAAGTTGTTTAAAGGTCATCTTTTTAGTTTGAGTAGATGTTGACACTAGCTGGTTGGCTGGTATCAATTTCCCCTCCGACCTCAGCTGACCTAAGGTGCAGTCAGGTGATTTACTGTAAGTAGATGCAAAGTTAATGGCTTCACCTTCAGCTCTCTCAATGCTTGGGTGGCCACAAATTGTGGAAGGCAGGCATCAGGTGTTGCAAGGGAAAATTATGTGTTGTTGTGTGCACGTTGTTTATTCCTTAAAAGATAATGTATGCTTTTCACCGTCACATTCATAACGACGAAAGGTTTTGCACTACCCCCCCCCCCCCCCCTGTAGATATATTAAAATGTGCAATTGGGATAAAAATGCAGCGTACAGAAAAATGGCTGGCTAGGTGACCTTTAAGGTGTTCCGGTATTCTCATAACTGTGATCCAGTTCAGTGCTAGCATACAATATAATTGAGTGCAATGGTTATTTCTACTCTCTGGTGTTGTCAATGCTTTTGTAAAACAAACAATCATTGCGTTTAATGTGAGCAGGGCAGCCAGCCAAACGAAAGCGCCGACAAGCCCGCCGGTACTTAAAAGCATTTTAATAAGCTCAGATGTGTTCCTGCAGATGATGAAAACCGAAATAACCTCGTGCTCCAAAGAGGTTGCTCTTATATCTCATGGGCTTTCTACTCACTGCTGCTTGATGGGCGGTGAGCCAAATCCAAGTTTCATGGCCTGGTGCAGCATCATTTTCTGATTAGTGGATGCTCTGGCTCAGAATCGGGAGACCTGAGCATCAGACATTATTTGGGTGTAAACTCACCTACTTGAGCCAGGATTTATTTTTCCAATTGTGAAAAATGTGAGCTATTAGCGCCAACTACGGGACACAGGTGTGGGTGAAGGTCAGCTCCCGTGGTGGAGCTCATTAGCCCGTGTGGGTGTTCCTAATGTCATGGCCCGTAGGTGCATGGAAAAGACTGCTGCAGCTGCTCTTCGTCAGCCAGCCGCACGCATGTTATCCAACGCTCCCAGGAACAATCTTCTTTTCTTTTTAATCATTTGTTCTTTGGCACGGGCCGCTTATATTCCAACGTCTGATGTCATCTTATGCAACAAAGGGGTCGGATTTACAATTTAATCCCGCCTGGCTTGTTGAGTTACTGCTCAGCCTGTGAAGGCGATTTGAAGCGATGTTATGAGCAGGAAACACCTCCTAACAAATGATGGGAAATATATATATATATATATATATATATATATATATATATATATATATATATATATATATATATATATATATACCAGCTACATGAAAAAGTGCTTCATAAACAATTGAAGGTTTTTATTGAAAATAGATTTTAACATGTTTTAAATAAAATAATAAAACTAAATACTATGTATGTATTTACTATTTATAATATTTATTTAGAATATAGCATTTTTAAAATAAACTAATAAAAATAAACACTATTTGCACACGTGTACACACCCTCTAGCACATTACAGGTATAAGGTGTGTACAGTTACGCATTATTTTTACTTCCCTTCTTAAGAATATATAATTTTTAAATCGGAGTAGTACTCTTGAGTTGAAAGGAATTTTTTCCAGTCACCTAGATTTTGTGTTGCACTTAAGATGGCTGCGGCTGTATCTGCACACATATTCCACACCTTCTGTTTCCTTTTTAAGCAAGACAATTACGGCGAAGAGCCGTAGATGGATTGCTTGAGTGTTTAAATTTGTGCGTGTGTGGCATCCCTTCAGCGGCGGCAGAGAGAGAACAGACAGCAAAGTACAAGCCTGTGCATGCGCACATCTTTCCCAAAGTCTGCTTAGTTGCTCAAGACGAGATAAATTGGTTCCTCCATGTCTTTGTTTCTCCCTTTCTTACTCAACTTTTAGTTTGACAATCGGTCTAAAGATAGAATGGAACAATGAAGACCAGCCGCTACAGTCTCAGCAAGCAATGATTGGTGATACGTGTGACTTTTAATTTTCGGGCCTGCAAATGAGATTTTTTTTTAAAATTTAATTTCAGCTTCACTGCAAATCTAATCACCTTTATCAATGGTTTACATTGAATGGGTCGTGTCAACTTTCCAATTATGTTTGAATGCTGGGGAAAAAAAGTGACTGCATTGCAGTACATCATCGCACAGTCTTTCATTTTTGTCTTTCAGCAAGAAAAAAAAAATCTTTCCTCACTTTGGTTGTTTTCAGAAATTTCAACTACACTGGATTGTACCCCACTATGTACCCGCTTAAAAGCTCAATACACTTTAGTGACCACTATGCAACATTCAACATATTCTCGTGTCCTTGTGCAGAGGATAATCCAGGTGCAATGAATGCTGTTTTGACTAGTCTCTTTCTAAATATCCACTCTCTTTGATAAACAGGAGTTGGGAATAAGCGGTAGATGCAAAACAATAAATAAAAGTGCAATTTTGGCACAAAAACAAAGTTGAACATTCTCGGATTTTAGGAAGCGGCTGATGTCAACACGCCGAGCGACTCGCCTTGAAATCCACCTTGCTCTCATGGTATCGCTTTCTTCTCTGCTGAATGTGCAGTCTGCTTTGTGGCAGCGGCAACAGAGAAGCTCTGACAATAATCCTCTCTTCTCCTCCAGCTCCATCAGCCCTCAGCCCAAACAACTCTTTTGTGTCATGCGCGGCATCGCGTCGGGAATGTCGACTCACTCAACCAGGCGCTCTTTTCATGTTGCGTTTTGGCTGGTCATAAACTGGTTGAGCTTTGATTTGATTGACTTTCAAAGCATTGAGATCAACTCTATATGGAATAAATCGTTCCACAGTACAAATCATCACCATCAAAAACTCTTCTGAATTCCACGGTCAGCATTTTCTGAGGCCAAGAGCTGCATCATCCCCGCACACTCGAGGTGACCTTTAAGATGGCTCCTAAATGACAACAATGAACAATCTGTGAAAGTAAAAGCGATTACACCAGTGGCGCGTCAAGCTAAACTTTAGATGAACTTTCTGCATCACTTCCTCCCTCTTTAATTAAATTGTGTAGCGTGCTATAATGACAGACATTTCAGCACGAGTCAGGCTGAAACCGGCGAGATTTAGCAGTGCACTCGCCGAGGCTTAAATTTATCACTTGAAAGAATGGAAATTTTATCTACATTTGAGGTGGCATTGGACACACAATGCCATGCAACAGAAGGAGAATCATTTCAAAGTTGTTTTCAAAAATGTGTCCACGTGCATGATTCACACACACGCTCGCATGAACACACACAAAATTTGGCTCATTTAGATCCCCGCACAGGCCAAATAAAAGTGTGACATTTCTTAGGTAAAATACCTTCCATTTTCCTCATCCTTTTCCCATTGGCTGCCCATTTGTCTTATCGCCCTCTGCCAGCTGCCGCGAGGTTGGCTTCGGGTTGTGTGTTACTCTTCCCCGCTCAGCCCTCCCCCATTGTAATATTGAAGGGGACAGTGATTTGGCACACTTCCCACATGCTCATAATAATTCCAGTTTGCATGGCTGACAAAGCACCGACACTGGAAGAGAACATCCCCATTTGCAAATATATATTTTTGCTGGTTGGTTGTTTCGTGCTTGTTGTTTATGAGATACTCCACTTTTCTCGCTCTGGCCACTCACTTAAGCACCTTAATGAAGCACCCGGATTGGGAGTGTGTTTTTGTGGTTTGCTCCAGGTTTGCCCCTCGGTCTCTATGAACCAATTATCCACAATCTTTTCCGATTTAGTGTCTTTAAGGAGGTTTGGCAGATACTATTTGAGTGAGAGTGCACAAGCCAAGTTGTGTAATGACTGAAAGATGAGCACCAAATGCTGCAAGGTTCCTGAATTCTTGTTTTACGTTAACCATCTCCAAAATGAGAGGCTAAAGTTTTGGACTAGATCCATTTTAGGGTGTCTTATGTGAGCATTTTCCCGGGTACATATAAACATTCAGCCGGACTTGCATGTACACTTACGGACAATTTAAAGCCTTCAATTAATGTAACACGTTTGCTTTTAGAGTAGAGACGAGATTGGAACCACAAAGCTCAGAGGTGTTTGTCACACCTGACACCAAGAAGCCTCCTGGGTTCTATTGTAATAATTAAATTGCACAGTTTAACTGTATAGACATTTACTTTTCTTCCCTCCTTGCATTTTCAGCCCTGAAGAAAAATTGCTTTTCTACAACGGAATCTTTGCTCTACACTCTCTTAATTAAGAGGCTGCAACAGTGACAGTTTTCCCATCACAATTGCTATAGTCTGCTCTTATTAGACTGCGGTGCCAAGGCTGCCGACAATAATGTTTATGTTTACGTTGCGCCCGGCATAACTTTCAAATTACTTCAGCACCAGAGGCACTTGCAACGCAGAAGACGGCCTGTTTAATAAAAATAATTCGTTTTTGTCGTCTATCCGCACTGGCACTGCCGTGCAGTTTGTGGATGGATGATTTGAACTTGGTTCAAAAAAAAAAGATGGAGAACATGAAGTCAACATTGAAAACTGCTGGGGGCAGATTCCTGTAATTGTTAATTTTCCGTTTCATCCGCTATTGTACTTTGAGTTACCAAGTTTAAGATTGTTTTGTGGCTTCATGGTCAACTCTGAGGCATCTGGTCAAGTTTTTCTCCACAGCGATGCTGGAGCTTGGCTTTTAATATCTCAAGGTGGTTACCCACATGAGGGTCACTTCAACCATTAACCTTCTTGTATAAATCGGGGGGAGGAAGCCAAACAACAGCCTGTTTGCTGGTGTGTGTTTGTGTAGCTATAATCTGGGATATCTGATATCAACCAGCAATGGCCTCAAGCGTATTGGGCTTGGGCTTCCATCCTCTCCATCTCATTTTCTTTATCCCTCTTCTAAAGCACATTTGAACCACGGTCTCAAGGCAGCTTAAACTAACAGTGGCGGCGTCGTCGCTATGAGATAGGAAAGCCGGTAGCTTGGATGCATTTGTCAAACACCTGCAGGTGCGTTACAGAATGTTGGCTTTTGCTTGTCTGGAGAGGATATCAAAAGTTTGGGTCAAAGACAAGCTAAGAGGAGAAAACAGCACCTGGCAGTGGTTTTATAGTTAGGAATTAAGCTCATTGGGACACTTGCAAAAGTAGTTTCAGTTTCTGTAGTTTTAGGGCGTCTTTAAAGTACAACACATGTTCAACCCACCCACGCACAAAATGCCGTTTGGTTTCAAGGTGACATTTTATAAAACTTTAGTCCATTTGGCCATTTCCAGAGGTCCTTTAAAAACAAACTAGTCTTATGTCGCACATATTATAATCACAAATGCAAGGTAAATGGCTGACATAGAATTGGAAACTCAAGTTTTTATCATTGGTAGCAAGCAAAGGAAAACAAAAAAAACTGCATGCAAACTTGCAATTTTACTATCTCTGCCCTGCACTTATTGCAGTAATTTTGAATTTTGCTTTAGTTTGTGCAGTGAAATTTCAGGTGGTTGAACACCGCACAACCTCAAATTGATCCACTGTGTGTGCATGTGTGTGTGTGCGTGTGTGTGTGTGTAATGTGGAGTCCTTTGCTTGAAGAGTGGGTCATTTTACAGCCATTATTGCTGTCAAGAGATGTGACACTCATTCCTTTCAGCTCATTCCCAGGGTGTCACTGCTGTTATTTTAACACGTTCGCCCACTTGTTTTCACTTCTTTGCTTGTGCGTGTTTGCTCACCGGAATACATGTGTGTGTGTGTGGGCGTGTGGTTTTGTCTAGGATTGCAACGTATAGCCTTTGGGTGCATGTCTGTCTAGAAGTGATTTCAGATATAGCAAAGAAACTTCATTCAGTATTTATGAGCAATGTCCAAACATGTTGTCGTCACACACCTTCCAGCCAGTTTGCTGTCAATGTTTGACTCGGTTCTCAATACATTGAACTATGGAATGATGATGGGGCATTGGATTCTTGTCTTGTGAATTCTTTCCCCGAAAATATGTATAATAATAGATATAATACACGAGAGAAGGCAGTATGCATTTAATATGAAAAAAAGCATTTGGGGGTTTTGTAAGGTTTCCTACTAAGGTTTTGGATTTATGTCGCGTTCTACTTCGTGAAAATAAATATCTTCCTTTAGTGCATTGGGCCAAATGTTGAAGATGATGTTCCTGTTTATTTATGATCTTTGAAGGTCGCAGAAGTTTGGACTAGTAGTCATACTTTTCAATTGGCACTCCAATCCAAATAAATCTTATTTTCTGGCTTCCAAATTGCTGATATAGCTATTGCCTGAAGTCTTGACATCCTGCATTTCATTTTGGCTGATAACATTGAAGGTACTGTGGGTGCTCAAAACTCATTTGAGGATGCTTGACCTTCAATTTAATTAATTTAATTCATAAAGTGTTGGAATAGAATGAATTTGCTTCAGGGGAGCACATAAAACTTGTTGTTCATAATGAATCTATATGTAGGTGTAGATTCTTAGTCATCCAGGTTTGCGTCATCCTCAATGGTTGAATCCAAAGTGTCATTTCAGTTTTAAGGGTTATTGCAAAAGGTTCTTGCTGTTGCCTGATGTGGCTTCTAAATGACTGTCTGTAAAAAACAACAACTGAAATGTTATAACCATATGTCCTTCAATTGGATGTTTTTAGATTCTTCCTCAACTTTTTTCCAATTGTTGGACTATTGGGGTGCATTTTCCTTGACATATATTCTTACTTACACCAACTACAGTACTTCCCTCCATATTTTTAACATTCCCAACTACCCTCCCCTTCCTTCTTTTGGACCATTCCTCCATACTGTGTCTCGACAGTTAAGCATCGGAATGAATGTAGGCGAGTAGATTGAGTCGTGGGTTTATAACCGGGCGGTTTGGCGAAATTGGTTGGCAGCGATAAGGTCGATAAGAGTGGGACTGATAAATGAATCCGAGAGAGAAAACAGCAAAAGTCTGTTTCCCTTCCAGGGAAAGTAGCCTCTGAATGTTTGTGCAGACGAGTGCTTCCAAAAAAAAAGGGAGCAAGGGCCAGTAAGACTGCATTTAAATGTGCCACAGTATATATTATAGATAAAAGAAAGTTGTGTGAGCTTTGAGAGCTTCTTTTCCTTCACCGCTCGCCTCACTGTACCTCGGGCTGCTTTCTCTTTCTCTCTCTGTCACCCATGCAGTATAAAAGAGAGATGCTCCGCGGGAGGCAGGAGCACAAAGTTTATATCCTAGCGCAGAGTGAAGAAATACTACGGAGAGGATGAAAAAGGGTCAAATAGCAAAAGATTTGGCAAGCCGCATCAACATTTCTGTTTGATGGAAAGAGGGCAAAAAAGCAGAATCCACCTTTGACATTACAAAGGAGAAACAGTCTTTTTCTTTGGGTATTTGGAATTATACTGTAAACATACTTGGAGCAGAAGTCAAATATTTTACAACCAGCAAAAATTCCAAATACAAGAGAACTACAACTTTTAAGTATAGTAATTACTGTATATGGTTTTCCAAAGTGTTTGTACCTGTCCGCCAGGAAGGACCTTCCCAATTTACACTTAGAAAATCCGATTTATTCCTCACAGATGCTCAGCGCTGCATGTCTGAGTGGTTCATATTAGTCACTGGCGAGACTGATTCAATCAATAACTAATTTGGCCTTTTTGACTAACTTACTGTGTCTCGCTGATGGTTCTACTGATATGCATTGTTTGCCGAATGGTTGCGGCTTACGGAGAATTCCGAAAATAACATTGGCTTTTTTTTTGTATTGAAATCAGTGTGCTGCTTCCGTTTCACCACGCACGATGTTTATAGTTGGGAATTAGACGTGAACCTCTGAAAAAGTCAACCATTTTATACAGGTACACACTTGTGTAGCAGCTTTTAAGTGGGCGAAATGAATTCATCCTACATATCATGCTCCTTCTGTTACTGATCCATCACTGCATGTACACCCACCTGGCCAAGCATTTTGATTTTCATTTAAATTAACACGCAACAGCTTCACATTTACATCCTGCTGTGGAAAATTCATACAAAACAAAGGGAAGCTCAGTGTCAATGAAAGTTCAGCTAAAAGTATTTGTTTAGTTACTTAGTAGCCATTTAGGCACTGATTATTTTTATTATTATTATTTTAAGGTTTCTTTGAAGTGAGATAATTACAGGTATTGCCAATATTATGATGGTCTCTGTTGGCTGGAATATGTTTGGATTTAATATGCTATTTATACATGCATTTTAATCCTTAAACTTGTCATACATGAGTGAAAATCTGTTGGGGCGGAGTTTTTAGTGGTCAGGAGATTTAGCCCCCTTGGAGTCTGTACAGCTTATTCAATGTTTGTCATGTTCGTGTTTACATCGCAGATGCTGTTCAAATGCGCCAGAGTCTGTTGCATGTCTTTTGTCAGCTTGTTGTTGTTTTTGTGCGATGCCGTTCACCCCCATTCACCCCTCTGGCTGCCTGCCTGCCTGCCTGCCTGCATGTTGAGGATTCGAGATGCGCAACTACAAATACAGAAACTGTAACTGGAAAAACAACAACACTCATAGATGATATATCAATATATCTTTAGGGCTGTACAATAAGTAGGATTAATTTGAGTTCTTGTTAGCAAAGAGGGCTTCTGAACTATTTTGGTGACTAGAAACACTCCATAAGCAGGCAGTTGTTCAAAATGAGTCAGAATGTCCAAAGTTCAGCGTTAGATTGAAAACAAAAAAAAGGTGCTTTCAAAAACCGTGTATTGTGTCAAGAGGGGTTCAGATTACATTGGAGTTGGTGTTCGTATGCTGCACTTTTCATAATGACAACTGCTATTAGTGCTCTCGATGAAGATCAAGTTGATCTCATGAAACGGCTTTTAAAGGGACTCGTGCTGCTCTGTTAGGATTCATTTGGATACGGTTATCACGAATAACATGAATCACCTTTGCTTCACTGACAATTTCTAATGGATTATCCACCAGTGTGCATGGCACAAATACTTTTCCTATTAACAAGTTATGGAAAGCTTCCATAGTTTGTGTACGTGGGTGTTCTTTGAAAGCACGAAATCTAATTAGCATAGATTTTGCTCTCCTGTAACCCTTCAAGCAACAAAGAGCATCCAGTCATGTATTCTTCATCCCATGCGAAAGATGATTATTAGTGCCGTACCGATAGGCTAAGATGTATCACAGACATAAGTAAGGAGCACTGTTTTTCCTCCCAGAGTAGATATTTAATTTTTTTTTTTTTGGGAAGTTGAAGCTGGAACAGATTAATTGCATCTTCACTCATTTCAATGGGAAATGATTATTTGAAGTGTTTTGAGTTAGTATTACGCTGTCAAAGGCATCTCCATGATTAATAATATAGCTAATGTAAAATAATACATTGGACTCACTTATTTGTGGTTCAGCCATCACAACTTTGTGTATTCAAAAAACTTTAGTAGGGAAGACAGAGGTTTGGTTCTTCTGCCAAAGAACAAAGTCTGGTCTATTCTAGTCTAGGAATGGATTTTGCTGGATTAAAAAGTAGTTCAGACAAAAAAAACAAAAAAACCCTGAAACATACACGCACGCGCACATGCAGGTGAGTGTGCGGAATGGCAATCAGGTGGATGGCAGTAAATTGCAATGAAGGTGACCTGTTGTTCTGGGCCAGCTGACAGCAATGGGACCGAATCCTCCCTGTTCTATTAGGAATGATTATATCATTTAGATACAGATGGTCCATTTAACCCAGCAGCTGTCTTCATCTGACACAGCAGACTGGGCCTTTTGCTTAATGGCTCCAGAGAAGCCATCAAGGGAGGGGTCCAACTGAAATTACATGAGGCTTGTCGTCTCCATGGTGGTTCGATATTGTCTCGCAGCAGAACCCCCCCCCCCAAAAAAACTAACTTATTTTAGTCTTTTTTTTTTTTTAGCCTTTTCTAGCCTTTTTTAGTCTATTTCTTCGTATTAATAAAATATTTCGCAAACACTTATCATTTTAAGAAATAAGCATTTTCTTTCCTTCTACACAAGTCCTTTTAAGCCACATATTGTATTAACAAAGCACTCAAGATGTTTTCTAAAACATAATTGTGCAGAGAAAAACGAATGAATGTTGCAACCCAGCCACAGTTCATGTCATTTTTGATTACATTTCTATATTACACGTTTATTCTTGCATTTCAATGAGGGGGTGGCCAGTGTTACTTATTAGTCCACCTACATCCTATCACGCTGATTTTCTTTTTTCTCGCTATCATCTCTCATCTGGAGTAGACAAACATGAGCTACATATTAACTGTGGTTTAGGGGAGGGCTGCTGTTGTAAAGTAGACACACTCTGAAAATAGAAGCTCTTTTTTTCCTTCCTCCTCCTCATCCTTCTCCTCCTCTTCCTCCTACACGAGCCGCCTGGCTCAGAGGGGTTCCGTCTCTCTGAGGCGCTCTGATCTTCCTGTCGCAAAACCCCTGCTTTGTAACTTTTAGATGAGAAAGAAGAGGTCAGAGGGCTTGCATGCAATCATGAGAAGGGGAACATATTTCCCCATTAATGGCTCTTTTTTTAAAAATGTTTTGTTTGCTACAAGATTCATTGCCAAATGCACTAACACCACAAAACAACTCCTTTAGAAATGCCCTATTTTATAAAGAGGAGGGAAAAAAACATGTTAGTCAGGGTTGCAAGCATATTAGTCACATTGGTGCAAGTGCGTGCATTTTAATGCCCCCACCAAACAGTTTCCTGTCATGAACTGTCAACCCGTTAGTGCTATCTGGTTGTATGACACAGTGCACGTGTTAAAGGTTTGCCATCTCCAAGGAGTTGTGCATGGTCAGTTTTGGCAACGTGGAAGACACACAATGGATCTTGAAGGGTTGCTTGCGGCTCCCTCCGCTACGTCCCTCTGTTCATTTGTACGACTCGCGGCTCTCTCGAGTCTGACCACTTTCCATCATCATCTAACAACCGACCGTCTGATCCCAGCCTGCCGCTTAAGCATTCTCTGAGGCACCCGCAGGATATAAAAGTCAGGAACTGTTGATGATTGGTATTATTTTATGTCCTTTTTTTCCCTCAGTGAACCATTTCCTCTCGATATTTTGTATCCTGATGCCCTAAAAAAAACAATGAAGCAAATTTAGCGTCCCCATGTGACCTCTGTGTCTCATCACAATTCTCCAGTTTGCATTTGTTGCTGTGGATGCTCATAATACATTGCTGAAATTCAAGTGTACTTTTGCAATCATGGGTACTTTCCATGATTAATATTTTAATGATATATATTTTTTTCTATCTGATTGATTTGGAAAAATTTCCTCAATATAGATTTGTGCGGGGCCACTAAAACTGCGTCTAAGATTGCAGAAAAACTATTTTCTGTTATTTTACTGTCCTCTGCTGGCTGTGATGAGTTAATGCCACTTTTACACTTTGCTTACCTTGTGATTTCTTTGCAGTCTATAATTTAGGGGGAAAAAATTCTATAGTTTTGAAAAATAACACTGATATGATTTAATGATTTAGAAAAATATGCTCAATATAGATTTGTGGGGGCCAACTAATTGTCAGCGTCTAAGAATGCAGAAAAAAACGAATTTCTGTTAGTATACTGCTCTCTGCTGGTTGTTATGCGTTAGTGCCACTTTATACTTTATTAACTTTATGCAGTCTATAATTTTGAAAAATCAATTTTGAATTTTAACAAGCTAGTACATTTCTAGATCGGGTATTCCTAAAAAATGTGTCTGTAAGCCAAATGTTTTTACTACTACTAAATGCATTTTATTATAATATACATATGAGTATATGTGCATTAGTGTGTGTGTGTGTGTGTGTGTGTGTGTGTGTGTGTGTGTGTGTGTGTGTGCGTGTGTGTGTGTGTGTGTTGCGTGTATGCTCTTTTGTAGTTTCTGGTCTACATTAGATCTTAATATTAATGTTTGCTTTCTTCAATGACTCATCTGGGTTCATGAACTCCACTATTCGCCTTCAGGGTGGTCTGCATGCCAGAATGTATTTGAAATGTTTGCCAGCAGATGGCGCCAATATACTTCATAAGCGCTAATGTCTGCAGCCACTGCATACAGCAAGATTGAAATAATACAAACAATACACTTTGATATTAGGATTCGTTTTTATTAAATGAACAAAAGTGCCAAATACAACCATGAAATACTGTAATAGAAAAAGTTTGCAAATAAACATATATTGCAGCAAAACACTTATAATGCACTCACAGTATTAATATAAACCATACAAACATAATTCACTATAAGACATCCCATTTAATTCCTGATAGCCAAACAGCCTCTGGAGGGTGCCTTAAGCATCGGTGACTGGTATTGGTAGTGTCCATGAATGTTCTAATATTGTCACTGAATATGTTTCACTGTTTTGTTTGCAATTTGTTGCTTAAATTGTCAAAGCATTGCAAACACAGATGCTTATCAGTGCTAGAAATTTAGTACAAAGCAAGAAGAGGCCTGAAATGCAAAACTATGCTATGGCTGTTTCAAATACAAAAGTGTCATTATTTTTGCTGTTTTACCTGAGCCATGAAAATCAGCCTTTCATATTTCTGTCAAAATATCACCAGCATCCTTTTGCCTAATAAAAACAAATTTTCCCTTCACTTTTGTGCATACTTGTCACTAAACTACCATCATAAGACATTTCAAGGTCAGTAAAATGTTAAGGTGACACAGTAGCAGAAGTAATGCCCAAAGACGTGACAAATGAGCAGATCACATTGTCAAGTTCATATCACATCTGGGAGGCTCATATCGTGCAAATAACACGATCCGATATAAGGCAGCTTGTCGTGCACTCATGTCTACATTGCACATCCCTGAAGACAAGTGCTCCCACCTGTGTCTCTGCTCTTCACTCCTTCCTCACTCGGAGCTCTGTCGCTCCCTCCCTCCTCCTTTCAGTCATGCGCTCTTTCTAAATAGACTGTTGAGTGGGTCTCAGCAGCTGCAGCTTTGGGTTAAAAACATATCTGTGTGTCTTGGCCACATAGTTTTTGTGTCCCATCTGCCCTCTCAACTTGCGCTGTGCCCTCATTAGCCTCTTTTACAAAGCGACACCTCCAAAAAGGGCACATCTGAGCCGTAAGGGAACATCTGGCATTTAGCCGCCTTTATTTTTTATACAGAACCGAGACAAGGTAGGATGCTACCGCAAATTTGTGTGCTTTCACCACGGCATCCCCAATTAGATAATTCTAATTACTGAGCAATCAATTCCTCTGGATTTTTTATGTGTCCTTCCCAAGTTTAAGCATAGAAAAGCAGGCAGAGAGCAGGTAAGGTGACACACTCTTATCTCTCCTGAGTTTGAGAGGTTGTAATGATGTTTCTGCATTGACTTGGGGCTGAGGGCAATTCCAAGGTCTTCAAGGTCTCCGTCCTAATTATGGCATCCACTCCACCGACAGCACACACATCTCAACTGCACCATCATGTCAACAGTGCAGCGAATTTGAGCCCATTTCCACCACTTTTATGGCTCCCGACAGACAATAATTAGGCAGACTATTTTTACTCCCTTCACGGTCGCCACTTTGACGTTTAATTTAATTCCGGGCTAATGGCGCTAAACACAAAATGGAGTTGGTAGGTGGTAATTAATTATATCCCTGATTGGATTTATAGTTGGTATTTAGTGTGTGGCAGACTGGTTGCTATTTTATTTCATGACAGTAGGATTATTTTGTCACTTTGTGACCATTAAGAATTATTTACAAAAATTGCAATCCTTTTTCTTAAACCCAAGAATAATCAAATAAAAAAATGTGTGATTGGCACTTATTTATGATCATGTGATTGGATAGGTACAGCCCCAATAAAAAAAAGCAAGAAAAGCCAAAGAAAACTTAAAACAAACTTGAGCTGGCATGCCTGTGAATGTGAGTGTGTGTCTGTGTGTGCATGTGTGTGTCTTGTGTGTTCCTGAGTCAAACACTCGTGACTTTTAAACGTAACTTGGGGCACATTGTTTGTGCAAAGTGTGCTCCAGCATTTAGATAAAACATCTGTCTGGCTATTGAGTCTGACCTGCAGGGGAATGGGTGTGCGTGTATGTTTGTCTGTCTGGCACACACACACACAAAAAGATGGAATCGGTAGGTTGCCGTGGCAACGAGGCAACAATCTCACTTTTTAATACAGTGTGGAGTATAAAGCTGAAGTGGTGGCAGTTTGGTGGGCTAATGCAGCTTGTGGAGGAGGAAATAGTTCATAATGTGTGTAGAGGGGGCCAAGGTGAGTGACTGCAAGTGTCCACTTGAAAGAACACGAAAAGAGGAAGAAGGATGCAAATGGTGTGGCTTTATATATAATCACCTTATTGCCCAAACCCTCAAGCTTTAACGACTCCCCCTCGCTTATCCTCCAGGGACATGCCGTAATCTGCTCATCGAAGCATCTCATTTGTCCGGCACTGTCCTCTTGATGATCAATTCTTCCATCCTTACGCCTCTCCAGCTCTCACGGCTCTTCACCTCTTACTTTTATGTCTTCCTCCCTTTCCTCCATGCTGTGCTAACGAGACAGACAGACAGAGACGTTAAGGCGACTGTGCAACGTTAATTAATGGCTTTGTTTGGTTTCCTGTGACACTTTTCACAACCTCCAGCTGCTTTTAACACACACACACACACACACGCACACACACACACACACACACACACACACACGTGCACACACACACACAGGCTCCTGCAGACTGTCATCGTTATATGAGAAGTGACTGGAAAACTGGAGAGGAAGGAATAAAAACACATCAAGAAGAAGCAGAGAAAAACCACCAGCTGCCACTCAAAGCATCTCGCTCGTAGTACACACACGCACACGCGCTCGACAATGCATGCAGGGCCGTAATTTTCCGCCCTACTCAGCCAATGAGAAGACGCGTCTGCTCACAATGTTATGGGGAGGAGCCATGGACCACGTTTGTGATTGACAGCCAGCACCCTACAGGTGGAGAGGAGGATGGAGACAGACAGGGAGGGGGGGGGGGAGGAGGAGGAGGAGGAGAAGAAAGGCATTGGCAGTGAGACTTTCACACACACAGACACACACATACACTCTTACCTACACACACATACCCAGAGTGAGTTCCTCCCCTGCTACCTTGGGCTCCTGCTCTCCCAGGCGCACGAGCCATCCCGAGTGCTGCTAACATCAGCTCCAGAAAAGCTGCATCAAGATGAGCCAGTGCAGGAAACGCTGCAAGAGGCAGCTGACCAAGGTGGCTCGATACCTCTACCGCTTCCTCATGGGAACGCTCACCCAAGGTAAGGCAGCCCGCAAATATTCACACCCGGACGGCCAAAAGGTTTCATTGCTGCACTCTGGCAAGCCAGGAGATGTTGAAGTCGGTTTAGTGATTTGGCTGTGATTGTGAGAATTATAGCATTGCTCCTTTTGGTCCACAGTGACAGTTACGCTTTCTTTTGTGTGTGAGTGTGGCACAGTTCGAAGCACCAGTGTATGTGTGACACTAGTGTATGAGAGCAAATGCAGTACTCTTCACTTTTACGGGTGTCTGTATAGTGGTTGTGCTTGCTTTATTGTTGTTATGATTGAATTAACTTCTCATGATCTATGAGTATATATTCCATTTAAATTGTAGTTTATAAGCAAACCTGTCTATTTAATATATAGCATACTTTGAGTGACAGAAGTAATTCAAACTCATATCCCCCCTGCTCACACTTTAATAAGATTTAATTACTTTTTCTAAATCACGCTGACTACATGAATACATTTTATTCTAAATTTAAATACATTTTTATGTTTTGTGTTCTATTTATAGATTAATTTATGATGATCTTACTTTTATAACGGGTTTCAGTTTTGTTAGATTTAAAATCAAAACTTTTCTTTTAATCACTTTGTACATATTAGTTTGATTCTGAGGTCGTCCCCACACCCTTAAAATGTGCCTTTTATTGTCAAAGCAATTAGTATGTGCAAGCATGATGCTGTTAGGATATCACACACATATTCATCATCATTCCACCAGCTCACTATCTCTCCTCACTCGCTCACTGAGGAAACTCAACTCAAGAGTTGAACTCCTTGGAAGTGATCGTGCAAGATGGGAAAAGAAAAGCAGGGCTTGCACGACCTTGTCAGTAGAGGTTAATTTGACATGCACGCCACGCATCTGCAACTCCCCTTTTGTACTTTCGACTTTAAGCGTCTGTAACACTGGCATGGTTTCTCACATGTGTACTTTATATACATTAATATAGGTGGAATAGTGCAGGTACCTGTTTTTGCGGCCACAGTTCAATATGGATTTTGTGCACAAAGAGAACGAGTATGTCTTAATTTGGTTTCACTGGCCACGAAGGCACTGCCCCCCCTGACATAAGATTGGCCCCTTCAGGTGCCAGGCCAGATAATTGACTTTGGGGATTTTTTTTTTTCCACATTTCCATCCAACACTAAATGAATTATCAGTGTTTATTGAAGAATTAATAAAAACAAGAAAAAAAAAATTGTCCACCCCTGAGATTTCCTTGCCATGGGAGCCTCAAAGAAAAAAATCCTAGCTCCGTCAGAGTTTGACTTGTCAGCAAAAACATTTTGTGCTCTACATTGTGTACTAAAAAACGTTTTAAATGGTGAAAGAAAAATCTTTGGAATGGTGAACTGAGTCGAATACTTGAATCATCAGTCTTACGGTGTACATCCGTTTTGAAGGAGGGTGAGGGTTACACAAGAGACTCACACATTATACTGATGATTACTTTTGTTGTCTCTAATTAACTCTTGTGCTTATTACTCACAGATAATGATTTGTGAATGTAAATATTGAACAGGTTTAACTTTTCTGACAGTTTTAAGAACAGATTGCAGAGGGGAAAAAAATCAACTACAAAACATCCCACTCCACATGATAATAACTCAGGGTAATTTTATGCAGACATCTGTTGGCTTTAATCGGAAGATGTTAACTTGTAGCTTGATAACAAGTTTAAATAGTCCTGACACATACTCTCTCATTCCATTCAAAAAATATAAAAAAAACTAATTAAGTATTGATTGATTATCAATTAATAATTTGACTAAACAGCTTTTGATTTTTTCCTAAATCCATAGATCTGCATTGCTCATAACCAGATTAAAAACATGAGTGAATCATACAAAATGTACTAGCCGCTTATATTTTCCCTGTTTGCAATGTGACATCATCACTGCTGTTGTTTACGACTCACTACATTCATCATCTTGCTGCTGCAGCACAACACCGTACAGTATTTGCGCATGATAAAAAAAAAAAATGCATTTTATCATTGAAGCAGGTGCCTTTAAAAAAAACAAAAAAAACAAGAATATCAAACGATTTGGTAATTGAATAACAGTTTTTATTGCAAGAACAAAATACTGTCGAATATTAGCAATTTAATATTAATACTGTATATTGTTTGCTATCAAGTTAAACGGCAGCCTTGATATTTGGCTTCAAAACAACTTCATGAAGCAATCGATCACACACCCAAAGCTCCTCCTCTGGCTGTCATCTATGCATGAAGTATTTATTTCAAAACACACATCGTGCTCCTGTGCGCGTGCATCCATAAGTTTACCAAGACCGGGGGTTACCATGACGACCAGCTCCTGCATGTCTGTAAAGAGAACAAGCGAGCCGGTGCTGCGGCAGCCAATGAGGGCTACACTGTATAATGGCCTTGCTGCTTAAGGGATTTCATCAAGGCCATTCACACTTCCCAGTCGCACTCTTGTGGCCTTTTTGGGCTGTGCCAATGCCCTGGGGGACGTGTCATTTCGCTAACGCCAGGGGGAGGCGGAATTTAATTTGCTGCGAATGACCATCATAACCTTATGCAAGCTATAAATGTTAAATACTTTGCCCGTAATGTCGCTTCATCTCAGATGTTGTAGTCCTTGCATCACATTGGGCTACCGATGAAGCGTTTGTGTTTATAATTGGTTCCTATACTTCTATAATCACATCTTTCCTTACTACTAATACCTGAACATTGCTTATTATGTGTGTGTTTGTGTGCGTGCATGTGAGTTTGCAGTCACCCACCTTCTTGCCCCAACTTTGCCCACTAATTAGTTTGTCTTCTTAGCCTCTGTAGGAGAAGCAAGCTCTGTGTGTGCGTGTGCGTGCGTGCGTGTGTGTTTTCATTCCATGGCCCCTAAGCTGTGTGTGTCGATTTTTCCTAATAGAGGGAAAAGCTGAATTCATTTGTTCCATGCAATTATAATGCATTAGCTCGAGCTCATGCAGGTTGTTTCTATATGTCAAGCTGAGCGCATTGTGTAGCTATTGTATCCACCTGAAGCCTGACTTAGATGTTGTATAGGACGTGTCCGAATCACGCTGATTTGTCCTTTAGCTGCTTTCTTATCTGACATGAGCAGTCAGGCTCTTGTCTGTTGCTTCTATCTATCCCCCAAGCTTGCAACAGCTCCCAACAACAAGTCAAACTGTTGAAATGGGAGCAAAGCGCCATTGGTTCTCCCTGACCATCTTCACATTCTGAAGCTTACCGGAGACATTTGTCTCATTTAATTTGATGATGTCTCCCTTCGACTCGCGGCAATGTCACACGTGTATCGGAAAAGGTCACGATCCCATGGATCAATAAACATTGTACAGTATCAGGCGACTCTTCCATTTACAGAAGTAACTAAGTGGAAAATTAACCTCGCCCAGGGCTGACCGGGGAAATAACGTTATTTATTTATTTTGGTGTTTGTTTATTACAAAACAATGACTACACAGATTTCTCTGTAGCCACTACTATTTGATTCCCCGATGACTTTTCACGCACGTTGTTTGAGCTGCTAATAAATAGCTTTAAATCAATATTTCATGTTCGGTGATGAATGTACGCGGTGGGCCGCGCCGTAATGATCGTCATCACATGCGGCTCATTACCGCAAAGAAATTACTTTGTGGGATGGGGAAACAAAGAACATGTAATTTTAATCTGCCATCCAATCCCTTCCCGAGAGTTATAAACTACACCTTTCATATTTGATTCCGTCTTTTTGTTTTCTTTTGCCCTTCACTTTCACTTCACAGAATGCAGTATGATCACGAAGAAACTCATCCTCTTTACTAGTGTAGATCATTTGTTACTTGCTGAGTGGTTTTCCCATAATGAAACCCGCTTCTAATCTTCACTCCAGAGCCCACTCGAATTTTTACTCGAATTAATAACCCATTTCACCTTTTTTATATTGCAGCAGAGACCAGATTAAATACTCACATTTTCTCATGCTTTCAAACAGCGCACCAGAAAGAGACTTAGTTGTCGCCAAACTAAATAAAACATGCTGCACCTCAGTCCTTGGCATCCTGTAGTTTGCTGAGGAATCTTGGCGATGTGATGCAATTACCAATGAACAAAATCTAGTTCAAATGGAAAATGGTCCACTGGCCTTCAAGCACTTTGAGCCGCTCATTACGTTGAGCCCCACCGCACTCCATCCCTCTCTCCGTCTCTACCTGACAGATAGTATCACACACCTGTCTGTTACTTCTTGACAAGTTCACGTTAAGTATGAACTTTAATGTTGATTAATAAAACATCGGCGGATGCAGACGAGTGCCGGCAGTACGTTTTCAGTGCGCGAGGACTCATCTCGCAGCGTGTGGTAATGGCACTCACATTGTGAAAAGGAAATGTTCATTAAGTTCAGGGTGACTTAGTCGGCCGCCCGTGTTATTTACCATGCCTGTCAAGGAGAAGCTCTGCTGGAAAATGTCGGATTTTTGTCTCATATTTTGCTGGATATGCAACACAGCGGGAAGCAACTCTAAAGCCTTAAGTTGATATCGTTCCACATCATTTGCGATTGCCATTTTAATGCCAAGCTGTGTTGTGTGCCATTTGACAGCATTTGGATGACAAGATAAAACCTTATTCTGGAGCCACCACTGTTTTGACAAGTATTACCCTAAGCATAGAAAAAGTATTAACATTATTGAAAAGTATTAACTTAAAAAAGTGTTAAGTTGATCAAGCAAATCAAAATTTCCCATTAAAATGAATTAAGATGCAGTTAATTTGTGCCAGCCTGCAACACAACACCATCAAACAAACTAGCTTGCATTTTCAATTTGATCAATTTTTAAGGAGAAATCAGTAAATGACCTCTATATTTGTACGGTGTAATATTTCCAACCTTTCGCATGATATTTGTAACTGCACGACTCCTCTTAAGGAGAGATAATAAGACAGCCAAGCAAGTTAAAACAAAGCCACATTGTCAAATGTAGCGCCGTCTCATTTTCGGGGACATTCTCATTTTGACGGCAGACGTGACGATTCTCAAGTCGTCTCTGGTGCTCATTACTAACTTGTGTTTCTTGTTGACACCTCCTGACTTTCACATTCACACGACCTATAAAAAGAGCGTTATAAATAAACTCTTTGCAGGAGTTCAATGTCAAACCCTGTGCAGAAAACTTGACGATCACTATTTAAGGCAGTACAGTAAGCTTTTGTTTTGCACGTGCTGCCAAACACATCAGTGGTTCACTGTTGAATATGTTAATAATATTCCTGGGTATTTGAACCTGTCCACACATGGATCTCTCTTCAAAAAAATATATCCAGTTGCTTTTGTTTGTTCAGTTTAATGGACGAAAGGGGATTTTAAGGACAAACACCTTCAAGCCCAACATCTCCCGTGTGGGCTTATTTCCTGCCCTTACCACAACCTCTCCTGGTGTGTACCTCCCTCTCACCTGCCACCCCAACCTTTCCTCACCCCTTCTCCCCTTTACCAGGCAGGTGTGAAAACCTCCCCCTCCATCCATCATGTGTATACACACACACATGCACCTTCCAAGTGTCTAAAAATAGCCTGCTATTAGTAGCAGCTTGAATTTGGGGATAGGGGGGCTGTGACTGGAGGAGAAAAGAACAGACAAACGCGAGGAGAAAAATAGCGTGATAATGAGAGAGCATTTGTGCAGGATGTGTTGCATTGACGCTGTGAACAAACTGCTCTGTTCTGTCATGTGCATCACAAGACGGTCAGAAAGTGCATGAAATAGAAGGTAGCCTGACTAATTGGATGGATGAATGAGATCTTGGCATACATACCTTATGTGATGAGTCTTGTGGATGAACGAGGATTAGGAGACCCCGCTTAGGTCGTTTAGTTTTTTTTTTAACTCTGTTTATTTTGTTGAGGAGGCTGGATTGTTTTGGACAATAGTGGTGAGATAAGTGGCTAAACAGAAATAAGTTGGAGAGTTGATTACGCTTCATTGGAAACATCCTTTCCCCGCTACATTTGTCATAGTAACAAAAGCCATAATAATAATAATAATAATACATTTTATTTGTATGGCGCCTTTCACGGCACTCAAGGTCGCCGAACACACATAAAATCGACACAATTAAAAGAAGAGAAGTCTAAAAGCAAAGAGACCTATTGAGCAGAGCAAATAAACTTAGACAAATGCCTGCCAATTAATGGGCATGAATTGGAACGAACTTCACCCATTTCTTTTATTTTAGACACACTGTCTAAAAAGTCTCAAAATCCAACTACAGCAGCACAGTGTGACTGAAAAAAATATTGAGATGTTTTTTTTTTTGTTTGTTTTTTGCTGTACGTGTGTGTGCGATTGTCTCTATGTGCTGTGTGATTGATTAGGAAGCACTCTACTCTACTTGAGAGTTTAGTCCGCCTTTTGCTCAGTCAGCTGAGAGAGAGGATCCAACTCCACATGACCCTCAACAGGATAAGCGACATCAAAAATTAATGAATAAAAAAAAAAAAGAAATCAGACTTACATCGTTGAAGGTGACAGAAGGACAAAAGACATCTCAGTCCAACAAGGTTTCAGCACCATGGACAGAGGAAGATTGCATATATTTGACAGCAAAAGCTAAATCTTAGTTTGAAGCATACATTAGAAGGGAAAAAAGCCAGACCTTCGACATGGCCAAGTGCTATGAATCACTGAGAGGCCTGTAATGCGATTTCATGTCTCCAAGAGTAGAAAGCAGTCTTCTATCCAATTAGGATTCAACTGTGAGATAAAAGGATGAGTACCTGCTAGTAACGCACTGACTGAGATATTCCACTGCAGTCGTCCAACTACTGACGCAGCAACAAAACAATCACTGCGACGGCGACAACCGCTTTCATTCGCTCTGTCATCCGGTCCGTCGTCAGCAGAAAAAAACCTGCACGCGCACACACACACACACACACACACACACACACACACACACACACACATAATTTTTTAAGAGGTTGTTGACATAGTGATGACTGAGCCATAATGTTAGGCCATTACATTAGAGATGTTGTACTTTACTGACATCTACTTTTAACACATAACACGCTGGAAGTGCAACGCTTGGGAGGAAAAAAAGAGACAAATTGCAATGATAGGTGGGCAGGTTTAGCACATTAGCTGTGGTTTTATTTCGTTTTGTTAGTTTTCATCTGCCCTTTGAGATTGATGACACACATTCACACACACGTTAGTACTAAGAGGATCACTAAAGACATAGTCCCTGAGTGATTTTGGGACATTTCTCAATTCCCCTGCTTTCAGGGGATCATTTTGAATCATATTTGGATAAATAATTCATTTTCTAATCAGCGAGCCCCGGTTGGCATCATTAAAGGCTAACTAACTAACCCGATGGAAGTGTATTTCCTGTCCCGCGTTGACAAGTCACCACTGCAGCGAGATAAATTTCCTGCTAACTATAGTGAGCAGCCACCAGTGGATAAATTAAAGCTTACTTTATCTTTTAAAAGGCCTCTGGCTTTCTTAACACATATAATCAAAACATATTATAATTAATAGATGTATATATATATATATATATATATTTAACAGCGTTGGCCTTGTAACAGCGTGAGACTGCATCTGTATGTAACTTTTCTGATTCAACATATATGCCATGCACTGTATGTTATTAACAGCAGTGAATGGTCAACAAAGGAGGCGACGATGCGCATCATGTCAATGCACCAGGGAGCTTGATAGTCCGAGCCACTAAAAGTCATTTTCTCCCCAAACGGGATGCCGCTTGTCGACTCTCCTCAGCCATCCGAGCATGAGGAGGAAACACTTTTTTACTCATGACCTTGAGAAGGTTCAGTTAACCTCTGGCTGTGGCAATAAATACAACTCTAGAGCAAGAAGCTGATAGATGGAGATGAGCGGTGGCTGCTTGGGGATAAATTAAGCAAAGTTAACCTTTTACATTATAATCCTAACATGACATGAAACGACACTCATGGGTCTAGTTCCCGCAGCCGCTTTCAATCCTGTACAGCATAAACAAAATTAAAACTTGACGAATCGACAATAAAGGTTTTCATACACATATATTCTGTATAACAATATTACCACGCCAGACGCTTGGAAGTAGTTTGCATTATTGTTAAATGGTAGCTGTAGTAAAGTTATTGATCCTGGAAGAGAAAAAATATATATTTTTGGTTCAGTGCACAGATAATGTTGCAATATCATTCCTAGAGTATATGCAGAACACCAATCTCAAATGTGTGTGCGTTAGTGTAAACAGCAACCAAATGTTTCATCGGAGTATAGCTGAGGATGCCTGGTGGAATAAACTGTTGTCATTTGCCACCATGCGTAAATAATCAAGCAGATAACAAAATAAACTGAGGGATGTCATCACTGGTGCTGATTGACAAGGTTGCGTCCAGTCACTCTTCTCTCCATTACAGTAAGCTTGTCATTTTCTCAAGTGGCACTCGTCTGTCGTCTCTTCACTCTGACGCCTGTCAATCATGTTCATGTGTGTGCGTGAGTGTGAATGTGTGTTTATTACGGAAGTACATCAGGCTTCATTGCACAAAGCAGGTGACGTTTCAGTCTCTTTCTCGTTAGGCGCTGGCAAGAGTGCACTCAAAGTTATGTTTTGTTGCATTTGTGTTGATGCTAAACCATCTCAGAAGGAGAATGTTTTCTCATTTTCTTTATTCAAATTTAAAAAACTGTTCAAAGGGCTGAATATGTGAGTCTCTGACTATTAATATTTAAACTTGAATGTAGCGCATTAAAATGGTTGCTTTTTTGTGAAGCAATTGAACAATAAATTGGATCAAAGGGAGCAAATTAGTCCCGAAATTAAAAGGATTTGGGATTTTCGAATACATTTTAATCCATGATCCAATTTTGTCCATGAATCATGTGCATACTTGTATGTTTATATTTTCATTCTTGCGTGGCTGCTCCACTTTCCCGTTTTTGTCACCGACCTTCACGTCAGTCACTTCGCACCTTCCGTCTCAGTCACACTGTTTTTTGCCTCCCTGGCCGGCTGCCACCCGCCACTTCTGTCTGCTTGTCTGTCTGCAGGGTGTCATTCTCGCGCCGGCTCCATTTCCACGCATCCCCGTGTCTTGTCAATGCGTGTGTGTGTGTGTGTGCGTACCATGCACATGCACACACACATGTACAAATCAACATATGGCTCCTCTGTGCGATCTCATCAGTTCCCCCCTCCGGTTTTCCAAATCTGATTCCTCTCAGGGCTATTTATAGATATGGATGCCCACTCCACACTGTGTGAAACGTCATGGCCTGTGCTCCTGGCCTCCCTTTGAGAGCAAGCTGCACACATCTTTTTTTTTTATCTACTGCAGATTTCATTTATTTTTATTCATTCATTATTTTTATTAATGTATCTTAATACAAATGTTAGCTTATTGTTGAAAGTTGTTGGACAACTTTAATAGAAAAAATCTTGCATGCCACGACGCAGTGTAAATAGAAATACAAATAAACTTCTGTGTTTGGGTGTATGTCCTTAGAATACTAATGTCTGCCACAACCAATGTAATGAGGTCTGTCATGTTTCCAAGTCTACTAAATCAGACAAACGGCACGTTGTGTGTACAGCAAACTGTGTTTTTGTGTGTGGTGTCACGTGTTTGCCGGATCGATACTTTTACCTGGACAATGGAAAAGACGAATTGAATGAGCATGTCCCTGTCGATTGGAACAACTTGTGTGTGTGTGTGTGTGTGTGTGTGTGTGTGTGTGTGTGTGTGTGTGTGTGTGTGTGTGTGTCCATGACGACAGATTCTTTCTCTCCGCTCTATTTGCCTTTTGCTGTGGCAGTTTTTTTCCCCTCTCTTTCCAATTCTTTTCTTAACACGGCTAATAGTTGTTAGGATTAAAAAACTGTATTCGGAAACCATGTTTGATTTATTATTTCTGCTAGATGGAACAACAGCCATAGAGCAAAGTCGGCGTAAACGAAGGGTAAACGTCATTGCGGAAGTGTCTTAAGTGAGCATCACATGCACGTTAGGTTTATCCTTGTGAGTTTGATGGATCATTTTGGGCTTTTTGATAAGTCGCTGAATCAGCAGTGTGTAGTTTAGTTTCTCAATACAGAAGGTCAAATGCAGAGAAGAGCAGGTGTGAGCTCAATCACTGTGCTCGCATGCATGTACTGTATGCACAATTGGGAAATGAGACCTTTCTGGAAAAGGTCACTTGAGACTATTTTCTTTATTTGTGATTTTTTTTTTCCCCTTTATTTTGTTTATTGCTGGATTTGTTGGACCTCAGGTGGAAACTTATAGGTCAAAAACCGCTGGTGTACCTCTAATTTGTTTATCACCGTTTCCCTATAGAAACAGTGGTGAATGAATTTCTCCCAGAATCAACCTTGCTTGATCAACCATTTACTAAATATACAGGTGTGTTTTTAAAGTAAGATACAAACATTGGAAAGCGAAGCAAGTTGACTCATGTGTTGCATGTTTTAATATTGTTCATAATTCAACAGTGATACAAGTGGGAAAAAGAGTTAACCGCTCTATAAAACACCTCGTAAAAGTGAATGTAATTTCATGGTTATTAAAATTCTCACTCAAATGAATCAAAACGTGTATAAACAAAGTTTAAAAGAGACAGGCGTCCTTTTCCTAATTAATTTCTTTTTATTGTCTGTGACGTTTTTTACACTGGTTATACTGTAATAGCCACCTGCATATCAGTTTGAATATGTTGTTGAAATTTTAATAAAATTAATTTAAGATTGACCGGATATTTGAGGTTTTTCAGACTATTCCACAATGATCTGAAAAGCTTCATGTTGACGAGTTGCTAATCAGATATCTCAGATGTGAGTTTCTGAATGCACCTCCAACAAATTCATTTCAATCTTACTTTTAGTTTTTTAAGTTTAGAAAATACTCAAATTTGATAGGTACATCACAGATTAGTGCTATTTCTTTGTTGGGGGTTTTCACTGATCTTTTAACTCTAGAGTTGTTCCCTCATGTGGCCAAATGTGGGGGCACCAGGCAATGTGCCAGGACCTACTTTAAATTATTCTCACGGATGAGAACGTGCCCATGATAAAATGATGCCACTCACTTGGCACCAAGCCAAAAATCTGATACACACCTTCATCCCTTTAGTGGAGTTGTCAAGAACCTTTGAATGTCACCCGCTCAAGCTTTGTATTCTCATCACCTCAAGGAACACTTAGCTGTGCACAGATGCTGACCTCTAGTGGATTCTGGTCGGGGTTGCACTTCAGTTATGGACGAGCCAGCGTGCAGCAGCGTTGAGATGATAAATTCCTGAAGTGTATTCCCCCTTCCTTGTGAGCAGCCCTCCCACCCGTGTTATTTTGTAATTCTCTTTCCTCTCTATAATTACGCTTTACCCTGTGGTTCTTCTTTTCGACCTCATTTACCATTCTCTTTCTTGTCTCCCGCCAATGCGGCACCTGCTGCCTCACACTCCAGAATGGGAAAAAATGTCCTTGTCTGAATCAGGGTATGAATAAAACATTGTTGATTTTAAAACCTGCGTACGGACACTGCCTCTGGCTTCTTTGTCAGGGGGTGTCTGTCTTATCCACAGCCAGTGTGTTTTTTTTTCTCCCAAGTTGTGTGTAAGGGTCCGGGTACTGGTCACTATGCTTAATGATATGATATTCAGTGTCATTCAAACTAGTTATTTTGTGGTAAAGATATTCATAATCAATGTATTGATTGATATAGTAAGAAATAGAATCTACAATATGTAGCTGTATTCAAGTTATGAGTATTTGAACAAAAATGGTGGAGCAACATTTATAGACAAACATAATAGTACTCACATCTCTTGTATTGTTTGTACTCTACGCTTTTAGGTGCACGCCTTGGCTGTGCATTTAGACAGGAGAGTAAAGCTTTTTGCCCACTAGATGTCCCTAGCAGTGCTCTATTTACTTGATGTATCATTTTGGAAGTGACTGCCTTTGTTTTTCTGCTCGGCATTTTCTCCAACAGGCTCCATTATACATCTGTATTGATTGTCTGCGTGGCTGGGCTCTCAGCGTGACAGCAACGCTGAAGAGGAAGCGGAGGACGTGTTTGGCCAGACATCTGGCTCATTGATTTGAAAGAAATTCTGTACGTTCATGTGAGCCCGCCAATGACTCATCAGCATCAAGACACATTAGGCGTGGTGACTAAGGGTTGAGTGTCATCTCAGGAGTAAATACATTTTGGTGCATTCAGATCCCAGTAGAAACATTGTCTCATTGGCTCATAAAGAGAACCAAATAATGAGAAGTGCAAGGAGATATGTTGTTTGTGTCGTTTGAGCTTCATCACCACAATGTACATGTTAGATTAAATATGCTTGGGTTCTAAAAACTGACACATTTGAGAACGTAAGTCAAATGTTTGATCCTGAAATGAATTACATTTAAACCATTCCAAACTTGCCATTGTTAGAGCGGTGCTCACTCTAACTTATTATAACCACACGGGAGACAGTATGCCTTTTGAACACTTGCAAATGGACACAGCGATGTTCGAACAAAGTCTGACTTCGGATTCATGCAAGAGAGTATTTATTGAGAGAAAGCAGGGTGGGGGTGACATTGGACATGTTTGGTGGTCACCTCAGCAACATTGCGGAGGGTCCCAGCTCATTGTTTTATAAGGTCTTGGAAACAGAAACTAGTGGAGTATTTTAGATGACTAAGCAAGAATGTTTCCACACTATTTGGAAAGTTTCAACAACTGAAAGGTGAAACTTTTCAGAGTCAAGGAAAGGTAAAAGGTCTCAAAATTGTGTATTTTTGTTTTGCAATGTCATGCACAAGACTGCTTGCATTAATGGCTGCAATTTGGTGTCTCGCTTTATGATCAATTCTCATTAATGCATTACAAACCACAGTGCAGTATCTAGAAATCTGTGTTCCAATCCCCCCACTGTGCTTCCTCGCACAGACTTTTTTCCCGTCTTTGTTGACAGTGTGGTTGCTCCATTTCAAGTGGACTATTGAGCAGCACGCCTCATTACAGATAAGTGTCAGCGGCAGCGTCACAGAGGACAATGCAAGTGACCCTAATGTCACACACGCAGACACATGAACACACATGCACACGAGGTGACAGGAAAACTAATCCTAAGTGACGTTGCTGCTCTTGCACATGGCACGAAGGCAAACAAACACAATTTCTATTTACTCTTGTGGCACTAATGCAACCTGGCTGCATAGAAGCCGATCTCAGATTGCACGCCTCACTGATGTAAACACCGACGTATTGAACCAGGCACTCACAATAGACATAGAGGGAGAAACAATGCGCAACCTGAGCTGGACATTTAAAAAAAAAAAAAGAAGAATTTTTTTTGCCCAGTCATTTATTGAATAGATGACAATTTGGGAGTGGGGGGATGGAAGGTCAGAAGGAACTACTTGTTGAAGGGCAAAGTAATGAGAAAAAAGACAGAAATGGGGCATAAAAGTGAAAAGGAAAATACATTTATTCTTAGTAGCCGCAGGCAGCTTTTTCCATCCCGCTGGATTTTTCACCTCTGTCCAGCTGGTGCTGTGGAAATCTTTTTGACCTGCAGTTCATTTTGTTAAGTCCCACCTCGTTCTTCACTTGTTAAGTGCGCAAAGTTTCACAGGCAAAAATTGCAAGTGGCAATGAAAATACAACTTGAATTTATAAAGTTGCAGTTGTATGGTCATTATTACATTTCCAATCTTTGCCGGTATCACGACCGTTATATGGTGGAATCACAAGAAGCAAAACACCTGTGGAATGCATCCTGTTGATGCTGTCCGAGGTAAATCTTCATGAGACATGTTGACACATCATGTGATTGGCTGAGGTCTCGCTGGGAGGTCTTGTGTGACATTACATAGGAGGTGATAAGAAAGGTAATAAATAATTCTTGTACTTTTTTGATATTCGGTTCCTGACCGACACTGCTATAACGTCTTTGCATGATGAAAGCCAAAATCAAAAAATATAAATAAAAGATGTCCTCGTGGCTTTGAAAAGATCTCCAATAGTCTGCCATGTGCAAAGATTGCTTCACTTCCTCCGGTGCTATCGATTGTTCCAAATTTCTGCTGCTGTCGCTAAATCCACGAGAGAGAATTGCACATTGAGGTGCATCAAAGTCAGAGACATTGTGAATGAGCTCAAGTTACACTTCTGGGATATACTTCGGAATCATCCCAAATGGTTTACAGTTGCCTATAATAATAGTTGAGAACCACGATGATGCTACACTGCAACGAGGGAGACTTTAGCACTGTCAAACATTTCCATTTAAGCCCCTCCACCATTTCATTTGATACATATTTATAAATATTTGATACCACAAATTATAAACCCAAAACACTTAGAGGTCATACTCATCTTACATTACGCTTAAAAATTAAATGCTTAGAAATGATTTAATTTTGAAAATAAAAATGAGTGCACGTGCACGTAGGGTGAAGACGTAGTTTCCTCGAACAACCCAGGCTAAATGTAGCTCTTCCTTTTCATCCAAAGCATCTCAAACATTCTTCCTTGTTAATTTACAACTTTCTTCTTTAAAAAGGTCTTTAAGAGTATCTACTGTGATAGCATCTTAGGGCAATTCCCTAAAAAAGTAAATGCGTGAGTTTTAGAGAATCAGTTTCATTGAAAAAGTAAACACAAATTAGTGAATGCCTATTTGCCTAAATCTCTCAATCTGTATCCCCAAACCATATCCAGTATGTTGGTGCTCAGACCTGTGCTCACTTTCTATCCATTTCCTACTCATCCTCTCCACCGCCTCTCGCTCAACCCCTCGACCCCCCCCCCCCCCCTCGCATCACTGGCTTTGTGACGAGCGCTGCCAAAGGAACTATCAGCACAGCTCATTCCTGCATCCCAACATCAGTCAGCAGGACCTAAAGGAACTTCAACTTTTCACTCGTAACCAGTTATTGCCGACTTGTCTTTTGAACACTTTAGGGATGCAAAAACAAGGACTGTGAGTTGTTTTACAGAAAGTTAAGGTGAGAAAGTTCTAAAAGGACTCGCCGTCTTGTAGGCGTCGTCAGGCAGGTGTTGAGTTTCTGGCCGAAGTGGGCCCGGTGCGTCGGTGCAGCTGTGCGATGAGCCACGGCGCTCCACCAAGATGTTGACTCTGGATGGCTTGGAGGTGATCGCTGTGTTGGTGGTCATGGGTCTCTTCATCAAAGTTCTGGAGCAGTTTGGGATGTTTGAGCCTGTCGGCGGGGAAGGTAACACTTTTTTTCTCAAGCTTTATTAAAACACTTGTAGTTTGTGAGGTTGATGTGCACATGAGCTTTCAATTGCAGCATCCCCCCCGTTCTGTCTCTGTGGTCCCCGGGCGGGTTGCCGTTCTCGTCTGAGGTTTTGGGTTACCGGCGCAACCGTGGGACGTGCGCCATCCTTTCTCTCCATCTCCACCTATCTGCCCTGTAACGTGAGCCTCGTGCGAGGCCTCCCTCCGGCACCGGGGTGCGTGCTCTTACCCTTTAATCGATAACACTATGAACAGAGTGGGCCTGAGTGCTGTTTGAAGGCGCTCTTGTCAGCCCATTCGCTTTCGGTGGGACCACTACCGGAGAAACAATAGTTCGATTGAGCTAAAAAAAAGAGCTCCAACACTATATGGGCACAAGCATTTGGAAACATGGTGGTTCAACCTACAGAAAGTGAAAGAAAATATCCAGTTGGTCTAACGTTTTGCATTCTGATTGGAATAACCCCTCCCTACTCCCACCGGGTCCATTCATACAGAAGCTCCTTGGTCACGTCAGCGATTTCTGAGATTCTTAGTTCATCTAACAGGTATTTAATGGGTTTTAGTCTATCAAAAGAAGATTTCAAATAAAGGTACAGTGTACCAGGTACTCTACCCCTTGCCATAAGTAAGCTGGGATAGGTTCCAGGTCACCCACAAAGCTAGTTGGAGAAGCACGACAGCAAACATCTGAGTCAAGTTGTTTACTTTATTTCTGCAGGATGTCTGCAATATTTCAAGCAGTAAAATCTTGTCATTGATTGCAAAGGGATGAAAATATTGACTCAAAGTGGGTCACTGTTTGGAACATCCAGCTGGACCATACATTCTGAGAAGTGCCCATATTCTATATCAATATAGGTATGTATATAAATCCATAAATATGACAAAAATAAATCTTTTTAAAATTCAAATGTTTTACATTTCAAAACATGTATACAGTGTAGCTCGTTGTTGAGAAAGCCTGCCTGCTGTTGTCATTCTCCTGGATGTTGGATGAGGACAATTCTCAAGGTGTGCCAACTGTCCTTGTTCTCTTTTCCGTAACAACACACACACACACACACACACACACACACACACACAAACACCACCATTATATAATGAGCATTTTCTTTCTGCGTATTTTGACCATTCATTAAGAAAAATGGCCTCATGTTCACCAAGTCCCCGATGAATACTCAAACTAATGAGTTTTCTCATGAATGGAGAAGATAACATTATTAGCACTCGCTCACAAGCAACATTCTAAACGCTCACACACTATATTCAATATGCTGTCCTCTTGTGAAAAGTCATTTCAGTTCTGGTCTGTTTTCAATAGTTGTGTGACGTATTAGGTCAACTGAGCTACCTTGATTAGAATTAGGTCATTTAATATTCTGTGTGGTATTTTCTGTGTAATAGAGAAGGGGTGGCCTCTAGTTGCAGATCCATATCGTTATCTCTTTTCTAACATGAGTTGACTTAACTGTAGTCAGCATAGGCACTGAAAAAAGTCAAATGTAAAGTATAGTCAAATGTTTAGTTTATTGACTTGTCACTTGGTAGCAAAAGAGGCAGCTGTGTTTTATTCAATAATAATATCTACATTCTGGATTTTCTTTTCTGAGCTTTAACTATATAAACATCATTTTTGGTATTTACTTTCATATTCTCTTGTGGGATTTGAAAAATTAATTTGCTGGGTTGCTTTTTTGCTCTCAGACAAACACCTTTGAGCAATTCAAGGTCAACGTCTTATTTCTATGAATATTTTAGACTATAAAAAAAAACCCATCCATTTAGAAGTTCAAGATGGGTTTGTCTTGCGAGACCTTAACACTAGATCTATTTAATATAGAAAAGTAAACTGAAGGGAGCAAAATAGATTGTATTTAAAAAATAAGGATCAGATAAATAAAAAAATACATCACTGAAGCATCCCCAATCCTACAAAAAAAAAATCTGACAAAAGAATAAAAAAAATACTACTTTGGAAAATTGGCCAACACTTTGAATGACATCCAATTATTTGTAATAGTTTTTGGGCCCTATAAATTCAATCCAAATTCTGTGAGAAGATTATAACCCTAAAAAAGTTGTCTCCACCAACAGTGGTCCCCAGCAAACCACCACGTGTGCACCTGAAAGTGCCAGTGATATTTGGTGGTACACAATCAGACTGAGCAAATCACTTTTCCATCTTGAAAGGTTATTTTCAACATTGTGTGTGTGTGGAAGAGAGAGACAGGATGAGAAAAAAAGCAGGAGAGAGTGAATGAGACAGGAAGAGAGATAAGTGCAGGTAAATTGCTTGGGAGGGCAAATACAAAAACACTCATGCATCCATCAACTTAGATTGTAATTGCCCTTCAAAAGCAAACGTATACAAAAGAGTGTGTGAGTGTGTGCATGTTCATGTTTTTGTGTACTACTGTGTTGTTGTTGAAATGAACTGTTTCCATCGCTTCCATTGGGATTTGGACCACAAATCTGTCGGTTGAGGCAAACTTTCTTAATAGAAGTCGTGCACATGTGTGAATGAGGTTGTCCTGGGCATCTTTGTCTCCTCACCAGCCAGAAGATGAGGGCTTGGTCAACAGAAGGCTTCGATGGAAGACATTCAGTGCAATAGTCTATTGCCCTCTATCTGGCTTGGCACCTGGGGAGTCCAACCATATTTCAGAGGGGGGAAGTGCCCCCCCCCCAGCTCCGCCAGTACCCATAAATTAAATGAATGTTGTACTTGATATTATGTTCCAGCAACCCCAAGTCACCATAATTACAATATTATTTAGTTTTCTCTGACACATTGCATGGCTACTTACGTATTGGACTTTACAGCCTGATGTGCAAATACGACTCAAGGTTTAAGGAATTTCTTAAACGGTATTAGGATCTCAAAGAAATTATTATAAGCCAATGCGCTTAGATGATGAAAACACAATTGTGAGTGAAATCTATTTGCATGGCAAGAGCACAAGAGCTGAGGCTTCGCTGCCTCTCTTCATAAGGCAGAGAAATGTCTGCATGAAGATGATAACGTTGCATATCCACAAATGAATGCATACGCATGAAAATGTGCAAATGCATTTCTTTGGATGTGAAAGATTTGCATACCAGCTGTGGCACTTGCTGAAAGCGGTTCCTTACATGCAAAAAAGGGAAATGCAGTACTATCTACTGAGGTTAGGGGAGATTTAATAGATTGAGTGTTCGCTTTGCAGTGCACAAAGATGACCTTCATGTAAAATTCAGTAGGGATTCTCTGCATTGTCCACAGAAATTACATTGACAGAAGCTGCTGCCGTTACCTGTAACTGATAAGGCCCTTTCAAATAATAATTCAAAGAAAACGTCAATGATAAGATAGTAGGCTGCAGTGGAAAGTCTCAAAATCCCTGCCAAGCTTTCAGATTTATTTATTGTGATATCATAGAAATTATTTTTTTGTGTCTTTGTCTTATGTAAGAATAATATGGACCAAGCCCTTCAGCAAATAAACCTCTGCAAGTATTTGATGGCGATGGCCTTGAAAAAGGTTTACTATTACCTATAAATGCTCCCCGTGGATTTTCCAATCCCTTGTGGAGAAACACAACACATGCAGTGTTATCTCGAATGATTTTACTTCTGTCGGGCTGACAGCCACGGCAAATCATTTCGAGAAGACATCTTATAAAGCAAGTTGGAAGAGAACACGTCATGTGACTTGCCTTCAACTCAAATGAGTGCAAATTATTTTGTGAAAAACAACTTGGTCCCGAGTGGCTGCATTTGACAAGGCAATTTATAAATACCGTTAGTAGTCGAGTAGAGCTCAGTACATAGCCCTCAGGTACACACTTGCATTGAGTCATTAGCGGTTGAATAATGATGATTCACTTATTGATATGGGCATTTCAGACACATGATGCAAAAATGTGTGTGGATATCTGTGTATGTAGAATTTTTTAATATTATCAAACGAACTAGAATTTGTTCCTTGGGGTCATATGGGCGGGTAAGGATATTTCAGGAGGTCCGCAAACCAAAGATTTTTTTTTTTCCCGAACCCAAAAGAATTACTCAAAATCCACTGATAAAGATTCATGATGTGTTCCTTATGGAGGAAGATGGAAATGTTGCGAACAATTTCAGAAAAATCAGAAATGTTTTTGCACTTTATATATCACCTGAAGGTTTTGCCCTCTATTTTTTATTCTACTCACTGTTCGATTCTCCGCTTGCTCAGCGCGCTACTGACGAGCCTTGCTGCGGGACTTACCCGCATAAAACATTTATGTGCTGGCAGTGGCTATTCTTCACCGTGTTTTACAGCAGAAACAATGGAAGGGGTAAAGGTTGTTGTCATTAGGCCATCGATTTCTCTGTCGCTGTAATCGTCGCCTGAGGGTGGACCTTACTGAATGTTTTTCCTTGCTTTCTTTTGGCTGGTTAATAGATTTGTAGCAAATTGTATTTGGTGGAATAAAACCTTCACATTGGTTGTTTTGCTTCTTGTTTCAACATCTAACTGTTGCAAAAAAGCTGAGATTGAGTTAGCTACATGACTTTTTTCTTAACCTGTATCTGCAGCCGATTTATCTCTTTGAAATGGGAAAAAAGCTGGTCCTTTTGATTTGATTGAAATATATTTAGTAGATAATTATGCAATGGGCAACACTTGCAAATACATTTGTTGAAAAGGTTCTCATGTAAGAATTAATGATCCGAATCTGGAAACTTTAATACTGCTTTGTTTGCCCCGTCATATTGAAAATATGAACCTTACTTTTTGTCTATCTTGGAAACCGTTAATGGCTTGTGATCTTTCATTACCCTCCCACTGTTGCTCTGGTCTCCTGACTTGAATATAAATGAAGGAGATCACATAGAGAGAAAAGAATAGCTTGGGGCAAGAAGCACGGTGTAGCTTATTAAATGGCTTACATTACACTGCCCTCTCCAGGTGTGTGTCTACATTGCTGTCATATAGGTCAGGAGGGGCAAAATTAAGCTCATGGCACATTAAAATGAATTTCAGGAAAAGGTACCTATCAGGACATAGAGATTTAAAAGCTGACCAAAAGGATTATTAAGGAGAACTAAGGCCACCCTGAATAGAGTAGAGCTTACTAGCTGCAACTCTAAATGGACCCCAGGCTCTTTTATTGTTTATCAAGCAAGCAATTTCTTCAGTATTTTTTTTAATCCATGTTTGTTGTGAAGTTTGTTCTTTCTCCATTGTTTGTCTTTGTTATTCAATGATGTGGTTTAGTGATCTCATGTCAGAGACAAATAATTCCAATAGCATGGATTGTACTTCCATCATCCCATCCATAATTCATACATATGCTATACTGTACATATTTACACATAAATAATGGATTTCTCATGAAAAATCAATTAATCAATTAATCCCCCTAAAATCTGTTAATGAGAGGTTTATTGGACGAATGATTTCCGTCCTGCATGGTGCTACTGTATTAAAAATACCCACAAAAGCTAATGATCTCTACAAATGGCGTGTATCTAATTGGAAACACCAGCCAATTTTTAGCATCATTCGTCAATGACCTCCTCCTCTTGTCTCTTTTGCACACTCACACATGCACACACTCTCTGTTGGACGTTTTAATCCGTTTTGAGGGGAATAATTGCTCAGGTGGACGTCTAAATATGGAGGTGTTTCAATTATGTGCTGTGTCTGGCTTCAGGCCAAATTACGCCCCAAAGAGACTAATCAAACGCGACGTATTAACCCAACATTGTATCGTGCGTATGTGTGTGCGCACGCATGCGTTGGCGTGTGTGCGCACTTGAGATGACAACAGATCAGAATGTCTCTTGGGGTGGCTTGCAGATGTGCTGCGCCACATCTTAAAACAGGTCAGGCTAAAGCAGGATCCTGCAGTATGAACTTCATACACCTTCACAAAGTCCTTTGAGGTCCAAGTAAAGTTCATCTTTATTTAACTTTGGAAGAGCTTTTGTATGCTCCTTTCCAGCATCCGTTGCTATTTTCTAGCTGAATGACAATATTTTTTGTGTCTGAATGACGTAAACATAATGAATGGTCACATCAGAAATGTAAAAACGTCATCACATCTAGCGTTATTGATTATGACAGTAGGAGCCGCAAAGGTTGTTGTAATCTTTTTTTTTTCCACTCCATATAGTGCAACTTCTACCAATTGAGCTTCAATATGCCGCTACATAAATTACACTAATATGAAGCGTGAATGGGTAACACACAATATTCTTGGAATCACATTTCCTTCAAACGAAAAGAAAGTCATTGGAAAGAACAAATTATATTGAAAAAGTGTGTTTATTTGTAATATATTGATTCTGCATTTTTGTCTCAATACATAAATATTCTCTGGCTTTCTGTGTGAGACAAAAGAAGACACACAAGCAGCCTCTCTTTCATTGTTGATTGAACCCTCTGACTACAGAAGGTGTTTGGCCTGAATATGTCATGTTTTCTGGAAAGCTAAGCAGCCTGTTCAATTAAATATGCCCGTAGGTGTATGCACAATATATGTCAAGTGATGCAGAGTTTCATCAATCAACTGCCCTTTGCTCATGACAGTACAGACTGGTAGGCGCCTGTCTCATCATGTCGTGCAATAATAATGTTAATAGGCCAGCATTACTGTTTTTAAACAACAGTAAACTGACAACAGTGGGCGATAATGCTTGGCCCTGTTTTACGACTATAATTGTCAAATCGTACTTAGATCGTACCAGTGCAGTCTGCTTGCAAGGTTGACTGAAGGTTGATAAGTCTCACGAGGTTGCTTTTGCAGTGGGAGGCAAAGCAGGTTCACGTCATTTCAAGTCAGACGCGCATAAATTCTGCCACTAGCAAATCAAACGCCCCCCCCCCCCCGTGTCCCCTTTACCACTACCGACTCCTCTTCATTTTTTTCCCCCCTGCTATCAGACACTGTGAATAGGATGCACAAGTGACATCATCTCCAAGACAAACTGAAGCTTTTTAGGCACATAAATTTCTCTTTCATAGTGAATTCTATTATTAACAAACTATTTTTGGTCAAATTTGGTTTGCAGCTGAAGGCAGCACAGTGAATGAATGAGTGGCTCAAGTCTACATTTGTGTCAAAATTTGCGGTTTGAATCTTAGACTTGAGTGTGGTGTTTCCATGTTCTCCTCATACTTGTGTTTCCTTATTCCACAACCAGTCAGTTGTAGAGTGTAAATTATATTGAAAGTTAGATATTTTTTATACATATATATATATATATATATATATATATATATATATATATATATGCTGTGCGATTGACTAACGACTAGTCCAGAATGTACCCAGCCTCTACCCCAGTTACCTGAGACAATATTTTTGTTGAGGATGACCAAATGATTTAATTGATGCCCCTTTTTCTTTCGTGATGATACATCTGAACTCAATGATTTGGGAGACACCACATTAAGCCAATTGAGTTGGCTGTGGCACCTATTTCAGACACTCTTCAGGTGTCACCCTGGTATGGTGTTGTGGAAACCGTGCAGTAAACATAAGAAACGCTGGAGAGACTATGTGTCACAGCTGACCTGAAAAGCCTCGGGGTCCCATCAATGGAAGTAGAACAGGTGGCCTGAGAGTGGGAAGACCTGACATCACTATTTAGACTGCTGCCCCTATGACCCAGCACTGGAGAATCAGAAAATGGTTAGATTGCTTTTGTTAACATTGGTACTATTTCAGTGGCATTTTTTGAAAGTGGGGTAATGTTCCCAGAAGAATACATAGTGCCAATGATATGAACATATTGTTACGGTTAAACAAACTTAACCAGTCATACTCATAACGGAACATTTTGGAAACGTTTAAACTGATGACCTTAAAAGTGATTTTTTTTTTCTTATCTCAATCTAACACTTAGAAATCTAAATAATCAGTCCAAACCACTTCATCATGAATGTCAGTTTTTAAATGAACTTTGAAAGTACTGTGATCAAATGTGTCAGTATGACAGATGGCACAGTAGCATCCCGACAAAATTTCAAATACAACACCTAGGCTTAGACAGATTGCACCTCTTGTCTGTGTATTTCCCAGTGCATGTGTGTTGATGTTACGCTTGGGGAGATACGAAGGCCACATCTGTGACTTTGTGCGCCGTAGCTGACTTTGCCGACTGAAGTCGCTCTGCTGCTTTTCCTAATTCCGTCCTTCCTACCTCCCCGCACTGCATTAGATTTATCATTTGTTTTTCCGATTTGGCCCCTTGTCCTCTCTGTTACTGTTATTTTCTCCTCGAGCTCCTGCCCTCCCCGTCCCGTCTCAATTCATTACTCACCTCCTTTCGGGGTCCCCCTCCCAAACTAGTTTGTGTAGTACCGCTCCTCAATGCCTCCCCCACCTTCATCGTTCCCTCACTCAATGCCATCACTGGCCCAATTAAGCGTGGGGAGGGACGCAGCGGGAGGAGAGTCTGAGAGGTGAGGCGAGGAAGACAGACAAAAGAGTGGAGGCAGTTTGAGAGTCAGCATCTGGGAAGAACAAATAACTGCAACTGCCATCCTGCCAAGACACGCGCACACTCTCACACAAAAGCCCACAATGAATTGTCCGAACTTCACCTGGAACTTAAACAACCTTTGACAGCCTCGAAAGTGGCCGCGGCGGGGGCGGATCGGCAAGTAGACAGCCCCTGCTCCCTCACGCTTACCATTCCCGATGAGGGAACGCAGGGAATAACAATCCAGCCTCTGCGAAGAAGAACCAGCAGGCGGATGCTGCGCGGTCTCAGGATGGTGGAATACCGCCATATGGAAGGAGACTGAAGCGAAGAGTTGAAGACGGAGAGAGGGTGGCGGACGTGCAAGATTCTTTGCCTGTCAAAACCAGAGAGAGGGGGAAGGCGGACGATGCATCTGTTCTTCCGAGACAAGTGGGAGGTGGAAGGGCTGCAGACGGTGGGGATCCTTCTGGTGGTGTGCAGCTCCCTCAAACTGATGCACTTTTTGGGGCTTATCGACCTTACCACGGCAGGTAAGATGAATGGTAAGCCAACAAAGTGAGGGAGGGGTGCACGGCCATGAGCCACAATGATGACAAATGGTGCTTGTGACAAAGTTTGACAGGAAACAAAATGCATATTTCATACCTCTAGGCCACTTCATTGGGTGTTGGTGTTGGCGTATGCACAAAACTTCATCATATCGGTTCTCTCGCTGCGTCACTGCTGGAGGAGTATACAAAACTGCCACTTTGCAGTTTGAACATCATATTGATTTTTGTTTACCGTTTTTGAGAGCATATTCATCACGTGATGACACATGGTGATTACATCAGAACGTGAGAATTCAAAGTATGAACCTTTCCTTCCCCTTATAGCTGTGACAGCTTCTACTCTCTTGGGAAGACCTGAGTGACACTGTGGCTCTCAGTCTCTGTTGTAGTTCATCCCAAAGAAGGTTCTGTTTTATTTACGAGTTGTTTCACAGCAAACACCTCCATGAACATCCTTAGGGACCTTCCTTTATGTACAAGCTTCCCACCAGGATGGAGGTATTACATTTTCTGAAAAGACAAAGAATGAAGATTTTATGGCACTTCTATATTGATTTATGTAGGTGCTTAAATAGCTTTCGTGTACTCTAAAAGTTAAGAGTTTTGAAGGGCAGAAGTAATTAAAGCTAGGGATGGACATGTCACTAAATCTATAGGATGATTGGCGAAAATCATCCTTCTGACCACTTTGTGGTGCTTGTCCTGATAAGATTCATGGGTGAGTCAGAGTCAATCCCAGCTCTTACATCAATTGTCACCATGGAGGTTTTACCTCTTTACTTGGATTTCTTGGAGCAGATTGGGAGTATTGAATGTCAAGTGTTGTCTTCTTTACTGAAAGCTTCAACACATCTCTATGTTATGGGTTGCAAAGACGAAGTGAAAGATTAGTGCAGCAGAGCGGAAAGAATGGTCACAGCTTGAATCGAGAACCAATTGATCCGTAACAATGGCTACCATGTAGCTGTCTAAGATAATTAATTCAACCAGAATTCAACAAAATGTTTTCAGATGAATGTGTACTCACACGTGTGATGTGTCTCGATACCACAATGTTAAAAAGCTCTGTCGTGGGAAAAGTGCTCCCCCTTGGTTTATTTACCCACAATTTGACCCAGAAGCACATAAATATGGTGGGTCGACAACCAGTTGGGTCGTGGTACCATTTTGAGTGGGTTGTGGACAGCTAGTCAAAAATAATAATCTGATTGTTATGTTGCCACATAAAACATGTTATGCTAAAGCCATTATTCAGGAAACAAAAACATTGCAGCTCAGCCTCTGGCTGGCGTCATGGCAAGCAAATGATTTAACAATATGGCAAGCTTATTTGAAACATCATTTAGTAAAAAGCTTTTACGACTTTATTTTTAATAATCACATTTGAAAATTTGGATTTTAGTCCTACTTGACTTCTCTGTGCTATTTTATCACCAAGCGCGAGTCTGGTCTAAGCAGCGATACAGTCAATGTTTGGTTCCACTCATCCAGTCTTAATCTTCAGCAGTGTGCTCTATCAACACGCTCGCTGCATTCTCTTTGCCTTGCGCTACTCCTCAGATCTCTGGGGTTTATGAATTGAAAGGCTCCTTCAAAATGAATATAGAAGGAATCCGTTTGCCAAGGGCCTATAAATAGAGCTGATGGTTTTATTTTATGAGGTAGTTTGAAGTTTGTGGTGGCCTCTCATGTACCTGGGAAAATGTTCGACTAAATGAGCAATCACTGCAATGAAGCGTCATGATTCTGACTGAATGTTGCCTTTTTCTAGTTGTTTTAATGACAATAAGAAGGCGTGGTGGCGCCAAGTCTGGAGGAATGTGTGTGGAACACTATGGTACAAAGTGGTGACCACATTTTGAGTAGATTTGAGTAGACCTGGCTATTCCCATGGACTGTATTCATTTTGCAGTCTGGACTTCTGGCACGACAATTGCAGAAAAAAAAGACCACACCAATAATGTCCAGTTTTGATGCTTAAATTATACTACTTTTTTTTCCATTCTATCAAGAATTGAGTGAAAATCATTAAGAAAGCCTGAAAGCAAATCCCAGTACGGTGCTTTTCCCGGAAAAATACATAAATGGAGCAAATTAGTTATTTTCTTTGAGGCTCACTTGGCTAAATGTCTTGAAGCAGTTGTACAAGAAAAATGACAGCACCAGGCTGCGTCTTTGATAGAACACACACATGCACATGTCCAAGGGATCATATGTTTGTATGCATACGTTTACCAAAATCAGGTTAATCCCTCAGAGAGGCCTCGCTTTCCTCGAAACACTGATCTGTGCTATAGTGTCTTATGACACGTAGCCTTTTCCATGATTCCCGGAGGTGGGAAATCTAGAGAAAAGAGTAGAAGGCTTCTTTTCTTAGCAAATTTATCAAGTCAAGTCAAGTCAAGTTTATTTGTATAGCCCTAAATCACAAGCAGTCTCAAAGGGCTTCACACAGACAATCAATTGACAATAATTCTCAAAGCATCCCCTGATCTTAGGCTCCCAAAAGGGCAAGGAAAAACTCAAAAAACCCCTACAAGGGAAAAAATGAGAAACCTTGAGAAGGGACCACAGATGGAAGGATCCCCCTTTCAGGATCACCAGGCTGCAATGGATGCAAAGAGGGCACATAAAATACATCATATGGAAACCAAAAAGTGGATGCCCAGGCCAAAGCCAAGAGCTGTCGGAGGTGCCTTCGATTGTCCTGGCAGTGTCCTCCAGGAGGGTATTCCACTGCAGTTCCCTCATGGTGAATTGGTCCACGAGAATCTAGATAGCCATCGTCAGCATGGGTGTCACCTAACCACCTCCCCAGCCGGGGAGGGGTGGGGGAGTGGGGTCGGGGAGAGGTTAAAGGCCACATCATAGAAATACGTCTTTAAACGTGTCTTAAATGTTTCTACTGAGGTAGCAGTTCTAATATCCATTGGCAGGGCATTCCAGAGCTCTGGAGCCCGAATGGAAAATGCTCTAGCCCCTGCAGACATTTTCTTGGCCCTCTGTGTCACCAAAAAACTAGCGTTTTGCGAACGAAGGTTACGAGACGGAACATAAGGAACAACTAAGTCGACGAGATATGACACACTTTATTATCACACTTTTAATATTTAGATTGTCCTAACAAGTGTCCCCAGAGACACAATGACATTTTCACACGATATATATATATATATATATATATATATATATATATATATATATATATATATATATATATATATATATATATATATATATATATGTATGATTCACTCACACAAGTGATGTGCTAATAAAAAGATGTAATGAGTCATGTAATCCGACTCAATGACCTGTGAAATATAATTCTATAGAAAATTGTAATGAATGCAGAGCTGTGTTGCTTGGTGTAATTTAGACACTCATTGTGCTCTGTGGAATGCATCATTTTGAATAAGGATGGCTCCGGGAGAGTTTGTTGTTTTTGCTGAACAGATGGAGCATGATCTCACGAGAATTTAGTACTGTTATGCACAAAAAAGTAATTAGTTGAAAAGAGACAGAAATCTATTTAAATCACAATCATTTCGAACGTCCTTTGCTTTTTTTTTTTTTCTTTCAAACTGAATTTTACTTATTTAAACCTGCTCTGAAAATAAAAAATAGATACCCTTCTAAGGCAAAGGTCAATATTTACAAATGCAACTTTTGTGTCTCAAATTGCTGATGATAAGGCTAGTTATCTTCAGCAAACAAGATTAGAGATATACACAATTAGAGATTCCAACCTCGAACTGTAACACTGTGAAACAGATCTGCTAACCACTACTACACTGTGTCTTATTTTAGTATACATTTTATAATTATCATGCACTAAGGGACATGCTTGCCCATGTTTTTAATTGATATCTGATTTTAAAATCAATTTCTTATTTAAAAATAAATCATCGTAATCAAATGCAGTGGTAATTATGAAATATGATGAGGCGATTAGACACTCCTATGGTTTCACAGCTATGATAGTTCCCTCTGAGCGCAATCATAGCTCTGATGAGATCCCCCTGGTCGAGATTATTTAGAGTAGGGGTCACCAACCTTTTTGAAACTGACAGCTAATTTTTGCATAGTTATCTATGCCAGGTACGCTATCATTTCATTTTATGCTAAAATGGTGCCTTTTGGGTTTTTTATTGTTATAAAACATACACTAATGCAAGTGTGATTTTAAAAAAGAATTGAAAGACTTGATACAGGTTTTTATTGTTGTGAATGTATTTTTTTCAGAACAGCAATGCAAAACAAATTGTTGCATGTGGAGCTATTTTTAGAACAGGCCCACGGGCACCACATTGACACCTGATTTAGTCTCAAAAAGGGCTCTAAATTTTAGGTGGGATTCCTGTTGCCGCGGAAACTACGGATAAATTGTGAATGCACTTTTTGCTCCCATGTTCACTTCGAGTGCCTTTGTGTGTTTGTGCTGGTATAATATAGCGTTGGACTTGGAGGTGGGGTTGCAAATTAAATGTCACTCTCAAGTGAAATGATATTTATATCATATTATACCAGTGTGGGATTGCTTTCTAAGGTTTTTTGTGGATCTCATTACTAAGCCGGGTCAGCAGGCAATCAGAGCATGTCAGCGTGTTTTTGTGTGTCTTTGGCATGATGTAAGCGTGTGTCTGCTTTTTTTTTTTTTTTGTGCATGCATTGTATGTAAGCGGTGTTTCTAACCTTTATGCTATGGTTGGTGATTACAGGCAATCCTTCCAACAGCCAAAGCAAAAAAAGCATAAAGCAGCGATTCCTCAAGCTGCTGCCGTGCTGCACGCCCTCGCCCGCCCCCTCAATCAGTCAATGCAAGTCCTCCTTCAGTCTATACACGTTTTTACTTGACGTCATGTGTCCTGCCTCTCTCTGGGATGAACACCTCACTGCTGCTGACACATTCTGGCCACAGTGGCCCTAACAAAGCACTTGAGCATCATATTGGATATTCAAATGCCTGATATGGAGTGTAGGGAACACAGATACACATTCTTTTTTGTTTTTGCTGGTACATTATATTTTGAACGGTAATGTCCTACTTCTCTGATTAAGCAAATGATGTCCAAAGGTTTGTATGTTCGCAAATGTAGAGGTAGACTTTATTTTTATCGATTTAAATTCATCAGATTTTATTCAGTATACTTGTTTGAGGTTTGCTCTGTATATCAAGTACAAAAAGATGTTATGAGCTGTGGATGTTGGTCTTTTCTACTGGAAAGTCTCATTCTTCTGGCATGTGTCAGAAATGTGCATCAGTGGTTGCATTTGTATTGGAGTATTTAGAATGTTTTGTACATAATAAATAACAAACGTGAGTATGATATTTCAATGAAAATGTGCCTTAATTCACATGTTCGGGTTTATTTTATGCATTTCTTTTTGCATGCTTCTGATGTTGTCATTTTCCTCCTCGAGTTTTATTCAGTGCAAGGAAGTAAACCTTATACTTTGAGGCTTCATTTATTTTGGATTTTAATATTTAATTTTATTTTACATTTTCTCAGTAATTTACTGTGATATTAATATATAATCATTTGTATTTGTGTTTAAAAAATGACTGTAGCTCCACAATGACTGCAAGCAGTTTGTTGTTGTTAATAACTTGGCATAGGTTTCCATTCTTAGTGCTTGCCAAGATGTTGTTGTTTTGGTTAACTACAGAGTTAATTCAGAGACAGTCAGCTCTTTCATGTGCGTATGACCGATTTTTTGCTATTTGGGACATGGAACACCAGTTGAGGAAATTCTGTGTCTGAAAGCATGTGTGTGTGTGTGTGCATGTCAGTGGCAGAGCAAGAGGTGTAAATATGCTTGGACCCACCAGGTACTAGGTGACTTTTGGATATTTTTGAATTTTAATCAGGATTTTAATTGCCCGTATTTCCACGTCCTCAATAGAATACACTTCATTATTCTTTACTAGCATTTTTAAAATAATTTGTGGGGTTTGTAAAAAAAATAAACGTTTGTTTTGCAGCTCTGCTCCCCATGACCCTGCCCGGCAAAAAAAAAAATAATCCAGTGTTGCATGTTTATTTATTAGAGCAATAGAGAGAGAGCTATTTATGCACATTGACAGAGCTTTTATTGTACATTTGAATGGGTTATAAAGGTAATGGGATCTGGAGGTCGAGGCCGGAGTCGAGTGAGAATAAAACGTGTAATGTCTGCTGGTTATGGTGTCTGCACAAGTTTTTATCATACTGTCTGCTTCTCCTCAACTCACTCTAAAACTTGGTTTCAGCTTGTATTTTTTTTCAACTTGCTTTTCCTAATTACTCAGTTGGTAGTCATCATACCGTGACTTTAGCTTTGGGTGAGACAGACTTATGTACATGCTTGTTGTAATACTAACACGACTGTATGTGTCTCACACAGACAGCGTAGAAGATGACTTTGAGCTCTCCACCGTGTGCCACCGGCCAGAAAGCATGGATAAGCTGCAGGAGCAAACTAAGTTCACCAAGAAGGAGCTGCAGGTTCTTTACAGAGGCTTCAAAAATGTATGCTAAGTTTTAGGAAACACAAATAATAAATTATTATTATTATAAAGAACAGTGATTTATTTGTCTATATTGTTTCCTTTTTATTTGCCAGGAATGTCCGAGTGGTGTGGTGAATGAGGACAACTTTAAGAACATCTACTCACAGTTCTTTCCCCAGGGAGGTGAGGCACAAAGGATATACAGTAATCCCCCACTACTCGCAAAGTGTTGAGATACGCTGCTGTATATCTTGCATGTTGCTAATCTCAATTTCCAGTTAATTTACGTTTGTGCTGCATCTTTACAGATTCAAGTACGTATGCGCATTTCCTGTTTGAAGCCTTTGACACTGACAAGAACGGTTCAGTTAGCTTTGAGGTTATTTTTTTTATTCTTTCTATATCAGACACCCTTGGTCACATAAGCATGCTGTTTCTGTTGTAAGATTCGTACTAATATATTTTGTACTGTGTCAGGACTTTGTATTTGGTCTGTCTATCATCTTGAGAGGGACCATTAACGACCGCTTAAACTGGGCCTTTAACCTCTACGACCTGAACAAGGATGGCTGCATCACCAAAGATGTGAGTGTTCTTCTCTCTTTTTTTTTTCCATCTCAATTATTTAATCAGACTCACTCAGGTCATTAACCTTAGGTCTGTATTATGCAAAACAGTCTGCTACAATAATGATGTTTCCATTTACAAAGCTGATTTTGGACTGAATAATCATGTAATTTATTATCATTCCTCTATGGATAAACTTAATAAATGTTTTTTTCACAAAGATATCACAGATAAGATTGGCCTGTTTACATGTTTGGTGTGTTTATAGATTCTAATCTTAATGTTGTCTCATAAGATCTCAAATGATTTTGGTGCTTGGATCTGCACTAATGTATTCCCCATCACTCACAGTACTTTCTCTTTGCAGGAGATGCTGGACATCATGACGTCCATCTACGACATGATGGGGAAGTACACGTATCCCACTATGCAGGATGATGCCCCCAGAGAGCATGTAGAGAACTTTTTCCAGGTCAACAAACAAACAATTAGGAATTATTGCCAATGTGCAGTATTTCTTTTGCGATGATTAAATCTCTGGCTGCTGCTCTCCCCCACCCTCTCGCCCCCTTTCAGAAAATGGATCGAAATAAAGATGGAGTGGTTACAATAGAGGAATTCATTGAGTCGTGTAAAAAGGTAAAGCACGAATAGATAGCGAGCTAGACTGTCTGGGAATCGCTAATGTAATGAGATAGACAGACAAATAGATTGATAGCTTCATCTGAAAAATTGTGTTCTGTCCTTAGGATGAGAACATCATGCAGTCCATGCAGCTGTTTGACAATGTCATCTAAGGACCAGAAAGGGTGCTGGTCCCAGCGTTTGTGTGTGTGTGTGGGGGGGGGATAAATTAATCAGGGTTGGAGGATGAAGCGTGTGTGTGTATGCATGTGTGTGCATGTGTGAGTGGGTGTGTGTTGAGCTCCTCTGGATGGGAAGCAACAGTCCACGAAGAAGCAACCATGGAAGTCCACTCCTCATCAGGCAGTGTGGAGGAACACGGGGAAAAGAAGGCAAGCAGCGGGCTCACAGACACTAGCACAAACCCAACACACCCTCGCCCTCCCCACCAAGTTCTTCTATTCCTACTTCTTCTTCTTTTCCTGCTGGAGAGGGGTGGCACTCCAAGTGAGGATGCCAGCCCACCAAAACCTCATCACTGACTTGGTGCATGTGGGGCCGCTGCGAATTCAAAAGGAATGTGACGCACATACTCCTGGCGAGAGGAAATGCGGCATTCCTGGGAGATTCCAGGGTGTCTCGAAGATTCCAAGGCTCAAACTCGATCGGAACGGATTTCAATATCGCATGATGATGTCACTATATCCAACCATGACGTTATTTACAGAGATGCTCCAAAGTCCGCTTGCCCGTCTGCTGTTTCCCGGTCATCCACAGGTGCCTCACCCCCCCTTTGTGCAAAGTGCATGTGCAACAAGAATGACCGTGACGTCTCCATCTTGCCTATACGGAGGAATCGACTGGGAACAACACCCTTCTCCATTCAGGTGATTCTGCGACAATGACTTCTGGCCTTTCAAACCATATCCGTCTTAGCTGTAGGTGTCTCCTGACTATCATGCACCATAGTTGACAGACCACCCCAGTGGTTCTAGCCTTTAATGAAACATTTGTGGGGAGTTTAATAGACTGCAGGCTGTGTTTGTGAATTTGTGATCAGATGAGTCATATGATTATAGCAGGGTCTTAAAGCAAAAAAAAAAAAAATTCCACACTTTGAATACTCCTGAATTAGGCCACATTGTGAATTTAAAAAAAAAGTATGTTTAATTAGTGAATGAGCGAAAAACCTCAACATTTTCCAACACCACCCCTTCCCCATCTTGCTCCAATTTTCTCTGGAACACCAAAGAAAAAAATTTATGAGAGGAGACCCATTTCGTCTACATCTGAAGAAAGACCATGTTGGTAATTGGCAAGGACCAGTCAGAGACGTGATATGAGGTTATGTGATCTACTGGGGGTTTTTTTCTCTCCCAAATGTCTTTAATTTTTAAAAAAATATATATCAAATCCATGTGCACAAAGAAATTGAGAGGACAAAAGTGGACAATAGACAGCAATAATGATCACTTTTCTGTGACTGAAAGAATTCTAATCATAGTAAAATTCTGAATCCTAATAAACATTTCCAACCTTTTCGCATTAATTTGAATGTTTTTCCAACGAGTGTTTTAGCTCTGATTGGCCCTTGCCGCTCGCCAGCTCCCACAATCAAAGCTGTCCGTTCTTCGCATGTACTTGGTCTAGAATTTAAAAACAAAAAAATCTACTAGTCTGTTGTACCCATTTTTGTTAGCGCGCCTCTAAATAGTTAATTCTAAATATGTATATTTTGTACAGACAATAAAATTCACAATTACTATGCAAACTGGACTCTGGTTGTTTTAAGACTGTACATTTTATTGAAATAATTCAAGGAATAAAAGCAACATCTATCCATAATTTATCATCACTGTCAAGAAGTACATTATGATTTAAATAAACATTTTATACAGTAACAATTCCAAGAGCTTCGGCAGTTAAGTGATGGAGACACAAATATAACTTGATAATTGCATTCAAAGCATGTGCAAGTGGGTTCATAAACACAAATTCAGTCTTGACAGACAATCCAGTCAAACCAACATGAAATTGTGTGGCTGGAACACTAAATGCTGTAGTTGTGTTGTCTTATTTCCTCAAATAGTGGCCAAGGATGCCCTCCAAAGTTCACCTTTTATTCTATGATTGTTATTTTATAATAATTTTTCACACATTTTTAAAACAAGTTGATATGATTATTAAGGAGGGAGACTGAACCGAGGGAGACTGGGCAGAACAAATAGTAAGTCCTCACAGGAATGTTTACATGCTTTGCGAGCAACAGACTTTTTCAGCCATTAAGTCAAACCAATGGTGATGTGAAAACAACAGCGTCTAAGAATTGAACTGATTAATGTCCCTTTTTTTTCTCTGATAGGAAAAGAGATGGGCAAATTTGAGCGAGGCGTTTATTTGTGGATGACATCTGTCGTAGATGAAAATGGACATCCGCTATTTGAGGAAACACGATACCCTAGTTTGAATCGTTTTGAAGAAATGGCTCTAGATTGTGTGCATAGATGTTTCATTATTTGTCTTCTTGAGTGGCTTGTTTGAAAAGAAACCTGCTATTTCCCCAAGCTTCAGAAGTAGCAAATCCAGAATCCGTCCATCATTATTTAGGCATCTTCCGGAGCTCGGCCAGAACCCAAATGGCCAGCGAGAGCAGAGCCACGGATCCAGACTGGTGAGTCGCTGCCAGCGGAGTGGGCACGTAGAGTAAAAGGGTGCTAATCCCCAGTGCAACCTAAGGAACAAAGGCACAGATGAAAACGTTGCCGTTTGTCTAGCTATGTGCGGGCCTACCTGTCCGTATGCCATTGCTGTGAGGAGGCTGATGGCTATCTTAGCTCTCCTGGGCAGCAGCATCCTTCTGGAGAACAGATACAGCCCAGTGATGGCCGTCAAAGAGGAGACTGCCTGGAGGAAAAAAAAGAGATCAACATTTTGTGAGACAAGCAAGCAAACTTGATATCCTCCATGTGAGTAATATGACGTACTAAGATCCTGTGGTCGAACTGCACCGTCGTGGGGTTCTCAAAGAAGTTCTTGAGCGTGGGGGAGAAGGCCAGCAGGTCATCAGGGACCCAACGTTCACCCATCTTCGGGAAGGAGTTATACACTAAGCCGGCATCCAAACCGGCCACAAAAGCACCTGTAAAGAGTGAATGTTTTTTTTCAAGAGAAAACAGTGCACAACGTTTGTGGATTGTCTGAGCAAAATATAGTTGAAGAATGCAGAACCTAAAAATAGTTTCCATATTTATTTATATTTTTTTCAAATTTCAAATATCTTTTTAATGGTTTGTTTGTTGTTTTTACTTTTACATGCAAATATGCTTTACTCATCTCTAATATTGTTACAGTCAATAAGTTAATATTTTTCTCATTCAAATGATAAGCAATATTTATGGAGCGTGGGGGGGAGTACATTTCTCTCCAAAGCTGACCTGAAAGAGCTGTGAGGAAGACAAGTCCACCTGTTCCCTTGGCAAACCTCCGAAGCTGCATGAGGCGTTTGGTTTCTGCCAACTTGTGCAGAAGGACAAAACAGCAGTCAGTTATTCATAAATAAAAGCAGAGTGGTAGATGTACGTATTCAAGAGATTACCTTGTGGGCAGGCAGAAGTAGGTTAAGGCCGGTCCACAGACTGGCACAGTAAAGGAGTAAGGCAGAACCAAGGTGAGCGCTTAGTCGATACTGACTGACTCGCGGGATGTCATGTGACTCGGGCTTCTCCTCCAGACCACTTTTGACCATGTACCAACCCAACAGGCCCTGACAAAAGAGACACACACATGCACACACAATTTCTGTTAATGCATCTTTTAATGAAAGTGATTGCATGAAGTGCAACTCACCTGGAAAAAGACAAATCCACAAAGCCCAAGCACTTTCCCCTTCATGGAGCGAGTGAAGTAGCCTTTCCTCCAGAAGTACACAGTGGGGAGGATGTAGGCCAGTCCCACAAGCCTGCCCCACATACGATGACCCCACTCCATGTAGAAGATGAACTTAAACTCTGGTAGAGTCATGTTATGGTTCATTCTGTGAGGATAATGGATGGCACCCACATATTGTACATGTTTTATGAACTCAGTCTGGCACGTTTAAAATCCTTGATATTAACAGAAGAAAAAAAAATCTTACATCTTGAATTCGGGAAACTGCTGGTACTTGGAAAACTCTGCTTCCCACTCTGCCTGCGACTGTGGAGGTTTCATCTCTCGGACTAGATGCCAGTCAACCATAGACAGCCCGGATTCGGTTAGCCTGATTGATTAAATAGATTTTGGAAATTAATCATCAAAGGACAGAACCTTGACACACAGATGACAAGCATGTACATTGTTTTTACCGTGTGACACCACCAAGGACAACAGCACCAACAACAAGACCGCTGCAGCCAAGTAACCAGCGACCAACTATCCTGTTTGTGGCTGCATTGGGGACACTGACTACTGCTGATGGGGAGGACGAAGCCCCTGCCTCGGCTGTGATGGTGCTGTGGCCCCTTCTCACCAGCCACTGGCGGTACTGTGCACCCTGTCCATGACACACATGTAGGGTTATTCTTAAGATATCTGGATTTTACGAGTAAATAGCCTGAGTACATTTAACACCGAATTATTTCAAAAACTAGTATTTCTCACTTTGAATGTGACCTTTTTCCACTACACTTCTCGGCTAACTAGACTATAGCAATTAGCGCACAAGTATCATACTTACGTTACTGTGAATTCCTCCCCCGGTTCGTCTGCAACCATTTAATAAGGTTGTCCTTATCGAAGCTAGTAACATGATTTGACTCCTGATATATACCAAAGCTGAAGAAGCTTGCCACAGATGAAGATGTTATGAAAGCATTTAGCCAAGCATGTTGCAAAACGCCGGCTTGAACTTTCAACTCTCAACCCGTGACGTCACCAAACACAGCCTTTGTTTTTTCCTCAATCAATTTTATATAATGTGCAAATTATTTTTGTGTGAATATGTTTTAATTTTTGTGTTATTTGTACATAGTTTGTAGCAGTGTATTGTTAATATTAAATTGTGAAAGTAAATCGTGGGCACTTCCTGTTTCCGGTAAAAACACTCCCGGTGTGACGTTATGCAGCAGCGTGATAGTAAACAACCTGACCGCGTACGCATCATCGCAAAGTTAAGAAGTCAAACAGTTCAAGTAAAATACCCGGTTGTTCACTTGCAGGCCAAAGCGATATGTATGTTTTACTTTTGTATTTGATGTGCATGTTTTGTAAAGCTAAGTTTATATGTCTGTTTGTCTCACCAGTTCTACTGTCACAGTAAACATCAGTACCAAAGAAGTCTTGTCTCCTTTGTGAACGAACTGGCATAATTATGGCAGATGGCTTTCTCATGGAGGTGTGTGTGGACTCCGTGGAGTCTGCTGTCAATGCGGAGCGAGGAGGTTGGTAGTCATTAGTTGAGTGTGCTTCAAGCTAAGAAATAAACAACAATCACATGGCATTATTGGAAACCCGAGGACAGTACCACTGTCTCCACTTGAACGTGGAGATTAAAATTAAATCAGACAACATGAGTTTGTTACATAACAGTGCAGAGGTCATCAGTGGACGACATAATCCAAATATGCACGCAAGTGATAAGAAAGTACAGGGAATTGATTAAAAACTGGGTTGTATGTTGTGACCTCCTGAAATCTGTCATCTACTGGCAGGTGCTGGCCGACTTGAGCTATGTTGTAGTCTTATGGAAGGAGGGCTCACTCCCAGTCTTGGTGAGAACATTCTTTGGGGACATTAAATTGTCATTTGGCTATTAAATGTGCTCATTAATCTACACACACAGGCCTACTCCAGATTGTAAAAACATTGGTCAAAATCCCAGTCTATGTGATGATTCGTCCCCGTGGAGGTGATTTCCTTTACTCGGACCGGGAAGTGGAAGTGATGATGAAAGACGTGGAGGTGATGAAGAATCACGGGGCTGACGGATTTGTGCTGGGAGCCTTGACGGAAGATGGGCAGGTGGATGCACAGCTCTGTATGGACTTTCTGGGTAATGCAAACCTGTATAATTTGGAATATCTTCTAATTTATGATATATTACTAGCATCCATAGTCAGTTTGTGGATGAGATTAAACCTTTCCCAATTAAATTTGGGCAAGAAGCAGAGTATAACCTGGACTAGAGGCTTTGTCACTCATTCTTATATCTATGAGCAGTAGCGAAGTAGCGACCATCTCGAAAAAGGACCACCACAATACTGACATTAAAATTCAGTAGCATAGTAGCGTGCATCCAAAACTAGAGCAAGGGTTTTAATCATTAAAATAAATCAAAGATTATCAAAAAAATAAATAAAAATGAAGTTTTCATATTAAAATGTTCTCCTTTTCTCTCTAGCTGCTGCTCGTCCTTTACCTGTCACTTTCCACCGAGGTACTGTGCTCAAGCTTATTTCTCCTTCCATTTTTTTTTCCCATAGCACTGGGGCGGAAACCAAATATTGATTCATTGTTTTGTTTTTGGTTTCTTTTTGCATTCTCCAGCTTTTGACATGGTCTGTGATGAATCGGTTGCCCTGGAGACGCTGGTGTCGCTAGGTTTCCAGCGCGTGCTGACCAGTGGCTGTGAAAACTCTGCATTGGAGGGTCTCCCTCTCATTAAGCGTCTCGTAGAGCAAGTATGTATGAATTCATGCCCAGTGCACCCTCAAAGGGCTCATTGGTTGACCTTGAAAAGGAAAATAGAATGAATCTTTTACGGGGTCACACTCAGCCCTCATTTCATCAATTTTCTTTAGCGCTAGTCCATTTTAGGCTCACAGGTGAGCCTATCCCAGCTAGGTTCAGAGGCGTAGTTTTCCGAACAATATTTAGATAATCTTAGAGGTTCCGTTACACCATACCTGCATTTTAACTCGTAACTCTTCTCTTCCAGGCTAAAGGCAGAATTACCATCATGCCAGGTTAGTGTGAATATTTTTCTTCTCGAGTGTAAAAAGATAATGTAAGTTTAAAAATATGAAATCAAGTTTGATCTTTAATCTTTGTAATACAGGCGGTGGCATCACGGAGCGAAATCTCCAAAGAATTTTAGAGGGATCGGGCGCTCAAGAGTTCCACTGCTCTGCTCGCTCCAGCAGAGATTCCGCCATGAAATTCAGGTTAGAGAGGAATGAATTTTTTTTTAACTGATCATTTTACCAATGTCCTATTATCTGGTTTATCCCGTCAATTACAAAAGTGATTGATTTCTTTTGCCCTGCAGGAACAGAAGCGTGACAATGGGTGCTTCTCTCACGGTACCTGAGTACAGCCTGAAGGTGGCAGATGTGAGCAAAGTACGCACATTTAATGCAATAGCCCAAAATATCCTATGAATCAAAACTGGACAGTCATGACTGAAAACTAAATCAATACTTCCGAAGTTATTTATTCATCTTTTCATGTCCAATGTAAATTGATATTTTCCAAATATAATAAGAATTATAAATGCAATCGTAGTGTATATTTATTTGTTGAATGTCTCTTTTTGCTGGAATTTTAACAAAGTGCCAGACAACTGTAAGACAAGTTTCAAGTGGGAAAATAATGTATTTTTATTATTACATATTTTGTCAAAATGTTGCATGTCCAAATCCAAAATGTATTCATTCTCCATACAAATGTCATACAACGTTGATTAGAATATTCAATCACTGTTGGAAGTTTAACAGAAACGGATCTTCTAATTGTATTTCTCATGACAAAAGTCACGGGATTGTATAGTTTTTTTTTCAGATTTCAATTAAATTTGCTAATGCTTTAGACATTTGCTCCACATGTATCTATTTTATTTTGGGTTAGTGTTGGGGGGGTTCTGTCTAATACCTCTTAGTGTTATTGGTATTGGCCCATCATTTTTTCGTTCATTCATTATATTCACTCATATATGTTTTTGAGTAGTATAATAACTTAAAGTTAAAATATTTTTTATTTATAGTTTTGAATAAAGTAATTTAGAGTTAAATTTTTCTATTTTTGTGTTGCTCACACAACCAAATCACACAACCGCATGCAAGATGAGATACAGAGGAAAGAAGCAAGCAGTATTTTGCTTAATGGCACCTTGTCAGTAAAGCCCAAGGCCTTGGAGATGAGATCCTCAGCTTTTATGGCAAAGGTAAGTTTGAAAAGTTGACAGAAGTGCAAAGCAGTGAACTTTGTATATTATACTGAGCATGACAGTCCAATGAGAGTTATGAACTTGTTTTCTGCACCGACATTACGGATTGGTTCAGATGAAATGACTCAGAGAAGAGCAGAAGATATACTGTAGGATTGCTGTAGAAAAGTATCTTATTATGTTCAAATTAGGCCCAAAATGTTTTTCAGGACTTCATTAGCTAAATGCTCCAACATTACCCGATGTTTACAAAAATGTGGGATACTTTTAATATTATTTAACACTTAGTTCAAATAATTTAAATTCAGTACCATTTTAAAAATTCATTTATAGGTCTGTTTTGAAGCTTTTTGATCAAATTAAGGTTTGACTATAGAGTGTCTGAGGATCTGCTTTGCGTATTAATATCTCAGCATAGATCCTTTTCATGTTTGCAGCCAATAACAGTCACAAACATAGCCAATCAGCCACTAATACCTATAATTTGTAGAACCTTTTTCTGTTATATGACTGTACTTTGAGTTTTACATCATGTTTTCATTGAGGCTGCACATGTATCGTGAGTCAGCCGAGTGGTTGGCCATGTGACGTTACCAAATACATAATCATTAACCTCGGGTCCATCCTGATTTCTGCACAGTCACCCCTCGTATCTGCGTTCACATTTTACAGTGGCTCTCACGTGTGTATCATATAGTGCTGAGAATTTATTGTCCTCTCCAAAATGGATGGACACACACACACAGCAAGGCATCTGTCTTACATTAACTTACAAGAAAACATATGGAAGAACATGACGACCAAAGAGAAGTATGTGTATACTACCACAGCTTTTTGCTTCGCTCAAACAAAACAAAAACAAAGAAAATGATCTTTGCCAACATGAAATTTAAAAACAGAAAATCAATGCTTGGGCTAAACAGTCTTTCATTTTCTTAAGTGAGTTTGATTGCATGACTTCTTGAGTTTAATCTGATATGGCGACACTTCCTAAAATACTTTTTGTCGTGCAGAGAGGTGGGAAAGACAGGAAAAAGGGGGGCTTTAATGAGTTCATACCCCACCCTTTCCCTGAAAAACATTCCATTTTCAACTCTAGCACGCAGGGACACATCCCTCTCTCGCTCTCTCGCTCTCTCGCTCTCTCGCTCGCTCTCTTTCTCATTTGCTCTATCTTGCTTTTTTCATGCTGTTGTCTCTGTGATCAGTTGAACTTTAGACACAATTGTAAGGGGGGTCTGTGGACTGGTTGGAGCGAGTCGGATTCTCTCAGCGACTGGAGTTTTGTTAGTTTTGTCATCCGACCCAGCAAGAGGGTTGCTCATGTGTATATGTTTGAGGACCATTGGGAGGATAATCAACTGATGGGGTCATTCTTCTCGTGAATGTGTTTTTTTCATGTCCGCAAGTTTTGCCTTCACTATTGAAAGACTCATGGCTCAAAGTTCACCTCGGCGTCACATCCTGCAATTGTCATCTTGTGGGCGGAGGAGAGTAAGGAGCTCTTGAGAGAACACACTGGGAGCCAGGCATCAAAAGTTGACTGGGCTTCTAAAGTTCGCCGGAGGGCATCCCTGAGGACCATGTGCGCCGCCGTCCTGGAGGAATACTGTGGTTCTGTCTTCTGGGTGAGTTAAACTTTTTTTTAATGTCACTGTGACTGTCGACAATGCAGTAATCGTTATGTTCAGTTCAAAGATCTGGACAAACATCAACCATTAATGGTAACTGTAAATTGGAAAGTTTGTAAAACTGTAAATTGCGATCAATTGCATACACAAGTTGTTTAGTCGCCCACATATTAGACGCTAACCTAAATAAACATAGTAATAAAGCCCTCTCGGTGAGATTATCACTTGCAAAACAGTTTTAAGCACTTTAGGTGAAATTATCACTCGCAAAAGAATTTTAAGACCGCTTGTCAACATTATCACTTGCAAGGCTTGTATGACAGGGATGTTACAATTATACATTAAACATTACCTAATCTAAAAAGTCTCAATGATTGTTGCTTCTCAAAAATGAAATAGTTACTCATACTATACAGTAGTTCTTTTTAATCATAGAATCTCTTGGAAGCTTACCAGCATCACAAAACGGACTGTGTTCAACTTTGGTTGCACTGTATTTTTATAACGGTTACCGACAAATTTACAAACGCCATGAAGCATAACAAACACTTTAATCGGGCAGTTTCTAATCTAATTTTAAATAAATATTTTGCGCACAAAGCAAAGAACATTTCAGCAGAGTTTTTTGCATTTTCACCCTCAGGGTTTGCTAAAATATCAAAATATGTACTAAACACAATATTTTTTCAAAAATAAAACATATTACTTTATTCTCAAACATGAAAATTATTGTCTCTAAAATATGGGACTTTAAAGATATCTCTATATTTATTTAATTTTTTGAGCACATGATTACTTGTCTAAAAATACATTTCTATTTATATTTCTTAACAATTCAACTATTTTTTCCACGTGATTATGTGTTGCGGCATTGCGTTTGATGTGAGAGTTGCATGGCTTGTCATCAAAAACAAGATTCACCACAAAGGGAAGGTATTCCTGACTTAACTGGAACCATCGGATTTGCTTTGTTTCTATGATTTTTTTTTTTTACTAACACCTAATAGCCAAGATTGGGTCTTCAGTTGAAGCAGTAGCTCATTTTTATTCATACCGTGTTGCAGAATTCTTCATATTTAGAGAAAGAAGATCCAGATCTACCAGTATGTGTGGAGCAGACAGTACTGGTATGGATCCCACTGGGCTTCCTGTGGCTCTGTGCCCCGTGGCACCTGCTGGCTCTCTGCAGGAGAACAAAGGACTCAAGATACATGTCCAAACTCTACATCTGCAAACAGGTAACACAACACAGTCACTACTTAAAAAAAAAAAAAACTTGCGCCCCCAGTCCAGATCTTACCATAATCATGCAGTAAATGAAAAGCTAAATAATTTTAATCCAGTAGCGCAAAGAAGAAAACAAAGTCATCCTTTTGTATTATGCCTTTTCTCAGGTTGTTGCTTCACTGCTGTTCCTGACTGCCATAGCAGGCTTGGCCATCACTTTGGGAGAGGACTTTGGTCCGAGCCAAGACACACCTCCGTCAGAAAAGAATCATGCTGTGTACTACGCCAACCCCATCATTTATGCTGTGTCATGGGTATGTTTAGTAATATTGCCCAACTCTGGCTTTTATCTGAGAAAGATGATTTGTGCTTACATTATGTTATTTGTTTAGGTCATGGTGATACTGTGTCAAGAAGGGTTAAGACAAAGTGGATCAATAGATTCCGCCACTCTCTTCCTCTTTTGGTTGCTTGTGGTTCTGTGTGATGTTTTCCATCTGCAGACCAACATACGAGCAGCACTCAGACAGGTAAGAATTGACAAACTGTAAGCACAAATGGTCATCAGTCATTGTTGGTCAAATCCAGTTGTTAAACTTCATATTGACCACCAGGGAGAAATTGATGACCTTCCTCGATTCTGCCTTGTCTGCATCTCATTTGGCCTGGAAGTCATAGCACTCATCCTCTCAGGTTTGGCAGACATCTCTCCAGAAACCAGAGAAATTGTGAAAAAGGTATATGATTGGTGAATGTTTGCATTTTTTTTTTGCCTTACACACTTTTATTTTTTTGCCTTACACTAATACTGACTTTCCTTAACAGAATCCAGAGGCCGGTGCACCATTTTTGAACAGAATCACATTCAACTGGTTTAACAGGTAATCCGGCATAAGTACGCACAGATTTTACACTATATTAATGTGCAAACGTCTCAAGGCCATCATGATGTGTTCTTTTAGCAATTCTGTAATGACCATATACAGTATATTGGCAATTAATTAATTACCAGATTACAGTAATAAAACACAATAAAAATACAATTAGAAAAGTCCAGAAACTGCATGATAACCACTTTGTGCCTTAATTAACTGTCTCTCTGACATAATAAATCCATGCCTCAATAAATCACCAGGTACATTATCAACTTAAAGTAGGTTTGTCCCTTTGGCCCTTTTAACACTTAGTAGATGACTTGAAGAAATAAACGCCTCACCTCGATGTCGTGCTTATTTTATGTTTCCCTCCTCCAACACACTCGTTTCAAATGCCCCAGCCCACTATTTGAAGAAATAGTAGTCGACAATAAAAAGTTATTCAAATAGGGAAGCTGGTGACCCAAGACATTTGCACATTACTGTACATCATGAACACAAACCCATCTTGCCTTTCATTCCTCAGTATGGCACTCAAAGGGTACAGGCAGTCCTTGGTTCAGGAAGACATGTGGTCCCTAAATGAGGAGGACACCACGGGTTACATCAGCCAGCACTTTGAACACTTCACGCAGATCGAGTTTGCCGCAGCTCGGCATCGCTACCAGAAAAAAAGAAACAAGAAATCCCATAATGAAACTTTACAAAATGGACTCGCCAGTGGCCTGGGGAAAGGCGTTAGTCAGGACATCTTAATGGTGAGAAAAATCACGCACAGTACCTTGCTTGACGTTGTCGATTTTTCTCGCACTCCAAATTGATTTCATTTATTGATCCTGCGCGTGCAGCCATATTCGTTGTTTTGTGAGTTTGTACTGCCATTATTTTCCTTTAGGAGGAAAGAGGCAAGAAAGACAAAAAAGAAAAGAAAAGCAAGAAAAAGAAAGAAGAAGAAAACTATCCCACCTCATGGCTCATACCCACTATTTACAAGACATTTAAAGGAATTTTACTCGAGTCGGCCCTCTTCAAACTTCTGCAAGACCTTTTATCTTTTGTCAGTCCTCAGCTGCTGAAGTAAGTCCACGTCTAAATGACTATATCTATTAACAATTCAGAAGTATTTACTATATATTTTAGGAGAAACCTCGGCGGTCATTGTGATGCATATGTCACCTTTTTTCTGTGTCCTCCCAGGTTGATGATCACTTTCACTCAAGACAAAAGCATCCATGCATGGGAAGGTTATCTTTATGCAGTGTTGCTTCTGGTGGTGGCCCTTCTGCAGTCTCTCTTTCTGCAGCAGTACTTCCAGCGTTGCTTTGTGCTCGGAATGAAGGTCCGGACTGCTATTATGGCTGCTGTTTACAAAAAGGTACATATAAAAACTGGTCGATATACATTTTTTATCAACAACTGCATGTAAGTATCTCTTTAAATCATGCATGCCAATATAAACACATCTGACTCATTGTTTCAAAATGTGTACATGGTATTTCGGACACCAGAAATTCTGAATATTTGCGACTTGAAGTTCATTATTTATGGCATACAAATTAGCAAACAAAAATAAATGAAAAGAAACCCCACTAATATCCAGAATTGTCACATTTCTCTCAAGGCATTGGTGGTGTCTAATGACACGCGTAAAGAGTCCACGGTCGGCGAAACAGTGAACCTGATGTCTGCCGATGCCCAGCGCTTCAATGACGTGACGAACTTTATCCACCTGCTGTGGTCCTGCCCCCTGCAGATCGTCTTGTCCATTGTGTTCCTTTGGCAGGAGCTCGGACCTTCTGTGTTGGCTGGACTTTTAGTTATGGTTCTCATGGTGCCAATTAATGGACTTCTGGCCAACAAGGCTAGAAAATTCCAGGTAATAAACACACATACGGAGCAGTTGGCATCATTATGTAGATGTACTTCATTCGTCGTTGCAGTCGTCTTTTCTTACCTTAACTACTGTCCCCTCTGATTTACATCATCTCCTTTCAGATTGAGAACATGAAATTCAAAGACAAGAGATTGAAAATAATGAATGAAATACTCAACGGCATGAAGGTGAGCTTCTTTTGTCTTCACTGAATTCATGGACTCAGAATCAGTGGCAATACTTTCATCATCACATTTTGAGGCAAGGAGAGTTTTATCCAAAAGGGATATAAGTGCACACAGAGGAAGTATTTTAAAAGGCTGGCCAACGACAGGAAGTAACTAAGAAGAAAAAATAAGCACACAGAATTAAACAGGAGATCCAAAAACAATAGGTACATTGTCAGATCCTTAGATCAAAACCTTCTGAGCTTCTGAGGCGCTTAACCCGGAGGACCTTCTTTTGTGCAACCACCACATGTGGCATTGCTCAGTCGAAGAACTCAAAAGGTTTTCTGTGTCCTTGAGGGGAGAGGAAAGCTTTCTTCAAACAAGACCATTTTTTTCTACATTCCTTTGAGGGCCATATCGGAGTTCTGAAAAAAATATGATGCCACTAAGAAACAAATGTTTTATTGTAAATAAAACCTGAGAGATTCTCCACTTCTTGTGTCCTAATTAATTCCCTCTTTTGTTCTCTTGTCAGATTCTAAAGCTGTATGCATGGGAGCCATCATTCCAAGCTCAGGTTCAAGACATCAGAGGCCAAGAACTCAACGTCATGAAGAAGTTTGCTTACCTCACATCTGTCTCCACATTCATTTTCACCAGTGCTCCAGCTGTGGTCAGTCTTGTCAATGAGTCACATATCACAAGAGGAACAAAAGAATGTTGTGTCAACTTCTCACACACTGGCCATCTCTGTGTGTACCAGGTGTCTTTGGCCACCTTTGGGGTGTTTGTGGTCGTGAGTTCAGACAACGTGTTGACCGCTGAAAAAGCCTTCACTTCTATCTCTCTCTTCAACCTCCTTCGATTCCCTCTGGCCATGCTCCCCATGCTCATCGCTGCCATTGTGCAAGTAAGGGCACAAAGTCACATGACACATTCAGACATAATGTATCTGTCCTTAAAGGCTCATTTTGTTTTTTCTGTCTTTTCGCAATGTAGATGGGGGTGTCCAGAAAGCGTCTTGAAAAGTTTTTGGGAGGCGAAGACCTTGATAGTGATGTAGTGCGCCATGACCCCAGCTTCAGTATGTCCATGCTTTTCTAGTACAACCTTCATCTTGGCATATGTGCAATAAATCTATCCTGTGTGGCTTTTAGGTTCTGCTGTTAATGTTTCTGATGGTTCCTTTTCGTGGGAAAAAGATGGCGAGCCCCAACTTAAAAAGTATACGTTCTGCATTAAAAACATCCACACCACGCACTTACTGCTCGAGTTTTGAATGAACTTTCTGGTCTTGCGTTTATATTCCAGTGTGAGTTTAGACATCCAGCCAGGTCGGCTGGTCGCAGTCGTGGGAGCTGTCGGCTCGGGAAAGTCCTCTCTGGTGTCGGCCATTTTGGGAGAAATGCATAGCACCAAAGGCTTCATCAACCTTCAGGTGACATCTTCAGTATTTGCTTAAAACAATCCCTGTACAGGGCGAGTTTCAGTTCTTCAATATTTATTAGGAAAAGTGAGAACATTTCTGAGTGAAGACGAGATATTTTCAAAAAAATCGAACCATTTATTGAATCTTCTTTTCCAGGGTTCACTTGCCTTTGTACCACAGCAAGCATGGATCCAAAATGCCACCCTGAGGGATAACATATTGTTTGGCTCTCCCCTTGAGGAGAAGCGATATCAGGAGGTGATCCAGACCTGTGCTCTTGGTCCAGATCTAGAGCTTCTCCCTGGCGGTGACATGACTGAGATTGGGGAGAAAGTAAGAGGAGCGTTCAAGGAGTCACAAATAAAAAGAATGTGTTTTTTTCTGCTCTCTGTTTGTGCATGACCTGTGTACATATTTGGTATGTGTTCACTGAGTTAAATATTCGTGGAGGCTCTCAAAGGTCATCTAAAAAGTGACTTTTTAAAATGTATTTGCTTTATTTTGTTGTATTGTTCTTCTTTTCTTTAGGGCATTAACCTCTCAGGGGGTCAGAAGCAGCGTGTGAGCTTGGCCAGGGCGGCGTACAGTCAGGCAGACATTTATCTGCTGGATGACCCCTTGTCTGCTGTGGACTCTCATGTGGGGAAGCATCTTTTTGAAAAAGTGATCGGACCTAATGGAATACTTAAAAAAAAGGTCTGTCCATGCATCTTTTGCAGCTTTGAACATCAATGACAGACTTAACCAGAGATATTGGATTGAAGCCATTATAGTTTATAATTTCTACTTTTTACTCTAAATCATCTGCTTAAACCCTGTGTGTGGTTTTGTTTGTGCAGACGCGTATTCTAGTGACTCATGGAGTGAGCTTCCTGCCTCATGTGGATGAAATTGTAGTCCTGGTTGACGGAGTGGTTTCTGAGGTTGGATCCTACAACAGCCTCCGTGCTAGCAAAGGCGCCTTTTCCGAATTTTTGGACACGTATGCCAAAGAGCACAATAATAATAAAAATTCCACCAAGTCTGAGTCGGGTAATTCATTTTTTCCACCACAGTATAATGCCTGAGCTAAATTTGTTTAGTCACATACTATCAATATCTCTCTGCATTAGAAAAATATTTAGATTGCAAGCTACAAAGAGTGATCAATTTAGTTTGTACTTGTTTTAACAATTAAATTTGATGAGAGTGCTAAAAGTGAAATAATAAACAACCCTTGTATGCATTGTAAACTAATGTGCCCCTCTTGTACAGAGCCTGGCCATGGTGTTGGAGATGAGGACTTGATCCCAGAAGGAGATGACACCCAACCAGACTCCCCATTAGAAGACACTGTAACGACGGCTTTGAAGAGGGGAAACAGCATCCGCCGTAGCCAGCGCAACAGCAGGTATGGAATTACTGTGGGGAAGTGGGTGACAAAATTCATGAACGTAAGACATCTTTGTTTTGTTGTAGTTTTAGAGCAGGAAGAAACGGCTCTATAAGGAAATCGCAAAATGAGGAAGAAAAAAAGAAAGGCCAAAGGCTAATCGAGAAGGAAGCTATGGAGACAGGACATGTAGGTTTTGCAGTCAACTTAATGACAGAAATAAAGCAAGAAATGACATCATGTATATCTAACAGCATTCCTCTTTAACCTCCAGGTGAAAATTTCAGTCTACCTCGAGTACCTGAGGTCCATGGGCTGGGGATATACTACAACAGTTTTCCTAGTGTACTTCATCCAGAACATTGCATTCATTGGCCAGAATATCTGGCTCAGTGACTGGACTAATGATGCGGTGGAGTACTACAACATGACATACCCTGCAGAAAAGAGAGACACCAGGGTGGGAGTGTTTGGCGCTCTGGGAGTGGCTCAGGGTAAGCGTTACGAGTACAATGAATGAATTTCAAATGCTTGTTGCATGCTGCAATCTTTTATATTCATATGAAACTCTTTCTATGGCAGGCCTCTTAATATTCCTCGGGACTCTGTTACTGGCCAATGCCTCCATTGGAGCCTCTCGAATCCTGCATTCAAGACTGCTGGAAAACATACTTCGTGCACCAATGGTCTTCTTTGACACCACGCCCATTGGTAGGGTGGTCAACCGCTTTGCAAAGGTCAGATTTAATCCAAAGTAACCAAACGCTTGTATTAATTACGTTTGTCCTCCCAAAATATACACATTACCTCTATATTTGTCCAATAGGATATATTTACAATTGATGAAGCCATCCCACAGTCCGTCCGCTCTTGGATGCTGTGTCTGTTGGGGGTACTGGGGACCCTTTTCGTCATCTGTCTGGCCACTCCCTTCTTCACTGTTGTCATCATTCCCTTGGCTTTGGTTTACTTCTTTGTCCAGGTGAGATGTACAAATGTATCCAGAAACATTCATCTATCTATCCATCCATCTTTTACCGCTTATTTTTTTACCATCACATATTTTTATTGGTATTATTAGTTTGATATTATCTCTTCACTTGACATCTTCATCCAGCGCTTCTACGTCGCGACATCAAGACAGCTTCGTCGGCTGGACTCAGTGTCTCGTTCTCCCATTTACTCCCACTTTGGCGAGACCGTGTCAGGCCTCTCTGTGATAAGAGCTTACGGCCATCAAGAAAGGTTCCTTCAGCACAATGAAGCCACCATGGATGAAAACCTGAAGACCGTCTACCCGTGGATTGTATCAAACAGGTCAGAGAGTTAAATGACTCACGATCGCACTGATGGGGTCATTAAATGAAGAGGGTCTGTTTTGTGTTTGTTCCATGTACAGATGGCTGGCAATTCGTTTGGAATCTCTCGGGAATCTGGTGGTGTTTTTTGCTGCTCTGCTTGCAGTTATTTCCAGAGATACTCTAGACAGCGGCCTGGTTGGACTCTCTATATCCTACGCCCTGAATGTGAGTCATGCTGTGACAATGGTAGTTATTGGACCAGGCTATTGTGATGTGAATTCTGTTTTTGATGTGGGATTTGTAGGTAACGCAAACCCTGAACTGGCTTGTTCGGATGACGTCGGAGCTAGAGACCAATATTGTCGCCGTGGAGAGAGTGAGTGAATACAGCGTCATTGAAAATGAGGTATGTCAATATAAAAATACTTACACTGACGATATCACTTAAATGCAGAAAGCATCCACACTATAATGCAATATTACAGTGCTCATCTGTGTCATGTTCATAATTTGTAGTACAGTAGTTCAGCTTTCTTTAGTAATGCCACCCCCCATGTTGCGGTGACCCCGCCATAGCCGCCACTGACCCTGTCGTCATGATACAAAATATTAAGTTTCAATGATTATTTCATATTAAGCACTTTTATTCTGTGTTATTTAATAGGCCAAGTGGGTGACTAACACTCGGCCAGCAGACAACTGGCCTGATGCAGGACGACTGCAATTTGAAAACTACAAGGTCCGTTATCGACCCGGTTTGGATCTGGTGCTGCATGGCATCTCCTGCGATATTGGCTCCACTGAGAAGGTTTGGTGTGGATTTAATTTTGAACACAGTTTTTATCTGGATTTACTCAATCACATTGTATTTACTCAAAGCTTTATTTGCATTCAGATTGGTATTGTGGGACGCACGGGAGCTGGGAAATCCAGCTTGACCAACTGTTTGTTCCGAATCATTGAAGCTGCTGAGGGTCGAATCCTTATAGATGGTGTTGATATTTCTAAAATAGGTCTACATGACCTAAGAAACAACCTCACTATCATACCACAGGTACACACAAATGCAAGATGATGCCATAAAATGGCTCCAAATACAAATACTGATCAGTTTGACCCTGTGCAGGATCCAGTGTTGTTCTCTGGAACCTTGAGGATGAACCTGGATCCCTTTGACAGATCCAGTGATGAGGACCTCTGGAAAGTATTGGAGCTTTCCCATCTTAAGGAGTATGTGGCTGGGCTGCAGGAGGGATTGCATCATGAGGTTGCAGAAGGAGGAGAGAACCTTAGGTGGGTGGTGCGAGCAGAGCTCACATGGATTTACTAGTTCTTCTAGTTATCCTTAAATTCCAGTGATACAGATGTTTGTATCAGCTCGACTACTAACGTGCATTTGTGTGCCACACCTCTACACAGTGTTGGACAGAGGCAGCTGCTGTGTCTGGCCCGGGCGCTGCTTAGGAAGTCCCGCATATTAATCCTGGATGAGGCTACAGCAGCTGTGGACCTGGAGACGGACAACCTGATCCAAAAGACCATCAGGAAAGAGTTTGCGCACTGCACCGTTCTCACCATCGCCCACCGCCTGCACAGCATCATGGATAGCTCGAGGTTGGTTCTTTTCTGTTTTGCTTACTCTGCATGTGTCCCAGCTTTATGAAAATTAATTATTGTCCTCCATGTCCACAGAGTGATGGTGCTCGATGCTGGCAGGATAGTGGAGTTTGATTCTCCAAATAATCTGTTTGAAAAACAAGGTCATTTCTATGCCATGGCAAAGGATTCTGGGATAACACAAGAAGAGATTACAAGTCTATGATTGTAATGTTGTTGTTTTTTATCAAGGTGTTGCTTAAATTAGTTTGATTTTTAAAGGTTGTCATGTGAATTGACAAAGGTTTTTTGTATTTATCATAAACACAATTAGACTTGTAAATAATTTTGTATATATACAGGCAAATATAAATAAATGTTTTTCTCAGAGTCTGCTGTTATTTTCAATGAAATCTTGCCAAATGTTTTTTCTGATTTTTGTTTTCTGTCATTCCTCAGAAGACATATTCTATTACATTGGGCTTTCAGTTAAAATAAAAGTGTATCTGATAAGGATGAAAATTATGCAAAATTGATAGACGCAACCTAAAATACAAACGTTGACATATTTTGCACCTATCCAATCAGCGGCCGCGTTTCTGACGTCATAACATTGTGGCCAATCAGAAATCAAAAGGCAGAACTAAAAACAAAACAGCGGAAGATTCAAATTGAAGATGGCGGCTGAAGACAGTATTCAAAATACACAGGAGCTGAAAAGGTACCAACTCAAAAATCGATGTTACTTCAGAAAGAAAAAAATGTGTAGTTTAACGTATTTTTGAATGCGGGTACCTTTACGTTTGTCTGATCGTGTTGAATTCTTGATATTCTGTTGTGAGCTAACAATGCTATGTAGCCTTGTTTTATAATGCTGCTTTACTGCTGACGAACCGTTTGGACAAATCTTGAGTAATTTTTGCACAATTTCACTTAAACTTGTTTTTCCCCTCCACGCATGGGGACAAGATGCGGTGTATTTACAAGCATGGAAACATCAAACATGTGCCAGCCCGTCATCTTCGACCCGGACTTCTTTGTCGAGAGGCTGAAACATGAACATCCGCAGATCTTTACAGATCTGATCTTGTCACATGTCACACGACTCATCGACCTCCCTGGTGATGAGTTTGCACAGCTCACTGGTGACTCTGAGCCCAGGGTGCCTTCCTCTACTGGCTTCCTCCGCTCGTTAAACTTCCTAAAACGAAAAGGTGATTTATTTATTTTTAATCCTCAATCCATATGCTGATGTGACTTTATTTAAATTACACTCTTATTATCAGTCTCCTACTGTATAAGAGCTGAGCATTGAATTTGGGATGCAAAAGTACCCCAGAGCATGGCGAACCCCTGGGGGGGATCTCCTCATTGCACAGCACTAACATGTATGGAATGTCCTGATTGCATATTTTAGTCCTGGCTCAAGTCACTTGATTTTGATTATCTGCAGATATACAATCCAGATCAGATTAATCAGCACTATTTTTTGGGTGGAACAGCAACCACATTTACCGTAATGTTTTTCTACCCCCCCAGAGAAAGGTGCAATTTTCGGTGCGCCCTTGACTGAAGAAGGGATAGCGCAGATCTATCAACTGATTGAGTACCTGAGCAAAAGTGAGTGTTACTTCACTTGCACATTATTTTGTGATGCTGTCAGATTTTATATGTATGTCTTGGCTTGTAAAGGTTGGCAAGTACTGCTCATGTCCTGGGTGTCCAACTACAGTATATAGTACTTAGAAATAAATGTCATCTGTTAGTGATCGAGAAAATGTCAAGAACACTCTGAATGTGTTAGCAGGGATTATATAATGTGGCATTACCATTACCTCTGTTTACTGCTCAGTCAACCTCTGCCTTTTGAATTTTGTGACAACCCCACTGTTGCCTGCTAGCCTTGAATTAGCATGACATCTTCTTGATTTATTTTTGGAAAGCCGATGACGTATTTGCACAAAAGTGGACACTGGGCCCCGATGCTGCCGTCAATAATTCATTACGAAGCACTTTGCCTCAGCACGCGTGCTCTCATTTCACGTTTCATTCACTCCGTCTCTCACTGTGTCCACTTGCTGACATCATGTTTTTGCCTTTGGGGCTTTTCTCCCAGATCTTCATATGGAGGGACTGTTCCGCGTGCCTGGCCACAGCCTCCGACAGGCCGCACTGAGGGAGATGCTGAATGCAGGGGCAGAAATAGACCTCGAGACGGGAGACTTCCACCCCAACGATGCCGCCTCGCTGCTCAAAGCCTACCTGGGAGAATTGCCTGAGCCCCTGCTAATGCACAGACATTATCATGTCCACCTTAAAATTGGAGGTGGCTATCATTTCATGTCTCAAAACCAAATATTGTTTCTTGACTTGTATATGACATATACCTTGGTTTCTAACGTCCACAGAGCTAACTCTTTTTGATGAGAAAGGAGATAAAAGTAAGACACCAGACAAGGAACGGCAGGTGGAAGCCTATCAGTTGCTTTTCATGCTGCTGCCACCAGTCAACCGCAGTCTGTTGAAGCTCCTGTTGGACCTCCTCTATCACACCGCACGCAACCAGCACGTCAATAAGATGTCTGCTATCAATCTAGCAACCATGTTTGCGCCACAAATTATCTGGCCCAAAAATGTACGGATCATTTAGTTTCCTTTTACATTCCATGAAACCCATTATTTCGTTCATTTCTTGGAATTTCTCCCTGTCTTGTTTTGCAGGTGATGGCAAGTGAACTTCAGGAACACATTGAGAAGCTAAACAATGGCATCGCATTTCTCATCAGGCACTCTCAAAAGCTTTTCAAGGTAAACTAGCACAGAAAACTGTCCTGTCTAGAATGGAATCAGTCCTGTAAACTTGAGTATTACGAGGGAATGTGGAAAAAAATACAATGGGGAATGTCAAAACGGAATTCATAAAGAATCTGAATATTAAGATGAGTAGTTACTGTCATTGAGTGTCCGTGTGATCGTGTCAATTTGACACGTAACAGTCCTCAACATTCTATTAACATTTACTATACTTTCATTGAAGGCCCCTCCATACATCAAAGAATACGCACATATGTACTTCACCAGATCTAAAACTCTTCACTCAAAGGTAAGCATTTTTTCCTATATTTTTTCTTTGAGTTGAGTTAAAATCTTTCCTCGACGTACTATTGTTTATTTTCTGCAAGCAGTATTGTGTTAAAATCTTTCCTCAACTAACCATTGTGTTTATTTTCTGCATGTGTTCCATCTAGTTATGAGTTTTGGGTTTCATTGTGTAGTTAAGATCAGCTTTGATTGGTATGACTTTGACATTGAAATCTTGAGTGAAATAGACCTGCTTATTCTAGGATGACCTAACGCTTGTCTCGGAGACCAAAGAGCCGCCGGCTGTGCCCAGGTCTACATTTATTGTTTCTCCTTACGCGAGAAAGATCTGTGGCAACAGCTCGACAAAGTCCACAGATACTGGGACATACACTGAATCAGCTCTGCAGGAACTTTACCAGCAAGTCAACAACATGCCCAACTCTGCCAAGAAGAAGAAACTCATCAGGCAGGTCAGTGTACCAACGAGATATCGACGAAATGAGATGAGACGCATCTTCCAACTGAGCAGGCTAACGCGTCATATTTGTGTGCGTTTAGTTTGAGAAGCAGCCATTTGTGACCACACCCTCAGCGGATCCCCGCTCGCCATTCAGCAGGAAACACTGGCGATCTCGCTCTTTGGGTGCAATAATTAAGGTTTGTTGACGTTAATTTCTGGTATGTATATATATATATATATATATTGAGGTTGTTTTCTAATTTGAGCAATTGTTTGGAGCAAACGTTAGTTTCTCCTGGTAATTATTATTTTAATTATTAATTCTAGTAAATCTAACAGTTTTGTTTGTCAAAACAGAAGAAAGTATTGGGAAGCCAAGTATCAATAGGCAAGGAAAATGGCAAAGTGCAGAGGCCGACAGCCAGCTGCTCTGATGACACAGACAGTGGAGGGGTGAGTCTTTGTCTCCACTATGAGTGTTGTTATTGTATAGCTCTTGTATACTGCCAATGATTTTTGTTCTTATCTAAAAAAAATTGTGGCTTTCAAATCATGTTTTCCCTTTCTCTCTTGAATTTCCTTTAGGTTGTACTTTCAGTGAGGAAACTTCCCATCTAGTTGTTCGGTACCTTTTTTAATCTGAAGGTTTGTTATGTGTCAAAGAGGAGGCTGTCAGATTTTTTTTGTGTGTGTTTGTCAGAGACTGGGTTTGTTGATCTCAGCAGTGAGGGTGCTGCACTCTATTTGAGTCTGTCCTTTTGCAAATGGTTAAAAAAAATAAGTGAATGAATGGCCACTGATGTTTTATTATTATTGTTTGTTTTTGTTACATTTATTTTTTATTCATTGACAGGGACCATTTCACAGAAATGTTGAGTTTAGAAGCTCATAGATGTGCCTTAAAATCAATCATTGCAATTTCTATTTAACACAATTTTTTTGTGCAATTCTCTTTTTTAGGTCTTCCAAACTTGATAAAATGCTATAATTTAACTTAAATAGTGTTTTTCAGTAATGCGAACTTGAGATATGAGGTCCAAAGGTCAGTTTCTATACATTTTTTATTTCTGTCTGGGAATTTGGGATTTTTTTTCCTGTGGTATGTTTTTTTTTTTACATTTTTTGGAGTTTACTGCTGTCCCTCAAATGTGTCTTTGTGCTCTTTTGAGTAAATTTAGTCAGTTCTGCTTTTTTTGTAGTTTTCATCTGCATGCATACTGAATAAGCTGTGAAAAACGTTTGACCCCTTTTTGTATTTCTGACTGAGGGCAAATGAAGCAGTTTGTCGAAGTTGTTAGTGAAGTTCTTTCTGTGAGGGTCTTGAGCCACTGTTGTGTAAAGTTCTTCTCATATCAGTTGTGATTTTTTCCAGTTCCAAGGCCACTCTGCCAAGCTGTTACAATACAAACATGATGTGACAAAGTCACCTAAATAGTCTGTGTTGACTGGTGGTGTTAATACTACTGTGAAATCCAACCAAGGACTTATTAAAAGACCTAAAACGTATTCAGTTTCTTTATTTTCCATTTCAAGCAATCGCCTGCGTTTCTTACTATGGCCAACAGGTAGCGCTGTTTAGTTATAAATATATAGCCTTCAGTCATTTGGATTTAGAACCAAACTGATGCGTTTTTTTAAAATAGATCCTAACATATGCTTCCTAAAAAAAGTAGTATACACATTTAGATAAATACAACCATCATCTTTTCTGTGCAAGCTGTATAATTTCCTATTTTAGGAAGCATCCATAGAGTAAATTTTAGTGAGTCAGTGTATCCACTGCAGTCAATAAGATTGACGAGGACATGGTGATGACTTAATACAGCAGCAAATAAAAAATAAAGAAATCCCAGCCTAAATAAACATGAGCAACAAATAGAAATAATGACAAGGATGCAAAAAAGCTTGACCTTTAACTTTTACCAAAGTCTTAGCAGTTTGCAATAAATTATTTGAAGGTGTGTGGGTGGATGCAGTAGGCATGTCATTATGTTATCCATCAATGCATGTTTGGTATTGTAAGTACATGTTGTAAATACTGGTGAAAATGGCATAATTTTCTCATGCACTGTAAAGATGTGTCCATAATGGGAACATGACTGTATTGGTTTTGTATGTGATTTAGTTAACCATCTATCAAAATCTGTCTTTAAATGAGTCAAAAAAACTGATATGATAACAATATGTCAATGTCAAGTGTGTGTCTTCTCGATTTGTGTGGACAGCCACAGTGTAAATAGTGAGTTGATGCGATTGCATTGTTTTGGCATCCTTTTCTCTTGTCATGAATAACTGAAACTAAGTTGCATTTAACTTTTAAACATGTTTTTAGCTTTAAAAAGATGTCAAACTTTTATTTATTTTATCTAGTCACAAATAAATGAAATGTGAATATTTGTTTTGTACATATGCAATAATATTCCGTTATCTTTTTTATCTACTGTATTGCTCCTGCAAGTTAAATAAGGCCTTCTGTTTTGTATCTTCTCCCTTTTCTAGTCTAATTAGAAATTACTGGCATGTCCCCCCCACAACCTTGAGAGTACCAGAATATTTCCTGTGTTTTTTTTGTAAGCATTCCTAAAATGGAATGATGCCCCCCCCCCCCCCCCCCCCCACACACACACACACACACACATACCCATTACCACTAAACAACCCTCCGTCCCCTCTTTAATTAAGGAAGATCTACATCGTGCCGACACTTTTACTGAGACAAATGGTCTCCCTCTCCTGACAGAAGTATCCATAAGTACACCTGCATGTGCACATATGCTTTTCTCCAACTTTGTTCATGCATCTGCCAATGAATGAGATTCTTTGGGCCGTGTTTATGTTAGGAGAGATACACCCTGTAGCAAAATCCCTCTGTGGATTTAAAGTGTCCCGAGGTGAACCATAAGCACAGCACTGACTAGAGACAGCTGTGTTGTTTATTGACATTTTACCATAAGTTAAAGGGAGGTCAATTAAGTTAATAAATACTGAACAATTGCCAGTAAGACAAGAATTCTTTCCAAAGTTGCCTGGCAGCAATCAGGTCTGATCAAGTCCAGTAAACTACTAATACACAAGTTGATATGTCTAATAATCAGTCACCAAAATTGGATCTGGCTGCAAAACGATGTAAAGAGTCTCCAACTATGCTCTGACTCACATTTTGGCTGCCTGGGTGAAACAGAGATAGACTACACTACAGAGTGCTCTACACAAGCCTCAAGCAAAATTGTTTTGGAATTGTTTCCTCTTATTTTCTTCCCAAATGTGCAGCGTGAACATTTCTCTTTGCGCGTCTGTCAGAAACTCCCAGTAATGAGACGTTCCGAGCCCAAATCCACATGTAGAGTCCCTCGAAATGCAAATTAATATAAAGATAGAAGAGTCGGAATGATGCGTTGAGAGTAAATGGCAGTCTTTTGCTTGAAAGTAATATTCAGTAAGTAATAGTCCACATATGCTTTGTTTCTTAAACTTCTTCCACTTTAAATGCCGTGCCAATCTACATCCTTAAATCTCATCAACGGAGCAGGTTGTAGCTACCACTCGTTCGTTTATCGTGCGACATCATCTCTCAAATGACTATTTGCACATGTGGCTACACTTGAGATACACACAGTCATTTTCTTAGACTCTGAGGGGCTGTGGTGTTGATTCCATTCATCCCTGCTGGATTCACCTTTGTTACATGGACGCAATTACAGCCACACACACACACAAAGCCCGAGCTCCCCTGCACAGCCCCTTCAGGCAGAGGTTATGCAGTGTCATGCAGGTTAGGTGCCGCTCTCTTGGGGGTACGCCTAGAGGCAACCTGGGAGAAAAGAAGGAGTTGAGTGGGTGGGAATAAACAGATAAAGATATGTGGAGTAGATGTGGATGGTGAATAGAATCCAGGGAATGAAAGAAGGATCTTGAGAATGAGAGGGAGTTCAGGCAGGGTTCTGATTGAGGGGGGGGGGTTGTATACTGTGTGAGGAGGGGTAGGGGTGGAGTCGTGGGGGTCTGCTATTTGTAGATTCTTGTGATGGATGACTGGTGTGTGTGTGAGCGTGTGTGTCGGAGAGAGAGCGAGAGAAAGAGTTTTTTTCATTCTGCTCTTTCCTCCTGTTCCCTCTCTCTTTAGGCAAGCAGAGCGCAGTGAGACTGAGTGAGGAGGAGACGTGCGCACACCACAGCCACTCCACACAACCAAGGCAGGAGAAGAGTTTGCAAGGAGACAATAAGAGCAAGAGAACTACATTTTTTTGGGGGGGATAGCAAACTCCAAACGAAAACAAGAAGACCAAAACAAAAAAAAAAGGAATTTGCCTTGCTGAACTCCTCAAAGGAAATTATATTGTTTTATTATTTTGCCTGACAATATAGACTTTTTTTTTTTTTTTTTTTAGCAGGACTTCTTAAGAGGTGGACAGGAAGAAATAAATCAGGCTTGGATGGTGTTGACAATGCCAGGCAAAAGGATGTATTTTGGCCCGCTGGAGCTGTGCGCGTGGGGCGTGATGCTGTGCGCCATGCTGCCGGCCAGCACGGGCGCCTGCCCTGCCCTGTGTACCTGCAGCGGCACCACAGTCGACTGCCACGGACTGGGGCTCAGGACCATGCCCAGGAATATCCCACGAAACACCGAGAGGCTGTGAGTACCACCTGCCCGTTTTGCTGTTTTTCCCTGCCGTAGTAGCGTGCTTGATGTCACTACGAAGATTGAGAACAATAGCCACGCTTGTCAAGCTGTGTGTCACACACTGGCATTCCAGTCCAGGTATAAATAGGCAAGAGGAACTTGAGTACTTTCCGTGTATTCACTCAAAAATAATTTACTTTTACAAATCTAACTTAGAAAGTTACAGAAATAAGAATGAGCTCTGGAGTTTATATTCCGATTCTTCACTCGGCTCCTTTTCACTTCATCCCCCACTTTGAGTCTCCCCTCTACTAACCGACCCCTCTGCCCCTGGTCCTCCTTTCTCCTAGTCACGGCCCTGAATACTCACTTCACAAATTGTTAAATCATGTAGAAAATTAAGCAAATCTGTTCCTTTAGTGAGACTTCCACCAGGATCTTGTAGCTGTCTTGTAAAACTGATGGAGGATGAAGGAGATGAGGCTTACGTTTGCCGGCTACTGGAGTGGAGTTCGGTTCGTTCGTCGTCTTTTTCATGACATTCTCCTTTAAAATATTCATCAGAAAATCAGAAGTGGCGAGTGTGAGGGGAAATAGATTGTTCTACTTCAGCTTTTAGAATATCAATCTTGAATAAAAGATGCTCTGGGAAAAGCAGAGGAGAGAGCCTGTGTCAGAAGCGACACTGGTACAGTGGGAAATTAAGTGGGAAATGCATATTTTATGCTTTTCATATTTAATTTCTAAGAACACTTTTTTTGGGGGTTTGATTTAGTTGTTGCCTAACAGTCTGAACACGCAGGTTGAAGCAGCGAGGAAACATGCTCATTTGCGGTTTTCCTCTTGGTTGTAAATATTCATTGCCTTCATTACTCAAGAGTTGTCTATGCATTCATTTCATTTTCCCTAAGTACATACAACACTTTAAACCTCACTTCATATTTTTCTATTTAATCAACGTGTGAGTCATGCAAAAAAAAAAAAAAAAAGAAAAGATTTTCTACAGTAACTTTTATTTCAAAATTAGGGACCATCCTTTTCTGCGGGCTGTTATGAGGTGATAAATCAAGGTTAAATGTGCAGGTCAACACATCATACCACCAACCACATGATTGTCTTGTTTGCATGCCTCCATGTGTGGAATCTTTGTTTTGCAATTCTGCAAAATCTCAGAAGAAAATGTTAGCCTCAACTTGTTTTAAATTCATTAGGCATGAAACAGCATAAAAATAACTCGCCTCACTTGAGTGGCAATGTTGAATTAGTCTTGGAAAGTAGAGCAGAGATGACTAAAAAGCTTTGTGGATTGTGTTAGCGATGGTGTATACAGACTGATGCGTTTGGGAAATGGTGTGTGTGTGTTAAAGAAGGGGGGAGGGTTTAAAGCAAAAGTGTGTGTGTGTTTAGGCACTGGGATGTGTGCGCTGAGGGTGTCGCCACAGACAGCAGAATCCCATTTGCACTTGTCAGTGTGGGTTTGGATCAGTTCTGACCCCTGCGCTCCTCAGCCCAGAGACACAGTAATGACACTGTGAGGCTGCCTATGCTAAAACCGCACCAGGACCACCCCCCTTTCCTTATTCCCTCTCCACATCTTTTCAAATATTACTCCTCTCATCTCGCCCCCCGCCATCCTCTTTGACTGTTGAGAATATCTCAACGTGTGATGCTTCTTATCGGCAGATATTGATCCAAACACGCGCCTCATCTGTGTGAATGTTAATTTGCAAAAGAGGTGGGGGAGTGAATCCATTGATGGGTGTGCCCGCCTTTCAATTGCATATCGATAAGGGTCTGTGCTCCATGTGTTCTTTATACATTTCTTTGCAAACCATACATGTGAGCCCGAAGTTACTTGATCTTCGAGGTGGGGTTTGAGGGGGAAATATGCGTGTATGGACCAGGGAATGCCTGCAGTGTTTTTGGCATCACTGCCTCAACTGACAACTCGCCAGCCACCTGATCCATAATTTACCCCAACAAGGCAGAAAACAACCGGCCCGCTACCTGGCAACGGGGGAAAGTTGAAAGAGCGTGATGTAAAAGATGAACAGACATAGGTGCGCATGATGAGAGGATGCTTGAGAGACAGATTGGCACACTCACCCGAGCCGTAATCACAGAAGGCTTTCAATTCACCCGAAGGTAGCTGGGTTCGGGTTTTCCCATCACCCTGACCGGGATAAAGTGGTACAGAAAATATGTGGACTAAGCTGGTGCGTATTGAATCATGTGAGTGACAATATCTGCAACAAAGCTCATTCAGTTTCAATTCCCTGGAGGATGAACCGACAATGGCGGTTTCGGTTTGACTCTGTCTAATTTAAGTCTAGTATTTTCCGGGAGATGCTCTCCACTTTTTTGTTTAAGATGTTAATGTGAAGACTTCACCCGGTTGTTATTGTCTCTTTGTTCCCGAGCTACATACCTCCGTAATAAGCATGTTACATGTTCAAATTGACTGCCGAACATCAAAGGCGGCTGCTGTGTTTCTCAACTCACCCTCGACCCACTGGCCCGCTCTCCTGACACAGCTACATTATATTTCTGATTGCACTCTTGAGAGGAATTATCCCGTCAAAGGCATTTATGTGTGTCAAAGCCATAAATCAGTTTTAGGAGTCACATTGTGTGGACTTTCAGGGACAAAAAACGAGGCCTCACAAGAGGAGTATAAATCCTGGATGCAGATAATTAGTAGTGTTTGGTCTACTGAAACATGCTCGCGTTTGTCAATGGAATTCTATTACCTCTCTCAGAAAGTCCGTTTTTCTTGTTAATCTCGCCAACCGTGCGAGAGCATCCCGGCGGTGGTTTTGAGTGACGACGGCTGGACGCCGTGTTTCAAAGGCACTCGGGCGAACGCTCCCCTGCCATCATCGATACGCCCGCATAATCCACATTTCACGCTCGTCGAGATGCTTTTTGATGTGATAGAATTTTTAGAGGCAATTATAGCATTCCACAGAAAAAAGGAAGAGCCGCACTCGCTGACTGGAAAGGTGCTGCGCAACAGATGACTGCTTTTATGTGCTTGTCGTTCCCGCATGGAAGAATACATTATAGGAAAGCCATTAGTGGAATTTTCCCAGACAATATCTTTAGAATAAAAGTAGACTTCCATTAGTACATTTTCTATACCGTTTATCCTTTTTAAGGTTTGCAGGGGGAGCTGGAATTAGGCCTTGCATGATTGCCAGTCAATCAGATTGTATGTGGTCGTGAATAGATCCTTGAGTTGGACACGTAGGGCTCAGCTACTGTATTTCACAATGGACTGTATAACAAACTGCATCTAATGACTTCAACAAAACAGGCTCTGTTGTCATTTCTGCAAGATAATGCAAAAACTGGGGATGGCATTGAACGTTGATGTAAGGCTTTTTCCATAATTCTCTTTCATTTGGATCAATGCAAAACATCAGTCAGATATTCCACACTTGGAAACTGATCCAAATTCTGCCTTGATGGAGGTCTGAGTTCTGCAGAGTGCCATTTAAGTTTCGCCGTTGATGTTTGGTGACAGGAGTATGCAAACATTATCAGACAAGAATTGGTTACATTTTGATGTGCATTATACATTTGGTAGTGATCCTAAATTGTTTTTGCTTTTAAACTTAATGGGTGTCTGGTACTGAGTTTCATTATAATCAACCTTGTTTTGATTGCTGTTACCACAAAACTTGATGAAGTGTGGTAGAGCCCATTAAAAATGGATGTCAACATTCGACTTAATTTCTTAATGAGCACTTCTAAAGACATTATTTTCTATCCAGACTGTGGGCACCCATAAGGGCAAACACACGTTGGCTGTGATCCAAAAATGTGATTGTTCAGCTAGGATGGAGGCCTGTGCACTGCTGAGTGCGGTTGAACTTCATTTCTACTCATTAGAGAGTGGCGGCAAAATGATGTGACAGATGTTTTCACCACACACACGACAATAAGACACACGTTGCGTTTCAGAGCGCACGTTCATACGTGCTCAGCGCGCGGCAGTAGATACATTATGAGGTATGAAAGACTTCTCAGTCTGCCTCCACTGCAACGACGCTCTGTGTGTTCCAGTTCCAGTCTGTTACGCAGCGGCAACATGCACGAGAACAGATGTTTAATTGATTCGCTTTGGCGTGACAGTGTCATAAGTTATCTCGGTTTGAGCTGAAAGTAACTATGCTCTACTTTTCCATCCCGCGCTTCCTGTTCTCTGTCGTCTCGAGATTTTTGCTCAGTGTTTTAGCCAGCTTTGATCGTAACACCTGACTTGTGAGCTGTATATGTATGGGATGTGTTTAGTGTTTACTTAGAAGTGAGTCTCCCCTCCTGAGGCCTGAGTGCGCAGAATGAACACCGTAAATAGCCCTGGAGGAGCCCAGGAGGCGGGAACAAAAAAAAAAGCTCTCAGACATAGTCTTTAGCCACTGCTCTGCGCACTCATTGACGCACACGCTAAAAATGTGCAATTGAAGGCCTGCATGTCTGGAAGCCACATTTCAATTCAAAGAAGAAATCTGACCTCTGAGTGTGGACAAAAAAGTGTTCCAGTTCACTTTAAGTGTGTTATTTTGGCCACGCTGGTCTGCTTTCTCTCGCTCCTTCTCAGACTTTCACTCATTGAGGTTATTGTGAGCTGGCACGGTGTAGCCGTGTTATTGTTGGAGCAACGACTATCTAGGTCGCTTTCTCCCAGACAGCTCCAAACTGTCACTTTTAAAACATCTAGTGACAATTCTCGTGCAGCCTATCCCGTCTTCTCCTGCTGTCGCTCCCATATGCTCCAGAGTCTGCTCACAGCTTCTCAGCCGCTCTCGTTCATTCAGAAACTGTCGGCTCGTGCGGTTGAATAGTATCGTCAGCGTGTGATTGCGGGTAATGATCCGCCGCGCTTTGGCCACAGCACTTTGGGTTTTCTGTCACCAGCTTGTAGACGCAGTGAGGAATTTGGAAAGAGCGCGGCCACTGAGTTTCAATCCGCCGGCTTCTGGATTCCCCGCCAGGCGAAAGCTGCTCTAGACAAATGGTCCTGCGGTGCTTGCAACAGTGATATCGGGTCGGAAAACGTGCACATATTAATAAGTCGTTTCAATTGAGGCAGGTGTTGATGTGCACTGTTGGGCAAGTCATTACCAAAATGTAATTCATTGTAAATTATTTCGAGATGTCTTTTGAACCCAAGTCGTAATATAATCATCAGAATTTCATACAACGTTTGGGCCTCCCAAAAAAATCCATCCATCCATTCAAACCACTTATCCTCAGCGCCAACATGACCGGTACTTTTCTCTCAATCAATGACTCTTAATTCTTGGTGTCAGGTTGTAACAGCGGAATTACAGCCTGGGTAAAGGCACTTTCATAAAATTTTACGTAAACTTATAAAAACGTTCAGTAGTTTTATGCTGATTTATGTCATTGCCTCAGTCTTATACATTGCCGGCAAGTCTGCACTTATCCACTGCATTCTTTTAAGTTCTGTTATATTTCTGCATAAATGCCCAATGTCAGCCAACAATACTTTGTTTTTTCCTCCATCCAGCTCTGAAAGTTGAACCAGATTGCTTGCTCCTGTGGGTCGTTTTTGTCTACATGTCAGAAAGTGTGCTTGTGTGATTTCCACTGATAAAGTGTATTTATAGGGCCCCTTTTCGCTGTGCGAACCGTGAAGATATTTGCGTCTGTGTGTGTTAGTTAGCCGGCCGCAGCGTTTGCTTATTCTCCCTCTGGTCTCCAGAATCCATTTCGTATAATGTTGCTCAATTCAAACCATGTCCCCGCGCCCCCGTTTGCTGAGCGACCCCATGCAGCTGGCGGAAATAAACGTAATGAGTTTTTCAGTGTTGTAGCAGCACTCAAAGCCTATTTGAATTATGGAGATGTGAGCAAATGGCGTTTGAGTTGGACTGTTTTCAAGCAACAAGAGCATCATTTTGACCAACTGCTTCAAAAAAAAAGCCTTGAAGCAACACAACTCATTCATCACTAATACTCCCCAAAATCTTTATTTCGCACTTGATATATTTAAATATATTTTATAAAGTGTGAGTGTTAAAGTCTTAATCTGTTAAAAACACAATTTGGGTTAAAAAAAAGACTGCTTCTTTTGCAAAAAAAAAAACATTTTGTGCTACACAATAATCCCCCTTTTTTTTTGGGGGGGGGGTCGATTTGACCCAACTTCCTGGGTCGGTCCAATTTTTATTCCAACCGTTTTAAGGATGTAGTGAATGTGTGAAAGGTGATGGTTATTAAAATATTTGTGTGACTTTAATTGACGTGTTAATTGAATTCCATAATTGTATAACTTTAGGATTCTATAATATTGATACCCATACCAACTGAGATAGCGATGTCTAAAATCTGACTGTCCACGAAGCTTGTCAGTGCAGAAAATCCTCATCGTAATTTCTAGGAAATAGACTGATGGAGGTGGAAATCCTTCTCTGCGTGAACTGGGAATCATACCTAATAATTTTCTGCCACGAGTGTAATACCGCAGTACTGTAATGCAAAAAACCGGCACCACAAGTCGGAACCACAAAGCATCTGTCTGTGAAACGAGAGAAGGCGCGTTTGCTGTCCTGCCAACAACTATTGCTTAAATTTCTTTCACTGTAATACTAATGACTGATTTTTTTTTCACTAATAAAAAGCAGCATTCTCACTTTACACAAGCAAAACAATGAGTTCCTGCTGTGTGGGAGCCGGCAATTTCTATTACCTCATTGGTGGTTAGTGCATGGCCGTGGCTTTCTCATTCACAGGTTGCTCATGTAATTTTGTATGCACTACTTTACATCTAGCAGAATATTCTCACTCGCAGCTTATAAAATGTTTTGCAACCGTTCTGCTTAGCACTAGGTTTTGAAAGAGTATCAAAGTGTGGACGTGTGGCTCTTCCAGTACTAGTTAACACATCACAAGGGGTGTCTGGCATTTCATCACAATCTACTCTGAATATCACAATGCTGAAACTATGTTGAACTCCAAGATGAGCAAAAGCAACTTTATTGGTGGTCCTTTTCCCGAAAGAGCTCAAGCGATCGCATAGTTGCATCAATGACTCAATCCCACAATGGAGATAGAAGCGATGACTAACAACTTTTGACAGGATTAAGCAAGAACTCTCCGCTAGATGAGGAACTGTGGTTCCATTTGTTTATAGAGGAGCATCAGCTTTCCACAAAGTCCTCCTGCTACCTCTCAACGCCTCACTCGTTGCATCCCCTCACGTTCCTCTTCGATCCCTTTTCTTGTCCTTTGGGTGTCATTAGGAGTGACCGCCCTGGAAATGAGACATTGGCAGGTCGACATGCACGCAAGTACCTATCTGCGTGAGCACCTGTAATGAACACCACATGTGCACGAATCACAGCACAGGCTAATGAAGGCCGCTGCGTTATTTATTTCCCGCCGTCCTGTCGTTTGGCCTGTCAATGCACCTGTGTACACATACACACATACACGCCATCTGTCTATAATGGCCGTTCTTTTTAGTACTGCGTAGAGCTACAGTCCCTCGAGTGGTCATTAGACGAGTGGAGGGAAAGAGACCTTTGCTTTCTGCGTAGATTTGGAACACGTTTTTGGGCCGTGCTCAGCGATGAGGAGTTGAGTTGGCGGGTCAGGACAGGGTGGACCAATAATGCTTAGCGATTGCAGTAGCACACAAACATTCGGATCATCCCAAAATGTCTCTTTTTCCCAACAGAACGCATTTGCATTGACGGTCAGCACTCAGCAAAGCATCTGCTCCCATTATATCCACAACACTTAGCTTTTTGGCCTTGCGGCCTTTCCCAAATCCCCTCCGCTGGCTGCCACTAATCCCTGACAATAGTGGAAGGACACGGCCAAGAAGGGGTGCGGTTGCGGGTGTAGGTTGGCAGTTCCCAGAATAAAAAGAAAGGCGGCTCAAATGTCTTGCGCTCATGTTGCGCTTCTAGAATAGACTAGGGAGAAGAAATGCCAGCTTCCCCAAAAAGCCTGCTCTTACGAGAATTTGGAAAGATTATGAGCTGTGCTGTACCTTTGAATGTTGTTAAAACGGCCAAAAAGTGCATAAAGAAAATAGAGCAGGTGGAAATTAAAGACAAAATGTTAATGCTTGTTTTTTTATTCTCTTCTTTGCAGTGAGCTGAATGGAAACAATCTCACACGCATCACCAAGACTGACCTTGCCGGGCTCAAATACATCAGAGTTCTGTAAGTTTTGTGTCTGTCCTCCACGCGCTCTGACATCACACGCCACCATAGCAGGCCCCGCCTCTTAAAGGCACATGCATGTATGAAACACAAACACTACAATAGTTTTCACACTTTCATCCAGTCCAGTATTCTTATTCTGGTTTTAGCATTGTAACAAAAAAAATCTAAAAAAATATTAACATTCTGTGACCTAAGAGCAACCTATTTCTCTTTCTGAATGTAACTACTAGTTATACATACTAGTCACAAAGCTCACATTAACATAAGCCCAGTGAAGTGGTCTTATTGAGATGTACTCCACAGTACATTAAGCAGCCAAGTGTTTGCAGCAAGTGATGTAATGGACTTCTCTCTCACTGTGTATTGTCTGTCGTAGCATCATTTATTGCACCCTCGACGCACACTTCTGCCTGCCCTCTGTTCCTACACATCAACACATAAAGTGTGCATGCGTGCCGCTCCGCACAGTTGACACACTCGGTTAAAGTAGCAGGACTCCGAGAGTATTGAAATTAAACTACTCTTGTAAAATCAGGAATTAAAGCCGACTGTAAGCAGCACACCATTCTTTCTGGCCCCTTGGAGTCCTATTTTTAAACGCCATCGTTATTCCCCCTTGACACCCCTCATCCACTGCTTCTTTACTGAACCTTATTTACAGTCCTGCTTGTAATTGTCTGCCATCTCCTGCCCCTCCACATGGGGTTAAGTAGTACTTTTGAAGGTCACTACAAGGTGAGAGAGGTCAAGAAAGACAATAAAATGTTCTGTTTCTATATGTGATGTATGAGACGCACACATGTACGGTATGCATGCAAAAGTTGTTCTTTTAAATTAAAATGGGCACATCATGGACATCTAATCCTGCTGACCCCTAGAGAACCCTCAGTAGGAAACTAAAAGAAACAGGAGTATATATCTTTGCTGTCAGCTGTCAGTATAACATCTACACAACTGATTTAAATTCCTTTTGTCCGGCGCCATGTGTAAATCACTAGTTTGTGTGTTCATGCCAAGAGAGACAATCACTTTTAGAAGATTTTTTTCAGATGTTTAAATTTAAGATTTCAAGTTAGAGGTACTCATATTTTTTCCCATCTAAATTCATGAGGAAGCGATCAAAAGTGAATTGCACTTTTCTCTCAATGTTTATGGAGCGCAAACAGTGATTAGCATTTATATTTGATGGCGAGGAAGTGCAGACTGCTGAGTTGTAGGAGACGGGAGAGGTGGCCTTCAACACGGAACAGTTGTATATGTAATGAAGGAACACTCTTGTTTCTCCTATAAACTCACTTTGTGTTATTGTAACACTTCCAAAATCATCCAAGACCCCTTTTAAGGGGAGCTGGCATTGGCAGTGGAGGTTAGAAAGTGTCCCTGCATGTTTCTAAAAAAAAAAAAAAAATCTGTTTTTGTGTTTATTTATTTATTTTTATTATGATTTTTTTTTTACTTTGACTTGTGTGCATAAATTTGAGATCCTCACATTAAACAGCAGTTTGGCTTCAAGCTGTTTATAGCCGCTCCCAGTTGAAGTTTACTGTCAAAATAAACATGAAATAAAGAAAATTACAGGTCGTGTATTTGTCCTCTGGCTTAATGCTAATGCACAATGCAAAACACCGCAAACGAGCTAACAAATACTCGTTTTGCAGAATACGACCCGTCAAGATAGTTGAACAATGATGCAGCAACACATCTAGACAAACAAGATAACTTGATGAAAACCAAGTCATGTTGCTGCACCTTTTGAGAAATGTGACTCCTAGTGTATCCCTTTGTTCTTATTAAACTGTGTGCAATTACATTATCCTGCCCATTAAAATAAAGTCTTAAAAAATCTTGGCTTCCTCAAAGCTGACCTTCCATCCCTCCTCTTGCCCGCGTTTGTTCTCATCTCCCCCCAATGCGAGCCCCACGGACCACACCAGAGCCACACTTTCTGAGCCACATTGGAAATCTTTCCTTCCCTGCCTGCCTTTTTCTGCCAAGATTCCACACAGTGCCCTCCATCCACACCGCTGGCCTCTGTGCGGTTGTGAGGTGTTGACTATGTTTTCACCCGAGTATGAATACAGACCCACTGACAGAAGTCCCGCCAAGCATACCTTGGATATTTTGACAATAATCATCAGTAAAAGCGTCTTTCCTTATTGTAATACTAATACTCCTTTCCCTGCAGGCAACTGATGGAGAATCAGATTACCGCGATCGAGCGTGGGGCTTTTGATGACATGAAAGAGCTCGAGAGACTGTGAGTACCACCCTGTAGACAGACACGTTTATTGTATTTCTAAACCTGAGCTAGTGGGTCCACGCATTACTCGAGTGTAAGGTGACTAACAAGAGGAACTGTCTATAAAGGCACTTTCCTGTCATTCGGCTGTGGGCAGATGGTGCCGGGAGCATTTCTTGCTACCTGCCTCCCCTCACCGCACGCCTTAACCCATGTGGACAGACCCATCACTCCTCAGCAGCTTGTAAAGCAGCCCCTGGAAAGACATAAGCAAACACGGCCAACCACACCTCAACTGGCACATTAGCAAATCAGTAGTGCTCGCCACATGGAAACCTGTGCCGCAGATGACTTTATGGGCAAGCGCGATTAGTGGTGAACCCATAAAAGACTTTCCCTTAATACGAAACCCACATTAACAATTCCAATTGCTCAAGGCTATGCTCAGATCATCTTTAAAAAGTTCCCCCCCTGTAGAAAATAAGCGGCTGGTTCTACGATATTTTAAAAAAGCCACAAACTCAACAGCAGGTACGCTTCGAGGCTGTGAAGTGGGCACACAGTTAATTCCCATTATGCACTGAAGTGCCACCTTAGTCGCTCCCAGTGGTGAGTGGCACAGGTCCCAACATCTGTGTCAAAGTGTGTGTGCTGTGCTCTCAAATTTGCAACCTCTCAGTCACAAGCCACGGCTTTCACTCCCATGGGCCTCGAGTACTCAGTGGAAGGAGAGAGTTGTGGTTTCCAACAAATTAGCAACAGGCTGTTCCTCATTGACTCAAATGCTTTATTTGCATATAGCCTGCCAGTCTCGGATGTGACGTGTTTGCCAGCCATTGTTCCAGTCAAGAAACATTGTGTATTGATATAACTCAGATCAAATCCGCACATGTTCTAACATGTAATTGATGTAATTCACTTGTTACAGAACGGGAATTTGGGAGAATTGTTACTCTCGGAAAGATGTAATCCTACCCCGGTGTTGTAATGTCACTATGTAGAGATAATTCACTGCGCTTTAATTCCCCCTGAACTTTCCCGTAGATATTTATGTGACATTAACGGGAGACTGAAACACAATAGCCCGTGGGTACGCTGATTCGACTACATCTTGGAGAAATTATTCACAGCTTCCTCACACAAGGACATACACACACATTCACTGGCTGATCATATGCTCTTCCTGCCATAGGCGCCTGAACCGTAATCAAGTGCAGCAGCTTCCAGAGTTGCTCTTTCAGAAGAACCCTGGCCTGTCCCGTCTGTAAGTAACTGCAGTCTTTTATTTTTTTTCTTGAACCATCCACGCTCCCCTGCTGCTTGTTCACGTCATCTCTCAACACTCCTCTTGCTCTCGTGTGCTGTAGCACTGCTCAGCAAGGTTTCATTTACCAATGTGGGCTTTGGTTTAGTGTGCACAATTAAACAGCAGTCAGACATAAATTTTACTTAGAGAAAGGCCACTTGAGGTTTCAATGATCCTCAGTGTTCCATTCTGGCTTTTGGACTCTTGGGCCTGCATTCCTAATCATCAGCAGTGTCTACGAAAGAGAGTGCACTGTTGAGAGGGTAGTTGAGTGTGGCCCAATTGATTTTGGGCTCTGTTCCAATTTAAATACGTATTGAGGTCTTTCTGTCTGTGGACTGCATCTCTTTTCCCTGATGTACACACACACACATGTGCACCATGTAGTAAAAGCATCCCACTGTACGTAATGCTAAGCCTCCTCTGTATTTTTTTCAAAGATTTCCATCATTTGGCTAATCAGTGTCCCTTGTTGCTAGCTGATCATTGCAGCTCACATTATTCCAGTTACCTGCAGCATCTGGGAACAATAAAACAGTGGGACATGGAAAAAGCATTTCCCTGCCATCTATTGACGCTGTGGTTTGTACATGCTTATGACCCTTACTTGCGACCCCCCCCCCCCAATCTGCTTATCTTGCGTTTGATGTCTAAAACCATCTTGAATCTATTTGTTGCTCCCTTGTAACTGTCTTCAAACGTCACTTGTCGTTAAGCCAAAGTCGTCCTGTCAGGTTTGAGGGCAAAGCGTCATGGAAGGCTTGATTACAACGCGCTTGTCTGTCTCGCTGGACGAAACCGCCGCACGGCCTTGAACAAGCGTGACTGGTCCATCTGTGGCGAGCGACTTTGCCAACTGCCATCGAATTGTGCTAACACAGCTCCCCTGTTTCATCCAATCTGACTTCACGCTCATTATTCTAAACTCTACGCCGGCACATCCCGCACAATGAGACCTTGGTCACGTCGGCTAAATCGATTCACAATGTGTACACGGTCATTTGTTCTTGATCCTTGGATGAATTAAAGAGAGCTATAATGGGGCATGACGCTTTTCAGGTGCCTTGTATATTCCTAAGCAGTTAAAACAAATGAGCAGGCCAGCCGCACTGAATTGAAAATAAAGCAACCATTATGACGCCTGTGGTAGATTGACGGATTGATTTGTGCGAGACTTAAAGAACAGCGGGGCAAAAAGACAAAGCCTTTTCTTAATGTATTTCTTAACTCCTGATGTGTCTGGGCCACACTGCGGGTTCTGGTTCCATGTCTGATGCGGTTAGATTACGGCCTGTCTCACTCCTGCCAGCAGTTTTTAATGGACTTAAAAGGTTCTCCATTCTCGGGGGAAGTCTTTTGCTGCTATTTCGTTTGTACCTTTTGTCAGAAACAACCGGGGTATGTTAATGCACTGTAAATTAGTTGTGCACCTTTGCACTTGCTCAAAGTTGTTAAATTGCTCAAAAGGTATACCTTTCCAATCCTAACAAGGAAGATTATCATAAAAAGCAGTGCACTCTCCCAGATTGCTCTCTTCATTTGAATGCAAAATGTCATTCTAAACCTTTTGCACCTTTGCTCTTTGTCTCAATTACACCCTTTATTGAGCTCAGTTCTGTCTTGAAGAGAAGCTTTAGTGGAAAAAATGAGCGACAAACTCACAAAAATGAAGGTCTTTAGGTTAATGTAGGAATTTGTGCGTGGGATTAACATGGTAATGGCGGCCACAGTCATAACCTGAAAAGGTTTAGGTATGAACATTTCCTCTAGAAAACTCCACTTATTGTTTGAATTTTAAACATGATGCTACAGGTGCCATGTTTTAAAAGTTTGTGAAAGTCTGCTAATGGAAGACTGTTGAATGACCTGAATATATTAGTGTTCGAATTTTGTCCGAACCGTCGCAAGCACACCATAATTATATTTGCAGGGGCAGAATCGAGATAAATTTGGAATTCGAGATGATTAGCGATAGTTAAGGTTTGTTACAAGCCGCTCAATGATGGATGGCAATTGGGTCCCGAGATGCAATGTAAACGACTACATAGAGGTAAGAGGTATGGCGTGGAACATCAGTGAACAGTGAAAAGAGAGTTACATTCATCAATGTTAACAACCTGTTGGCCCCCTTGGCCTCATCCCACTCCCACTTCACTACATGGCTGTAATCTACTCATCTGTGCCTGTAATTAGCGTCGCCTCGCAGTGGGAGAGCAGGGGGAAGTGAGGACCGTGTGACAGTGGGGGGTAAGGTGAGAGGATTTGGCGTCTAGAGGAGAACAGTTAGCCGAGGAGACGCCCCGGAGGGACGCAGCATCTGGTTTAAGGTCAGGATGGGTTCTGGGGGAAGTGGAGGTGGACGTTGTTGCGTTTTGTTGCCACAACACGACCTTGTCGGAAGCGCCATGTTACACGGCATGTGAGAGATTGGTGGTGAGGTTTCACCTTGTATTTCTCCCCGGGAGGTACAAAGGGGAGTTGTGTACTTGCACAAAAGGGAAGATGAGGAAATCCTGGCAAAGAACCAGAAAGGGCATGTTTCAATCGTCCTCAAGATCCTTTTTCCATCTTTCATTTTCATCGTGTAATGCTTGGCGACAGGCTTATTGACATACACAAAACACAAACACACTGACATACTCGCTGGGTGACATAGTTACATACTGACGATACGCACAAGCGCATTAAAAAAAAAAAAGAATAAGGGAAATGCAAATAAATCTAATTAGAGCAAGAACGACCCTATAATTACCTCTCCATGGGCGAATGTCTGTGTGGGGGTCGTCCATGAGGGAATTCGTTATTTCTGGTGTTTAAGTTTCCTAACTATGTGTTGCAGAGTTCGATGAGCAAAGTGCTTCTGTTTGTTGATTGCTAAGGGGAGAAAAAATATCCAGAAAAAGTTGTATGCTCTATCATTAACACTATAAAGCATCCAACTGTCACCTTATTGCTGCTTTGCTTTTCCATTCGCTATATTCCTTAGCTGCAGGTTGGCTCCAAGTCAGAAAATCAGCGCTCAACCTTTTGACGACATGAAAAGAATTAAATTGCTGCGTCTGGTGCCGTTCCCGCATATGAGCCGGTCAGACCGTTAATGCTCTAAACTTGTCTTGTTGTTTTCTTCTCTTTGTCTCTGCTCATGAATGACCCGCTTCACTGCGCCCGGTCTTTCGGAATACTGTTTGGGCCCCAACTTTGCTGCCGTCTCTATGGAAACTCGTCTTCAATCGCTTTCTGGGCCATCAGTGTGCCCTCTTGATTAAAATGGTCGCCTCACATCTGTCCAGCATCAAATTCTCAATGCATAGGAACGTTCTTACGCTCTGTCATTTTAGCAGTGATGCCAGTTTCCAAAAAAGCCTGTGCATACTGAAATTAATTGCAACAGACTGATTCAGGTTCTGGTTGCATCAGTGGGGATTTTGAGTTGAGCTACCATTGGTTCCAGATTCTGAACAGACTCGTCATCTCTTGCCCAGCTTCCCTCCTTGTCCACCATTAGCTCATATTGCATTTATACAACCCATCGTGCGTGATCTGTCAATTTAAGGTGTTTGAGTTTCTGCAGCAGCATGAAATTCCTGACCTGGCGGCCAACCAAACCGTCCAAGTCATGTATTAACTTCCTGCTCTCGCACGTCTTCCTGCCCCTGTCCTTGTCAGGTGGTAAAAGCGGCTTTTACGGCTTGTCGCTGTTTTCTTTACGAGTATGGGCGTACGTGTGCGAGCGTGTGTGAGCGGGAGAGAAACTCAGACTAAACCATGTGAAGCGAGCGGAAGCCAAAAGGGGGTAATTTAAAAACCACTACTCCATTTGAAATATTCACCACCTCAGCACAAGGGGAGCAAGAGTGGAGAAAAGAAACGGACAAAGTGGAGTTGCAATATTCACATGGAGAAAATATGAAAACAGCAGTGTTTGTATTTACTGACGATTCTGTGTCCGTCCTCATGAATAATTAAAGTGGTGGATTGGGGATTATTAAATATTCACACCAAAGCAGAGGCACATCAATGCTGTTTTTGGTGTCCGGTTTCTGCTATACGTTGCTCTACATATGTCAGCACAAACACACATGACAGTCCACAATGACCATCAAATCATGCATGTGAGTCGAGTGTGTGCTTCTGCACATTTTTCCGCGCCGGGGGACTGGCCCGGTCATTATGAATTGATACAACATGAATAAGACATCACAGCGTGGTCCAGATCCGTCATGAGTATACACAGGCAGGGATTTCATTCAGTCCAAGGAGGGCCTGCTTGCCCTCCTCTCTGCTCCCACCGCTGACACTTCAGACTGCTTGGCAATGCTCGGTCCAGATTGAAAGTGACATTCGGACGATGCAAGACACACACACTCCTTGGTATCTCTCGACGTGTGGAATGTAGCAAAGTGGCCAGGAATAACATCTATTTTTGGGGCAAACTAAATTGCCGTAGTTGTGTAAGTTTTGTGACGTTAACATTCTAGTATTGCCCAAAAAATGGGCTGGAAAAATAATTTGCCTCATTTTTAACATTACCAATTGTCACGAGTTTAAAAAGTTAACCACAATGCCAAGTGTTCTGATATCTCTGTATTTCGTTGCGGGCAGTTGCAATATTTTCCACTGTTACAAATAAGTCTAGACTTGAACATCCCAGGTGCGTTGCTGGATGTATTCCAAGTAGACACAATAACACGGCTTTTCGTCACTCAAGTTTAAAGACATCAGAGCAGTATTTATAACCACCCACGATTATATCGCTACATCATCCCCAAATTTAGGAAAATGCCAGCCCACTTGTGTCCCGTGTCCCCATCAAAAATGTAAAAAGATGCCTCAGAGCAATTCATTTGGCAGCAGTGTGGAATTTTTCATGATTAATTTTGGTAGGTTTTCCTTTGTGAACGCTTCTCACAAAGAACAACGCTGTAAGGGGAACGGCTCAAAAGAACAATTTAGTTGCCCGAGGAAAGCCTGGCATTAGGAAAGAGATTTGGGGATTTTTATTTGTATGTGTGTGTAATTAGCGGTTTTAGACACATCCCTTGATCCTCTTCCCTATGGCTAAACTCTCCTACGCTGTCTGTCGGTAGGGTTCACGTCCATTCTTTACACTTGAGTCCCTTTGTTCTTCTACTCCATAGACTCTGCTGTACCTTTTGTTAGAAGACAACCTAAATTCCAGCTTTACATCATAGAGTCTAAAGCTGGGAAAGGCAAAAGCTTTGGAGGAAACTGTTGAGCCAGGGAAGTCATCTCCTCCCTCTATTTTATAGGCCAGTAGTGCACTTTTAAAACTGTACTACTAAATCGTAGGAAAGAAAAGTTGTCAGCGCTACAAACCTTCATGGCAATTTTTTTTTCTGTCAGTGTTACTTCTTTACAAAGAGACCGCTCTGCGGATAAGAGTAAAGGCCGTGCAGGATTTATTATTATTATTATTTAAATATTTCACTGCTACAAATCAAGTCAAGCCTTGCAAATTTCTAAAGGTCTGTCAATCCTGTTACTGAATGTGTCTGTGTGGTTAAATGGATAAATAGACCTTTCCTTTTTAAAGTACAGCAGGAAAACAGTCGTGACACGATGCATTTAGTATTGATTGTGAAGGCACCACTGGGAGTCAGGGGGATGAAAAAAATACGGAAAACTCCAATTTAAACACATGATTCCAGTTAGAACTGCATTTTCAGTTAGATAAACGTGTTGTGCGTGAGTGGAGGGAGGACAGAGCAAAATTAATCGTCGGATGGATGTGAAGTTGATAGCGTGTGACAGAAGCAGCCAATAAATACCGTGTGGATTTAGCAAATGGAGTTGGCAGAAAGGAGCAAAGTGAGGGGCATACAGAAGAGGGATTGGCTTCCTCCAGAGATTCTAAAAGGATTCTCGTCAGTAGAAGAGGATGCAACTCAGTCCACCTGCAGAGGAGTGTTTGCCAAAAGGTCCATCACCACTTCAAAGGCAAACTCTGCCAAAGGTGGCCTGGAAGAAACGATGGAGGATAACGGAAATACATGTAGCGATAAGACCAGAAAGCTTGTCCATCCCCCGTTATTAACTGTCCCTCACTTCCTTTCTGTCATCTTCTTTGTCACACCCTCCTTATCACGTCCCCGTCCATGACTTCCTCTCTGTGTCTTATCAGTATCTTCAACACCTGGCTGCCCCGGATGCCAAGTCTTCCTTCATTCGTCTTCCCCGTTAGCTGGATTTCTCCATCCGCTGGCTTTAAAAAATGGCCCGGGGACTGGAGTTTCTGACGAGCCCCAGGTTGCGGTAATGAGATTGCAGACGCTTTCATGTGGAGATCAAACCCGACGGGTAGGGGGTGGTGGGGGTCTTGTTGGTGCTGGTCTTAGTGGAGTGGATATTCCCAGCAAAGGACTTGACAGTGGGCTCAGTCCAGCGCGCCGATATGTGGACAGTTCCCATGAAGTCAAGACGACCTCAGCATGACACACAATAACGTCAAAGAATGGAACAAATCATTGTAGCATTCCTCTGTCCAACTTAATACATTTCCTGATATTTACAGCCGCAGAAGGTCAAACGTTTCAAGCAGGACAACGGCATAAGTCAGAAATCAATGGCAGACGCAGACGAATACACATTTTCTTCTATTCCTCTCTGCTTGCTCTGCGAGAGAGTCAACACCTCATAAATTCACCATGAGAATAAGTAGTCCCCGGGGACAAAGGCAGACTGACTCGGGCTATATTTGAACAGGCGGGTGCTCTTTGATTCGACTTTGCCCAGTAGAATCAATGCCACTCCCTAAATCCCTCCATACCCAGGCCCATTAAATCCTCCCAAAAGCAAGCTGTGGATATATGTGTGTGGGAGGGGGTCTTTTAATCCGTAACGCTCAGCCACACGGCATCACCACTCCCTCCCCCTGACACCTTTATTAAACCAACGGGAAGGAATTACCTTGAAGTCGTATATTAGGAGACTGTATAAGATGCAACATGTTAATTGGAGGATTTATTTTATCTGACATTTTGTTTTATGAATTCCAAATGTTATGATCATAATGTTCTTGTTATGTTGAGTGACTGGGTCTTAAAATATGACTGATGTGACCCTAAAAAAAATCTTTACCATAAACCTATCCTGTTTAAGGTCAACACAGTTCAAAATCGGACAGCCTTTAAAATGTTGGGATTTGACATGAAATGATTCCATAGGATAGGATGAAAACAAAAATAGTGTCACTGTCATAAAACCACATACAGGCAGGCCATTTTAAGGACCATTTTTCAGATATGCTGACTTGTAAAATGTACAGTCGGTGGGTCGGTTGGTGTGTGCGCCGTATTCAGAGGAAGTAAAGGGATATGCCCAAGTACCACTTCATAAAGCTGTTGTGAAAGAGAAGGAGCTCATTCATGGCTAACAAAGACTTTTCACATGAGCAAGCTAATACACAGCCCTCCACTTCCTCGACACACTTTTTACCCATTTTATTTCTCCTCTTATCAGTCTGTTGCCCCGTTTTCTCTCAAGTCTTTGTCGTAGGTTAATTGGTTGAACATCTCAGACTGATGCAAAACCTTTGCAAGGAATTTTGGCAGCGTAAAAATGGCAGCTGGCTTCATCAAATGTGGATCTACGATAAATATCTCAGAGAAACGACAACAGCTTGACTTTTCTCTCATCGTCTTTTAATAGTAAATCTTTCATGGTTTCTATGGAGACTGGAATGGCTGAGTGATGTTATGCTGCCCTTGGGCAATCTCACCCTCATCCACCTTCCTACCTGTGGTTGTGGATATAAAAAGACAGTGTTGCATCCGAGTTAACACATTCACTGCGCAAAGTTTACTGCAGTTTAACAGTCCAATTAAATCTTCTTCTTAGTTCCAGTATTCTTCTTGCGTATAGGAGTTTGAAGTATAAACTTTTCTGAGCGCAGCAAGACCAACCAGCGGCGATCCGTTAGGTTAGTAAAATCGCAGCCTGGTTTCCCAAGCGAGCACCCTCATTGTGACATGGTTAGACGTGTCCCGACACCATTCCCATCACCCCTCATCCCCTCCATCCCCATCCCTCCCTCTATCTCCAGAGAATTGGTTGCCCTTTCGCTCAAACCATTCCGTCTCCTTGGAGCTCATTGTTCTCGGTTGCTAGGTGATAGCCGGGGCCTCATTTGGTCACCTTGGATACAGGGGGAGGCCTGGGTATTTGGTAAAGGGTCAGTGCTGCCAGAGGTGACTTGAAGGTGTATGTGAGACGACATTTACGTATATTGTTAGCCATCAAAGTGTGTGTATGTGTGAGCGGGTTTGTGTGTGTGTGTTTGGTTAAGGGTCAGGCGTGACAGAGAGGGTACAAAAGTGTAGGGTGTGCCCAACCCCTCCTTCACCATTTATTAGCCTATTCAGTCACCCACTCCCCTGCTCACAGCCAAACTGGGCCAGGAGGCAGCGGAGCTGTCACTCAACACTTTGGGGGAGGGGCAAAAGATAATAAATGTACATTACATGGATCTAAAGAGGAAACTCGAATGGCACAGACCTCAACCAAGGCAGAACTGTTTAAAAACGTGAGGGGGGAAATTGTGGGGCGGCATATTTGTGTTTGTTGGTTGCAGGGTGTTTACTGGTTCACAAGGAAAATAAGGAACATCTTACTTTTTACGGTTTCTGGTAAGAAACTTCCTGTTTCAAGGGGTATGATGAATGATGTGATGAATGATGGAACTGCACAACTTTTTTTTGGAGTGGCAGGAACTGTTCCATCGTGGGGAAAGTTGGGGGGAAATGTTGATGCGCCGTATTTTCTATTTGCATCCAGCTACTTACTGATTCATTAAGTAAGATGACGGGAACATTTCCGTTGTGATGCTTATTTTTATCCCAGTGTGCCTTTTGTGCTGAGATGTAATGGAAGAAATAAGCAATCACTATGATGAGGAGACTTGTTTTTTTTTGGGATGTTCAATACTGTTGGTGGGAGTCACACCTGCCCTTGTTTTTGTCTCTGGCTCTCTCCCTCTCTTTTTTTTCCAACCGTACTGAGCCCCTCTCAGTCTGTAAAACACCCACTGGGGGATAGCCTCTTTGTCAAGCAACCCTTCTGAATTCCCATCCACTACCGTCAAGCCGGTCTCGGTCTTGAAGAGTCCTGGAGTGCCTTTCATGAACCTCCACCACAACAACGTACGTTCGCACACAAACCAAATTGTGTTGTTGCCAAGACTGAAGTATAGATTGAAAAAGTACAAGGAGAGGGCAGGGAACAATCTAGAAGCATATTTGACCAAATTAACTCATTCTAAAGTTTCATCTATGCCATTTGTGCATTTGTATACATTTTGAAAGAAATCCTTCCCAAATCGAGAATGTCTTTAGGGAAGGGAGGAAGTTGTTGCAATAGGGGTCCGATTCCATGTTTTCTTCCATTTTCGCTTCCTGTTGGTGTCATGGCCAGGTGTCTTTTCTCTCCATTCTTTAATGTTCAGTTTCTTCACAGTTGCATCAGTGAGCCCTTGGAGCAAAACCTTTAATGAGGATGATGAGGTGACTCATCTCGTTGTGTTTTTTTGTGAGTCATTGCTGTTTATGTATGTCTTTTATCCAACTTTTTAGCACACAACTTTACATCTTCCGCCCCCTCATTTGTACGCTGTGGCAATCTTGGTGGTTCCCCCCCAGAATTTCTATTTGTCCTTAAATGTTGCCATGTATGAATTGTGCTCCAGATTGCCTTTCAACTGTTGCCATGTGTTCTCCAACACTTGTCATGAGTCAGATGGAATGATAAATTATAGCAAAAGAGTTATAGCTGATGGCAGATTCCAGAAGCAACCAAGCCCATGCCACAAAGAATCATTGACTCATTTGGGGAGTCGCTTTTTCTGAAATACCTCTATGGTTACCCACAATCTGTTTTGGGACGGTGATCGAACTTCGAATGGATCATTGAAATCACTTATGTTAAGAATCATTTGCTCCAGAATATCAATCATAACATCTTTTGGCTTTTCCCATCACTTGCATTGTTTGTTCCTGACACAAGTTGAGTTGGCATTCGAGTTGACATTGATGTGCTGTTGACCCTCGATTGTGCCGTGTACTGCCGTGACTGTCTTTTGTTGGTGGAGGGCTAACCTTTCTTTGTGCCCGTGTTTGGTTCGGTAACCTTGCTTTTGTGTGACTGTTTGTCACAGAGTGTTGTGTGATTGCCCTTCTCCATAAATCACTGTCAGATTCCAACGGCATAAAACAAAGCGCTCGCCCAAAGCTCGGATATTGTTTGCACGCATGTGGGCGCATCCACATCCGTTCTCGTATGTGCGTCAAGCCCTCGGCCCTTCATTAACCGGCAACTCACAGAGTTTATGAAAATTTATTGAGTGTGAGATGGGCGCTTTTTCTTCAGATGAATATTGCAGGAGACGTCGCGCCGGGTGACACAACAACCCATCGATTTCAAGGCGACACCGAGGGAGGGGGGTGAAAGCAAAATGGTTGAGAGAATGAGGTTGATCGCTACTGCGTGATGGCATAAACTGGAGAATTTCTGTCACTGAGTGTGCGTGTGTGTCCCACACGGGGGGGGGCCTTGATAAATAAATAATGAGTGAAATGAGAGCAGCTCTCCGTGGATCTTCTCCGTTTTTCATGGGAAGTGACTGTTTAGAACTTAACACACACACATTTCAGGACACGCTACATTCATGCTATCGGAGTTCACCGACATTTTCCTTTCCAGGAACATGGCGTAAAGTTCTAAGGCTATAGCTCCATCTACACATTGACACTGATTCAAACTTTAACCCCGACTGTATCCTTGACTGACTCGCTATAAGAAAAAATACCAATGGAAAAGCCTCCACGCAGACTCGGGCTGAGGAGGTACCAACAGGACTTAGCTCTGCATTCCAGACGCATTGACGGTAATCGGAAACAGTGAGGTGAAGGCTGAAGCTCACACACATCCACAAGCATGGCTGTAAATGCCTTCCTTGTGTCGAGGCCGGGGAGCTTTAGTGAGCTCAGCAGGGTAAATACAGTGATAAAAGCAGGATTTGGCGGGGTGATTGCAATGGAAGGAAGCGGCGGGAAGGGAGAGAATTTATTCCTAATATCCCTGCAGGTCCAGACACGACAGACGCCCCAAGGCTTGTAACCAAACAGCGAGAGCGGCGCTGACTCACGGTTCCTGTTCTCGCTCTGCGGGCTGTCCTAACACATCAGCAGTTCCCTTGGGAAAGGCAACCTTCTCCTCAGGAGAAGGCGGCAGGCCCACCTTGCAGACAAAACGACCTTTTCTCGAAGCAATAGTGGCGGCGATGAGCCGTGAGTGAAAATGGAAGCACGGGAGAGGGTGGGGTGGGTGCTCGTGAGACAAAGTGAGGGATTTATAGGTGTCAAGAGGAGGCCGTGTGAAGATTCATTATTTGTTTTAAACATCACATTTCTAGGCAACTGAAGGAAAGGTCAAAGAGAAGGAAAACACCAGACTGGATAGCGATTAGACGGAAAGATGGAAAATGGGTTGACGTTAGGGGATACTGCTTTGGAATGCTGAAGCGGTTTTAATTACAGACAGCCATATTGTACACATACGCTTGGATTTGTGTGTCAATTTTTAGTAGTTCACTGGTTTCATAGTGATTGGGGTTTTTTTCAGTTAATGAAGTGACATCTTGGTAAAAAATTCTTCTGTATAAGCAAATCTTGTATAGCGCATTAATTAGATATTCAGTAGAAGCAGATTGGAGAAAAGCTTCTTTTTTAATTCTAGTTTAGAACTGAGTGGCCTGAGTTCTGTGAGATAAAGAGGCCATAGTCTTTGAGCTATCAAAGGCGGAGTGACAGGATGTACTTAAACGTGCAGGCGATGTGGCTTTTTGTGCGCATAAAGCCATGAAGAGGAAGTCAGGATGCCGAGGTTAAGTGCGCTAATATCCTCTCAGTTTTAGGCTGCATGTGTGAAGGGGCGACGCTCACGCTTGTCAAAATGGTGGCAAACAATCTCCCGTCAAGTCCGCCTGGTGTCATTTTAGGCTTTCGTCTGGCCCGCATTGATCTGTCAGTGACGAAGTTAATGAGCGTGGACATGCGGCGCAAAGTCTTGCCACAAAGACATCAAAGTGCCGCCGCGGTGACTGACCTGCTGTGAGACTGGCCCCCGGGCAGACCCCCGGGCTGCTTGTGAGCCAGGAGGGGAGGGAAGGGGGAGCTCTTGGCACCATATGTAAGAAGCTCCTCCATCTTCCATGTCTGTCTGACAAACGTGAAGCATTCTCACACACTCGTCGCGGGTTTAGCTTGTGTTTGGGGCCGTAAGCGGGATTAATCGGAGAGCAGCGGCAATTTTGGAGAAGTCAATAGGATTCCTTCTCTCTGCTTGCGCTCACTGCTTGGGAACTTGCGTGTTCATACACACACACAGATGGAAAAGTCTTGCTTGCTACTTGGTAAACCATTGGCAAGTTGGCTTTTCTTTCCACTCTGTCAACAGTAAATAAAGAGGGGGGGGGGGGGCAGAGTCCGAGAGCAAATATTAGCCTATGTAGACAAAGGCATTCCAGACGGAGTTGTCACTCTCACTCGCTCATCCTTGAAGTTCCATCCTCCTCTCTGCCTTTATCTCCATCCAAACCTACTCAATTGGGAATGAGGAGCCTCGGCCCAGCGGTCTAAATATATTCAAATGGACTCAACTCGGCTGATGAAAATCCAACTCTTAAATGTAATTAAATTCCCTGTTAAAAAAAAGAAAAAAGAAAAACTTGTAGCCTTCCCACATAGCAGAGAAGAGCGGCCAATGTTAAATGGTTAATCAAATCATAGATTTGATAAATTATAAATAGATGTTTCTTCATCTAGAGACTTTCTTATGCCTACATAGAGTGCCAATAAAAATATACACTTAAAGCCTCTGGTGGTTGGACGAAAGCCCACCGTGTCGTCACGGGGCTTTACAAAAATCCACACAGGAATGAAGAAAAAAGTTTCTTGCATCACTGACACACATTTGCCTCCATCCATTTTACTCTTCCTCCCCCTGTCTGTCATCTTCCTTACCGTGCGGCCTCCGAGAGTTCAGATGTCATCCTCATCCTTGTCAGGAGACCCCTAATGGATCGGTCACGCTCGGGGCCCTCCCGGCCCGCCTCCCTGAGCTGGGGTGAAAGGTCAAAGCTAGGGTGAGATAGTGAGCCCTGGGATGGAAACATCCGCTCGGCTGCGCCTCCGGCGTGGATTATTTTCTCTGCAAACAGCTTGTCCCATAGGCAAAAAGCTCAGCGGTAGAATACAGCAAACAAAATAAATAACACAGCTCAAGCTGCAGGATGTAACATTGTCAGGTAAGCATACAAATGCCCCCCCACACACACCCACACACACACACACACACACACACACACACACACACACACACACACACACACACACACACACACACACGTCTGGCATATCCATCATATCCACTCGGGGGCCTTGAGAGGACACCTATGCAGACTACACAAAAACGTGTGTTTGTGTGTGTGCGTATTCAGTCTCGGTTGTGATTAATTCCAAAGCATTTGTGTGATCTATTGCCGCTCAAAGAAACAAAAACCAAATGTATGTGTGGCTACAAGGCAAGTCAACACACATGATGATGTATGAGGGTCAGACAAACCTTCTCTTTGAGCGATCAATGTTCTTGACTTGTGGTTTTCTAATTTCAAAGCTGTTTTCTAAAGTGTTTGGTTCATGATATGTTGCTGATACGTATGTCAGAATCTCATCTGGCAACATTTATTCTGCCACAGCATTTTCATTCTGATTTTTGTTTTGACCCTCTCGCATCTTTGTTAGTACTCAAGCTTGCGGTGCATAGGGCCCTCTGGAAATGGCTTTGTTTTTTTTCCCCATCATTATTATTTGGCTAAATCATTATTTTCAGGGCTTTTACGTACAAATGTTCATCCTAGGGCAACACTTAGTTGTGGTTTCACTTTCATTTGGTTGCCATGACTGATGGAAGAAATTAATTGGCGTTTAAGGTCAAAACAGAAGAATAGTTCTGCCTGAAATCATATGGTAGGGGGAGATCGTGAAAATAAAATGCTGGTAATTAGGAAGTCTTTATATGGGCTCTCCGGTAGCATTAATGCTTTAACTTGCTTTAAAGTTGTATCAAATCCTTCCTGCAGCTCATCTTCCAACTTTCAAGCGCAGGGAAGCGAATCCCCGTTCATCGTTGCTTGCAGCTGTAATTATGATGCTTTGTTTTTCCTCCACTCACCCCGCCCCCCCTTCAGTCCCCTGGGTGATGACTTTTAATTTCATGCCCCTTGCTCTGGCAGTTGCTCCCTCAGAGTTTGCAAGACACTACTCCCAAATAAACACAAATATGCGTTCAGGCTTTCCACTCGGCTTCCACGCAAATATCTACGAGCGGTGATCCAGACCACATGATGTCAAAGGCCTAATATCAGGAAGTTGTGTTGGGAAAACAAAACAACCCCCCCACCACCCCTTCCCTCCCCCTCGACTTTATTCCCATTTATACATCACATCCGTCATTGTTGCAGTAAATCATTGGCCTCATCTGGCTAACTGTGAACGCTAACTGTACTGGCACACATTCATTACTCCACACAGACAACTCTCAACCCTCGGGGAGTTATCATTCGCCATGTTAATGCTTGTGAATGATTGATGTTGTTCGTCCTACATTATGTTCCGCTCTATCTGTGAGAAAAAAATGCCTGTTTTCCTTTGCTCAGGATCATGTTTATATCCAGACCGACCTGTCATGTTGAGTTATTATGTTGAAATACACCTTTGATGGGCTGATTTCTTGGGAGGTTCAACAAAGACAAAGACCTGCTTTATTATCAACCTGCTAGTGTGTGTGTGTGTGTGAGAGAGAAAGTGTGTGGGTGTTCTGCCTGTGGTAATAATCTGCGCCAACGGCTACGCTTCTGCAAGGGTTCATTAACCCTAAAAGACCAGTGAGTCACATCTGATGCTCTATCGCATAATGCGGGCCGGCTGCCACTAAATGAACACACCTCGGAGCAATAATGTGGAACCTATATATGGGCCAAAATATTTACGAGCCAGCCCACCTTTGTGTAGTTCATTTGACTTCATGAGAGTGCAATATCATTTTCTGGCGGTTGCCTGTCCATGATTCATACCTGCCTTACCTTCGAAAACATCATCACCTCATGCTCAAGTTGGTTTTAGTGTGATGGTCATGACCGCACATAACAATGGTGGCCGTTAGCTAAAAACCATATGGATCATTTTGGCTGTGGACAAACTTGTCCAACAAATCCAAAATATAGTCAAACCTTTAAGATCATTTGGAAAATCACAAAATTAATTATTTTCAGTTTTATTGAATTTAATATTGATTGATTTCTGCATTTGTACAACAATTTGCAATTATTATTTACAAATTGGACGTGCAGTTACAGTTTGAACTTTTGATGGATGATTTCTATTTCCTATGAGGAAAAAGCCCAAAATATGAACAAGCAGTGGGTAGCACCGGAGGGATGCGATTCAATTTGTGTCCATCCTCTCCTTGAAAAGAGAGTTTCTTTTCAGGGACGCTTGTAATGAATAAACCACAGGGATCACTGTGACCAATTTTCTTTGGAGCCACAGCAATGATTCCTTTGAATATTGTTCAAAGCAAAGTCCGGCGTAATCCCCTGTAAAAGATGGTTTGAAATGCTTGTCTCGCTCTCTCGTCACTCGCATGGCAGTTCTTCCCTCACGCCCTGCCCATATTATATGTGGGCTGTCAGAGTGGGAGAAAGAGGGTATTCCATAGCAGAGTGGGGGACCAAGTAAACATGCCGAATAATCACCAATGTCCATTGTTATGCTGAAGGCGACTCCCGCCCACTGCAGCACAGCTGGGACCAACTTCATTGTCCTCTCTTCTCACTGTCACTTTCTGTCTTTCTCATAAATAGAACACACACAGCGCAAAGAACAAAACACAAACACAGATTTGAGAAAGATTATTGACATTTCCTCACCTTGAGCTATCACAATTAAATGCCTAATCTGAGTTACTCAAGTCTACCATCACTAAAATATAAGCCTGATTTACTCACTCACTGTGCAACGTTGCTTTTTCCTGGAGCAATTCCATCACTGTGTGGGATTTCCAGCGTCTCCGCTGAGTTGTCCCTCCACGCCGTCTTGTCTCTTTACCGAGACTGTGACGCTCGCAAGGCATCTTCGTCAAGCATTCTGGCATTCACCCTTAAACTGTTTGTGGAAGTGTATAAATAGAAAGAGCAACCAAAAATATAATCATATCAGGTCAAACCGGTTCCCAGAAAGACACAAACTATCCCCGTGGTTTGGGTACCTTCTGTCTCCTAGCAACCAGAAGTGGCCTTTTGGCAGTTAGTCAGTTTGGCCTGACAACCCATATAGAAGTAGAGCAATTGGAAAAGTTAAGCCATCTGCTTTTTTGCACTAGTAGCTAGCAGAATAAAATACTTTCAACAGTTAGTTCTTATTTTGACTTTTTTGCAGACACAGAAGGATTAAAAACAAGTAATTTTCTGAACACATCAAATTCGTTCTGAGCAATGGTGATGTAATTAGTGGGAGCCCTGCTGGTCACATCTGGGGGTAATCTGTTCTTTAAAAAGAAAAATAAATTTCAAAAGGCGTCCCTATTAACACCGTCTGCTTAGGCTCCTAGGTGCAACAGTTTGTGAGCCAGTCTTATTGCAGCTTTGGTGCGTGCAAGTTAACGAGCAATAAATGCCTCCCTTAAACTGGACAGACGATATTGTTTCTTGTTTTCCTTTTCTTGATAGTTGTAGGTTCTTCTTCTGTGCCATTTTTTTGGCCAGTTCCTCTTTTTGAACGAAAATCTTTCGTGTTCAGGTGGACAATTTTGGTTTCAGAGCCCCAACTAAGATGCCATTACAAATTCATAGAAGACCTTATGTAAGAATAAATCACATTAAAAAATCCCTCCCATGCTTTGTACACATCTGGTTTTATCATCACATTTGACAATTTTAAGCATAAAAGTCAGGGTCCAGAGTTAAACAGCCCAAACTTTGTTTTGTTGCCAAAATAAGTGAAGCAGAGCTGTCTGCCTCCCTGACTGCCTCATGTAATATTCATGCAAGGTTCCCATGGTCTCAGAGACCCTGCAGTTATTTATTCATAGCTTCATGAATGCCTCGACTGACCTCTGACATATACACACTTGTCACAGAGAGGAAGCCTTGCACACACAGACAAGAAACACACACACAATTGACCAGTCACTAACCTCCTTACTTATGTAACAGGTTGTTTGGAGTAGACTAGAAGTAGCAGCTTGCATGCTTTCATCTATATGGATTTGTATAAATTTAACAATTAGAATTCATGGCCCTTACTTGAAATGAATTTGAAGACCTTTGATCGGTTTCTCGGCACTTACCTCAATGTAATTCTTTTGTCTTTTTTGGGTGAAGTATCAGGAAGAGCTTATCTTGTCTTCTGCAAACCACTTGTCACCCGCATTGTGTGATTAGTGCCAAACACAGGGCGCCGAGATACTGTCAACGTTGGCCTGAATCACTGCTTTTCTGAATTGCCGTCTTGCTGCGAGGAGATAAGTCAGGCGTGTGTGTATATATGCTTTGAAGGATACACTGGTGTGTGTATGCTAGACGATAAGGTTATTTATGAGTTGACTTGTTGACTTGAGTCGTAGACTTGACGTGGACCACAATGCACCTGTCTCATCCATCATGGCGAGCAGAGTATAAACGCCACAAACGAGTTTTATTCTTCTATCATGTCAGCCCCCATGGAACATCTAGATTTTCCGCCGTGACATGTACCGAATTTCTACTAAGCCGACACTATCCTGGCAGTGATTCTTTACAGTCATTGATACTTTTAATTAAGGTTTTATTGGATCTTTTTTGAAAAGGAATTAAATGCCATCATGCAACTAACATGAGGGATATCGATATGTCACATTAGTACTGTCAGCTTCTTGTGCCACTCCAGTATGTTGGTAAGTTTGTCGGACTTAGCAACAGTAACTCAGGGGCGCAAATGGTCTATTAACTCTTCGTGCTCATTTTTCACTCAGGCCCGCTCTCTTTGCATAGCTCTTTGCAACTCTTCACTCACAACCAAGTGTATGCGGTCCATTAAGTTTCTTCGAGTGTTGATTGAAATAGCCCCCGACTGTGTGTATTTAAGTGACAGTCCTCTGATCTGCCATCCCCGACCGAGCTTGTGGTTAGGTGTGCTGGATCTGTCAGCGCTTCAAGACAATAAGTCTGACCTCGGACCAGCGCTTCCAGGAAAAGCTGCCATTTGATACTCACTATTCGTTTTCCACTTTATAGGTAGACGTTTATTCTCAAAGAAGCATCTTTAACTAGTTTAAATGACTTTCTGCTTTGCTTTAACTCCCATTGAATGCTTTGCATTAGTATTAAATGTGTATTTCCTAGCGGTCTTTAGAGATAAAACAATCATTTCTATCTTTAATGCATTATAACAACTAAGTACAAAAAGTTTGCATGTCAAATTTTTATGTACCAGGGTATTTGTGGACTGTAAAACCCCGTAAATAAACAATTATTTCTAAATTTGTGATATAGCCTTTGGTGCAGAATATGAACGGCGATATAATAGAGGGAGCACCTGCAATTGGTAGATACCTGCATTATTCAAATTTGCTGCAAGTGCTGTAAGCCAAAAGATAAATCACAGTACAGTGCATCAATAACATTTAGTTTCATCGTTATAGCTGATGGCACTAAGAATGGGCCTTCTGAGAGGTGTATGTTTCAACGAGCCCTCTTTTTCCTCCCATCTTTTCTCCTCCTCTTTCCTCTATTGTCTACCTTGATGGATGGACGAGGCTCGGCCATGTCCGGGTGCAAAGCCCCCCAACCCTTCCTTCTTCCGACCGCGCCTGTAGGCGCTCGTCATGATCGATGTCGCCCAGCCGTCCTCCATGGCTCAGCTTGACTGCCAGTGAAAGCTTTGGACACACTCCGAAATACAAGCAGACATAATGGCAGAGGAAATGAGGGTGAATCGAGAGCCGGCGAGGCGGGATAGATTTTCTCCCATCTTTCTTCACCGTATTAACTCTTTCGTTTGCTTCACGGGTGGCAGGAAGGCATACCCGCCAAATATCCGCGCACATGTGGTATTTCGGAGCGCACAAATTCACGAGGACATCATGAATCATTTACAGTGAAAGCAGAGATGTGGGCAACAGTTAAACCGCATTCAGTGTGTGTGTGCCTGCGTGTGTCTGTGTGTCGGGCCCTCATGTGGACTTGATAAGTTCCACTGACATTGTGTTTTCGCTTGGTGGTTGCAGTGTTCCAGTTTAGGTCCACTGTGTGTTTCTCATTGGCCGCTGAGCCGAAGATGATTAGAGTGGAGTCCATCCATGAAATCCCCTTTTGCGTGTGGATATGTGTGTGACATCATAAGCGTGACAGACACACTCTGTTGTCTTAGCTGAAGTTTTCACCATTAAAATAACACAAACCGTCGAATACCTCGCGGAGAGTTAGATATATAGATGATGATGGCGCTGTGACAAGCCATGGGGTCCCTTGGAAATGAGATAATGCTGCATGATGACTTATTTCCTGAAACCCACATGAATAAACACAGAAAGCGAGAAGGTTGAGGAAAGCAAGATGATAGTGAAGTGACCCCCCCTCCTCCTTGCTGACTTTCTCCCCAGCTGTTTGTTCTACTTCTGCGAGACTCCAGTTGAAGTGAGCTTTCAAAAAATGAGAAATGTATGAAGATCTAGAGACAAACAGATGCTATTCACTTGTGCAGTGTTCGGTATTAGTGGCGTATTTGTTTTTCATTCCATTCTTTGTAGACGACTATATTTAGACAGAAGGAACAACTTTCTCCTCCGCTGGGATTTTGTTTGACAATATTCCTCAAACATCTCGACATGTTTCTCCTTCCCCTTGCATCCAGCCTCCTATCCCCTTGCATCCAGCCTCCTATCCCCTATCAACTGTTTATAGTTAACTTTTTGGTTCTATTCCATTCTATTGGGAGCTTTCATCTCAAATGCCAGCGTCAACATTATTTCCTTACACTGTATGTCGAGCTTGACATCGCTACATGTCGACGTGCTTTAACGTCAGACGTAAACACTGACACAAAGCAAAGACACAACAGAGGAGACATGTTTATAATTTACACGGCGCGAATGAGAACGTGCGGAGAGAAAAGAAGGACAAAGGAAGGTGGTGAGATTGTCTTGACCACACACAGAAACACTTATTCACTCTCTCTGGGCCACACACACACACACAAGCTTACACACTCACCTGTGTTTTGGAACACACCCAAAAAGTCCTGCGGCTTGAATCCTCACCTCCCTTCACGTTACCCCCCCCCCCCCCCCACCACTCTTAACACCTCCTCTTTTTTTTCATTCGCTTGACACTGCAGCTTTATTCTCCTCTGCGGGTCTTTGTATCGCAGCCAACAAAATGTCTGCACATCTTTTCTTAACAAATGGTTCTTTATACTGTACACTCAAACCTCAAGGTGTGGGGGAGCAATGAAGAGTTAATATATGTTATTGAGTTTATTTTCATCGTGGCTCTTCTATTATTTCCATGTAATTGCTTAATTCATATTTCTCTGCGGTTGGCTGATTTTTCAAAGCAGCTGTAATAGAGAGGGTGCACACTTCCATGCCATGTCTGATTATGCCATCATTAACGCCACACCTTGTATTTTTTTTTTTTACACTGCCTTCTAGCTACTCAAAGACCAGGCAAATTACTTCAAGACCTAACAATACAATCCAACTCCCTTCTGTCCCAATTTGCTGAACCTAAGCACAAAACGACATGGAAGGTCTGAATCAATCCTCTTGTGGATGTATGCAGACTGTGCTTTTTTGCTCCTACTTAACATTACCTTGGTCATGTAAAGTAAATCTTGTCACGTAATGCCAATGAGTGCATGAACATTTTAAATAATCAGCAGGAAGGGGAAACATACATTTAAAAAAATGTGTGAGCTATTACCACTCTTTTTGTGTTATGTTTTGTCTGGAATGTAAAACTATTCGTCATTTATTCAGTGTTTCTATTGGAGGTCATTTACTGGTTTGATGGCAGGTTGAGACGCTCATTGTTGCGATGTTTTTTTCATGTCTGTACTGTATTTTTATTTAATTTTTTTACTGTGAAGGGAGGAAGAAAGTAGTTAGCAGTTAGTGGCAGCACACTAGCACTCCTTTTAAAAAGCCCCCCACACACCCCATTAACTGGCTTAATGAGAACGTAATCAGGCACATTCCCATACCTGCTTTCTGTCCTTTTCACTCCTTGAATGAAATTAAAAGTGTGCCGGCAAGGTCACTTATCGCGCAAATCGAGTCGAGAAATGTGGAAAATAAACACTGTTTGAACATTGTTGAATAGGCACACTGTGTGCAGCCCTTTTAAAAGTGTCAGCAGTTTTGCTTAGCATGACATTCACTGAACATTTAATTTTATTGTTTTCTCAACCATAATTTTAATCACTGTTCACAAGACACAGATAAATGTTTGATTGCATAAAGGTCACACCCAAGTCAGACCCTCCAAAAATACAATCCAAAGACAGATTGATTGTAGCGATGGGCCGGTGAAATGAGAGCAGTTGAGAAAGCAGCAACAGAAAGATTCTGAGCCAAGGTTGCACTGCTTTGGAAATAGTCAAGCGTTTTTGTTGAAAGATTTCCATCCATCGCTTTCAAGTTATTTTGTGGAATCCAAGTATTCAACATGGAGCCATACAGCTGCGGCTAAGCCTCACAAAGACACCTGTGGAATATAGTTTGCTTTATTGAAAAACTGGTTCTTTCCTCACATTTGTTGTTTTAAGAAGAGTATTATTGACCCTGTTTAGGCTGATTCTATAGCAGCTATTTTTTTTTGGGGGGGGGGGGGGCAGAAAATGCAAGCAGATACAAATAGTGAAGTTCGGTCAGTGTAGGGAAGATCTCGAGATTTTCTCATGCATCCTTAAATGGCAGTATATGGTTGAAAACAATTAAAGCAATCCATCAAAAAGCCAAGATCAATCCATCTATTATTTGAACGTCTGTGTCAACCACAAGTGGCAATCAAGCGTGAAGGCAAAGATTGTGAAATCATAAGGATTTGAAAGATGCGATTGTATGCTTTGGCATGGAATGCATATGTCAATGTAGTTGTTTCATTTATGATGTTTTCATTTAAACCTTGCATATACTCTGCTATACGTGGCCACAGACTCCCACACCGCAGAACCAGATGCCCTGAGGCTTTTCGCTGGAGAAGTCTTATCCATTTGTCTTTTTCGCTGTCCGAAATAACTCATTCGCCCTGCGCAACCTCAAATAATGATGCTCACCTATCGTCAAGTTCTCACGACCTTTGTGTCTCGAGCCCACGAGGGTTTCAGCATGACCCGTATGTTTGTGGGTGTATGATTGCAACTACCTTTTTTACAACACTGTTGACTGTTTAAAGTGAGCCGGATTGTTCATGTTGACGATTATAAAAATAAAAAAATAAATAGACGCCTGCACGTTTGTCATTGCTTAGGAAACTTCATCACGACTGCGGCTCTGGCTTATTCACATTGACGTTAATTGCTTTAGTACGTTAACTGACAGTTGGCTGGGTCTCTTCCAGACAGTGCCAACACGCAACCCAGTAACTCGAGAAAGATGATGATGAATGGCTGAAAGTAAACATAACCTACATTTTATAAATTCTGCCAAGTATAATGTAACTACAAATATTAAAACACACAAAACCAGCGTTTACCAACTTGGCATATGTAGGTAACAAATGTGTTATTTTGTGATTGGTGGCATTGACGTCCCTGCACTTACGCAACAACGCTAAGCACGTTTTACCATGCTGAAGAGAATCAGTGTTGCGAGCGCCAATTTATGCAGCTTACCGAGATAGAGATCAGAGGTTAATGATGCGAATCAGACAGGAACCAGACATTACTTTTCAACATAAGGCTAATCTCTAGACCAGGCGCCTACAGCTATGTCTGATAGTGTTTCTAATTACGCCAGGAATTCTTGTAAACAATCTTATCAGTGCCAAACAATTGCATTGTTTGTCGTGCAGTCTTCACAAAGCCCGAAAATGACTCGGAAACTGAAATCCATATAGCAAAGGCACACCTTCAAACATATGTGCGAGCCAATCATTAGGGCTACAATGGGAATGAACTGTGAGCAACGTCACCTACGGAGAGCCTGGCTACCTAATGAACTAAATGCCCACCCCGGGCTATGTTGTGCATTAACGTAAATCTATACCAGCTCTGGCACAGCCACACTCAGTTCACACACCTGTAATATAAAGAAAATACTTTCAAGCATCCCCTTGTGTTTGCAAATTGACATCATCCCATTGCTCCATTCAAGGCCTGAAGGCTTAAACTGGAGCCAAATGGTCTACGCATCATGCGAATGCTGCAAGGCGCCGCCTCGTGACGAGCATTTGACAGTTTGCTTTGTGTCATATAGGCTGAATAGATTTGCACAAGTCGAGTGACGTCTGCAGGTTATGACCTCTGCTCCTGTTTCTTTTACCTGACCGCGTTTGCGCTTTGCTCCTGTTTAACCTCATTCTGAGACCTAAACACCCTGAGGTTGTATTACAAAACAAACACATTAGAAACATTTCCTAGGATAAAAGATATGAATGATGGAGAAACTAACTACTAACTTTACATACATACACATATATAGAAACAGACTGTACAAATATAAATTTATAGTATATGGTGCATTCTTGTGCACGGGCCCCTAAGTGGAAGGGACATGTTTTGGTCTTCACTAACAATGCCAGATTGCCTGTTAACTGTAAAATGTCTGTTTTGAGTGCTGGAGTACTGTATACATTTCGAAGCATTGCAACTTTAGATTAACCCGCTGACCATGGTGCCCCATATCCATCTTTGTGGTGAGCACTGTACGTAATTGTGCCTTATTTGAGGTAGTTCATGTTTCCCCGAAAATCAACTTCCAAACTAATCAACAACGTCAAATCGCTCGCTTCCAAACTGAGTCAGCTAAGCCTTGGAAAAAAACAAAAAACGAGTCAGAATGTGGCAACCACAGACTATGTAAAATACAGCATGCACCCCCACAGAAATGTTCTGCTTGCCATTTTAAGAATGTGTAAATGCAGAAGTCCTTCGAAGCCAAATTTAGTTGGAACTGTCAATGCGCGGAAGACTGCTGACTCCAAATCATGACCGCTGTGATTATTCTCCAAATGAAGACGGAGGACAAAAGGAGCAAGACTTTATAAGCAGAAGCGAGAGCGAGGACAATTGCTTTCTTGGCGCGCTAAACGGACTCTCGTTTATAAAGCTACTTTCCACAACTGCTAATCCAATCAAACGGCACTAAAAGTGGGAGAGTAGTTGTCTTCAGCCAATCGTATTATAGCATGCTAATGGGATTAGGGATGTTTTACAGCTTGGATTGAATTTTACTACATGAGCACGTAAAGTTGTTGTCACAGCATCCTTGTCTTCTTGCTCCTTCTTCACATTTCCCTTGCAACATTGGAAATCCTCCTCAGGCATTAGAACCGTGATTTAATATCATTCCTTATTGTCAGCTGCTTGAAAAAAATGAATTACTCAGCACATAGAGTGCCAGGTTAGGTCGAGAAAAAGCGTTTTTCTCTTGTGAAGCAATTATGAGTTGTGTGTAAAAAAGACAATGAAGTATTTTGCTCAATGATTCAGATTCTGGTTGCCAATGCTCCTTGCAAGGAAACACAGAGGCTTTTGAATATTTCGGAAAAGGTCCAATAAACAATGATTACCTCCCCACAAACAGAATTGCCCTTGGTGGAAATGACTCGTATGCCGATCTATTGATGATGATGGATGAAGTTGTGTACAAGCCAAAACACATTTTTTAATGCCTGCTCACCTCACAAACTTGCATTACACAATGTAACATCTATTTTCTCTTTTTATAACTCATACTATACCCAATGACGACCTACTGATCATTTTTGGGACCATCCTGGGAGCTCCTTGTCACATGAAATCACTTTGTACTTTGGCATTGCAGGCCGCAGCACACATGCACATTAAACAAGCAGGAGTCATTCGAGTCTCGTGTGTCATCCAGATTTATAGATTGTGGAATTTGCGGTCACGCTCAAGCATCTTTCGTGGACGCCCGTAAGAAGTCTGTTTACTTCTGTCCACACTGTGGGAGCCTCACGCGTGTGCATTAGTATGTTTGTCAAGAGCGGCCTTTTACAGTTTTGCGGTACCGTGTGGGCCGAGAAGGGGACGGAGCTTTTCTGAAAGAGGTTAGCAAAGCATTTCAGCTGCAGACAAACGGACTGCGCTAATTAAAACGAAGGCTACTATTGCTCTTATTATCCACACGCATGCCTCATTGCTATCCGACATTACATTCTGAACACACATGCATCCTAATGCCCGACGATTATGTTCTTTCAGGCAGCACTTTCCTTAATGAATCAGACTCAGTGACAACCTTTCACTGGGCGATGTCATGCAATTTGTTTGGTCTTTGTGTGCAGGCTCAATGCGGGGAACCTAACACTCGTGAATGGGCAAAGCACAGCGATTAATCCAAGGCAGAGATGACACTCAATAATGGGGGCACTGTAAAATAATTCTCCATGCATACTTGAGGTTTTGACATTTTGCCTTAGGAAAAAAAATTCTATTCAAAAAGTGAAAGTGATTCACTCCCAACAATGCCATACTGACATACTTTATGATAATATTTATGATCATATCTGAAAATTGCCTAAAACCTAACATTTATAATATAAGGAAATTAGAGTATGACACAAGAAACAATGCAAACCTTTTTTGGTATAGGAAATAGGTCTGGCCCTTCAAAAAAAAAAAAAAAAAAAAAAAAAAAGCATTATGATGCTGACTTAACATGACTTTTTTGTAAGACATTTATGTATAATGTTCTTTTCATTCCTTCTTCTTTTCTCTACAGAGATCTGAGCGAAAACCTCATCCAGTCCATCCCAAGAAAAGCTTTCCGAGGAGCTACAGACATCAAAAATCTGTGAGTGTGCTTCACTCGTGAACTTGATGTATGAATTTAGATGTAAAATGTCAGTAAACATATGCTGTATTATTTCCATGCTTTTTTTTTTTTTATTCTTTATTTTTACTCTATGACAATCTGGATTTTTCTAATAGTTACTGTGTGCATCACTTAGGCCAAATAAACATCTCCCCTCCCTTTTCCCATCAGAGATAATCACTGTCATTATCTCAGTTCAAACACGTACTTGTTCGTACATAAACATGACAAGTGAAAGCCCGGTTTAACAAAGTTGCTAACCAAAACAGCAGCTCCTTCTGCTGCATTAATTTTTTTCATTTTGCTCTGTGGTAACAGTAGCTAGTTTTTTCACTCTACATCTTAAGTGGCAAGTGTACAATTAGTGATTAAGTAGACTAATGGCTACATTGAATGCACAGAGGCCTCATGGAGGCAGTGATTTAGTTATCCTCGAAGGTACGTGCACCATATTCACACATGATAATAGTAATGATAAACACACTCTAAGCCGCTCTCCTCCTCCTCTGACCACTCTTTGGGATACTTGAGCTTAGATGAACAGTATTGATTTACCGTAGTCCATCAGTGTGCTGTTTTACTGTTTAGACAATAATGAGCAGTGTGCAAGGGGGAAAGGAAGATTTTTGTGCGTTTCCTAACCAGCTTCCTTCTTTGTCTCGCAGTCAGCTGGATAAAAACCACATCGGCTGCATCGAGGACGGTGCCTTCAGAGCCTTGCGAAGCTTGGAAGTGCTGTGAGTATCTTTTTCCAATGCAATATTAAAGCACTCGGTTAAATGAAGACATTGTTTCACCACCGCTAATAACCAGAACTAATGTACACACATAATTATAGTGGCCCTGGCCTCAAAGCACCCCCCCCTGGGTATGCCTCTTGAGGGGGCCTAGATCGTGAGGGCCCAACCGCCATTAACTCATTGTTCTACACATTTGACAGCAAAATTCCCCTCTATCACATAAACATCCCCCGGACCCCTCCTGACTGCACCGGCTTCCATCCCGGGGTCAGCTTGTCATTTTGACGAGAGGGATCCCACCATCAAATATTCCCTCCTGGACCGATTGCTGTTTTGATGCCATATTTATTACGGAAAAAGAACTAATCAGACACATACATATTTGAAAGTCTTTTGTTTGAGCGCTCTCCCTGAAACAAAAGAGTCTCCAGTACAGATTGGGCCACGGGGGCTTCAACAGCCTTGTTATTTTTATCGTAAAAGACTTCTTTTTTTTCTCTCTTTTTTTTAGGGGGGGTGGGGAGACCAAAAAAAGCCATTAAAGGCTGCTTTCATGGTGTGGATGGATTGCAGATGTAGTGATAGGTTGTCATAATGGTGTAAGTGGGGCTTGGGGGTTGTTTGTATAGGTTTTTATGGAGGGGGGGAGGGGACAGGTTGCGTTAGAAAATGGGGGGTGGGGGGGTGATATACGGTAAAGGGTTATTAAGCTGACTGAAATGACCTGATTCACTGGCTGCAGCTGATGCTCAGGGTCTGCGCGTGAATTGGACTCCGCGTAGGGTTGATTGGGAGTCTGACGCGTGCGTATTTGCATGCGTGCCCGTGGGTGTACATAGGAGGCTTTCCCCATCTGTGTGGAATGAGGTGTTATATTCACAGCGGGGTGCCACCACGGGACAGAATAGATCTAAAACCACAGCAAAAAAACGCTTTGTGAAGAATATGTTGAGCGTTGACCATTTTTTCCCCCTGCTCTTTTGTTCTTCACAGAACCCTGAACAACAACAACATCAGCAGCATCCCCGTTTCCAGCTTCAACCACATGCCCAAACTGCGAACCTTGTGAGTGACACCTACTGTGTTTGCTGTTTGGAATAACACAGTAAATTGCCTCCGTAGAAGAGAGAGTGCTGAATTATATAGGGTCTTTTGTTCCAGACAGTGTTGGGGGGGGCCCGCCAAAACCACAAAGAACCACAACGGGGTCTGTAGCAAAGCCAGGAGCCATTATCCCCCCGCATCTAAACACAACAACAACAACTGGCCCTTATAGACGCAAATAGCCCCTGGAGCCTGTTGTGTATTGCGCAATCATGTGATTACTAAATACAGAATTATGTACAAATGAAAACAATCATGGAAGATGAAACACCGAGCCATGTCTTGCGGTATCCTTCCAAGCTTCTTTACTGCCAGTGGTGTTACATTTTATAGCTTTTACTATTTTTGTGTATTGTCAGCATCTGTGCACATGGAAACGCGCTCCAAACACCAGCGACGACTATTTTCCCAAAAAAATGCAGCATTCCAGGAATGCCATGTTTGGAGTGTCGGGTTTGGAAGGCTCTTCTCCCTCATTCAGAATGCCGCGTTTACAATCATTCATGTAGCGTATTATTCAGTGAGTTTGGCCGCGGCGGTTGCTTGTAATGAGCTCGAGGACAGAACAGACACGTTTGTGCTATTTACGTCTTCACTCTCTGTCAAATTGACTGTCAAGGAGAAGATCTTCAAATAGCTTAGTTTCTAACTATTCCTGTTTGTTTTACAGCCGTCTCCACTCCAATAATCTCAACTGTGACTGTCATCTGGCCTGGCTTGCCCAGTGGCTCCGACAGCGGCCTACCATTGGTCTGTTCACTCAGTGCACGGCACCGCCCGAGCTCAAAGGTCTCAATGTGGCCGAGGTTCAGAAACACGAATTCAGCTGTTCTGGTAAGATCGCCACGTGTGACATATACCACAAACATTTTGTTTTGTAAAAATGAGTTGAATTCTAAGTTTCACAACCATTTTCAGTCTATTTCATTCATTCAATATTCTGTATTTTTGCTTGCACCAAGATCATTGTAGAGTTACTCCTTTTCTAACACAATAAAAAGGAATGTGCATGAAGTTTATCATATCAGGACAATGCAAAAACCCGAATGAGAACCTCCGCTCCCCCTCAAGGCCATCTCACTACAACACCAGCTGTGATGGTTGGTTGTTAAATGTGTGTTTGTGGGGGTGTGCCCCCCCCCCCCCCACTCCCCCATATCTCTCAGTCACTCTCCATGGGTTGTGATTTTTATGCAGCCATAGAGCGTGACAACGCGGACCATTAACTCTTCCTCGCCCAGGGAAAGTGACTCAAAGCGTGGGAGTGGAACTCTCGGAGATATGAAAAGCGAGGTGGGACTGTCCGAACCCAAGATAAGGCCGCAGAAAGTTTAGGCTGAGCTTCATGGGAAGCTGCAGTTCCCAATCCTGACATGATTAGTTGCCCATGAGTTTCAAAAACTAACAATCACGATTCCCACCCTCCAGAAAAAAAAAACCCAGGATGAGCGTACATGAACGCAGCATATACGTTAAAGTCAACCAATTATACAAACACACGTGCATGAACGATTGACCACAAGTTGAACTCCCCGTGAAAGACTCATTAGGCGACTTGCCTGCTGGCATTCACGCACACACATACACACCACATATTTTTTGTATTTTCATATGTGTGTGTCGTATGTATGGGCTGTGACCAGGCCAGGCCACCTGCGGGGGATTTGGGGCAGGGTGGCGCTGAGTTGGGGAGAAAGAAGGATGCAGAAGCAAAGCAAAAGACTGAATAATCGGGGAGAACGTGTTTTTGGTTTGGCTGCGCTATTCCGAAATGTCGTCATTCCTCTTCAGCTGGAAAAGCGTTCCGGCGTTGTGAATTTTCAGTGTGTAATGAGTGACAATTTTACTACTTGACACTCATCATTCCAGTTGTCTTTTGAAGTGTTCTATACATTCAAATCTGTGTCTCATTTTCAGTTTTAAAAAAACGGCCATCAAAGCAAACAATCAATCAAAAGAAAATCTGTTTCGGCTCCACCTGCACATTCTTTTTATAAAAGAAAGTGATAAAAAAAAACTGTAAAACGAGCACTGCACAACTTCAACTTTCTCAATCTATCGCAAAGTCAACACAGTTGTACCAATGGTGAAAACACAGTTGAATATTATGTGGGACAATGGTAGGCTCTTTGACAAAAAGATAATGGCTTTTCCATAAGAAACAATAATCAAATTGAAGATTGTCCATTTTAGAGTGCAGGGGGAGTGTAATACAACACATAAATTTTGAAATATAAATAAAAAATGTGAGAACTCAAAGTGAATTTTCGTACAAGACATGTGGCGTGTAGCCAGTAAAAATATTATATTTTGGATGATGAGAGGAGCGAGTTTAAATGTGTAGACAAGCAACCATGCAAATGGCAGAGCGCGTGTGTGCAGATAACACAAGGGAGACGAAATTGGAATACGGTGGTCGTGAAAAAGCTGGAATGGGAAAAACAGATCTTGTATGAGCGCACGATCACATCAAAAAGCCTCGCTTCAATTCTACCTGTCAGGGAGCTGTCATCGTTCACGCTGCTCCAGCTGCGCTATGCACTCTCCCTGATCCCAGGCCTGTCAAACGTGGCATGTTCCATCAGATGGGAGCTCGGCTCTGTCCTACACCTGATCCCAGATCTGTCAAGGAGATCACACGACCTCAGATCAGGCTGGGTATTGCAGCCGTGTCAACAACACAGTTTTTCTTGTCCTGTTTACCTCACGTTCCGGCCAGACATTGGTCAAAATATTAGGAACATGGCATTATAATTGCCCACACTCTCGATTTCATCAATTGAAGCACTGGAAACTATAGTGGGCTCACTCCAATGGCTTCAAGTTCATAAGCGGATGCCTCACACCATCAGAAAAACTCCAGTTTAGTATATTTTTAATGCTATTCATCTACAGTGGAGAGCTAGCGCCATGTGTATAACTTCCACTATCTAAGTGATGGTGAGATGCTGAAATATTAATCGTTTGAAACCCAGATTAGTAATGCTGTGTAAATGAGCCCATTTAAAAGTCTGTTTTATTCATTTTATCTGGGTTAGATTTACACACATCTACTGACACGCAGTCGTGGCAGCGATGGAGGCGCCCGCTCTTCGACGCTTCACTGTCAGCTTAGTTGAACAGGTACCAGGAGACAGCGTGATGGCTCGATGTGCTCTGTATGCAAATTGAAAAGTTGAAGTGTTAAATAAAAGAGAGCACGTTAGGGAGCTGGGCTGGTGCTGAATACGCACCTACTCCATCCACCAGGGAGCGCCGACTCAGAAGAAACATTTGAGGAGAGATCAATGCGTACTATCGGAGGCCTTCCGTCATCAGCGCAATTGTATTATTCATGTCTTTTTTCTCGCTCACAACACGCGACGCCTTCCCTTTGACAGATAACCCAGTTTCTTGTTCATTGATTCTCAAGGATGTACGAGTTTAGCATAACGTCAAGTTCATTTCTTGTTCTCAATGTCAAAGCATGCCTGGAAAGGAATCATCAGTGTTCATTTGTTATTTAGCTCCCAAGGTGCACAGTGACAAGTATGGCTTCATTATATATTCTCTATAGTTGGCTTTCCCTTCCAACATCTTTATCCTTATGTATTAACCAGTTGTTTTGTTTCCAGGCTACCAGGATTCATCCAGTCCACAACCGTGCAACACAGGCGGCGGATCCTGTCCTGCTATGTGTACGTGCAGCAACAATATTGTGGACTGTAGAGGGAAGGGTCTGACTGACATCCCAGCCAACCTGCCGGACAGCATGGCCGAAATGTAAGCAGCACCAAATTAATGAGATATGCTTGGACCTTTTAAATATGCCAAGCTAGATCATTTAATTTTGGGGTATTTTCCGGGAATTTTATTCCACATTTCCCCACGTTCATAACATCTCAGATTTCATCCAAATCCAGAGGAAACGCTCAAGTCCAAATTTCCATTAACTGACTTTGCTGAAAAGTATTTTATTTAAGACAGTTTGACATTTACAGCAATGCCAATTTGTTTTTTTTGTGCCCAAACTTAACCAACCAAAACACCATAGGTCCATTTTGGAAAGGTCATGGTCACCGTCATTGCCTACAGTCTGTACCACAGTCTCAGTCAAAGCATGTGGTGTAAACAGTCCAGTGAGAAAAACACAAAAGTGACAGAAATAAATATAGAATCCTGCATTATCTTTCCTGAATTAATCATGTGCACCCCAGAAAAGTGAAGTTGTTTATATTATTCCTTGGGAGTTTTGCTCTTGACTTGAGCAAAGTGATGGATTCCAGCGTGAAGAAAGCCACAGAATGTGCACCGAAGCATAGCGCTGCAGGGCATTTGTTACCGTGTGCACAATTCAGACGTGCATGCGCTTCCATAAACATGCCTGCGTATGCACTTACAAACTTGAAATGATTTAAAACATGCATGTAGGCATGTGCCGCCCCCCCCCCCCCCCCCCCCCGTGCTGGAAAGAGATCCGTCCATTTACCCTTGGACAAGTCATCTCGTAGCATAGGCGGAGACTGCGAGCTCTTATCAACTCAGATGGCTGCGAAGCGCGCGCAAACACTAGTTTATCAGCCCGTCAACATCTGTCTGCGTATTAACTATTTTCAGTCCACCGGCTATCAGGGTCGCTGTAATTCCCAGGAATGCTTGAAAGGATTTAACTTTTCAAGGTAGTGATTTTGCTCTTGATGGTAGGGGTTAATGCCTCTTTGTAAAATCCTCATGAAAAACAGTGATTTATGAACAGAGGGGAAGCCGACATTTGCGATGCGAAGGCGACACAGCAAGTTTCTAGGTCTCCTGGTCCCTATGGGGTCTGTTTATAAATACCCGGCAAGCATGGAAGCCCCCAACCACCCTGACCCATTTCTAGTCCACTGATGTGCTGGATTTCCTAATTTGGATGCGCCGTTCACACTCGAATGACCACCCACAAAGTCGTCTTCTGGCATAACTTTTCATTGTTTGACTTCTCCCTTTTGTTTAGGTTTTTCCAGCCTGTTGCAACACTGGAAAGTTTCCATGCTTCACTAATATTGCTTAAAATTCCTTAATTACCCCAAATGTAGGTCTTGTGAATTTATGTTTACATTGATAATTTATGTTAATACTTTGTGGTTTTGCATAACATTGATTAGAATGTGTTTGAACTGTCTGTAATCACTGGATGGTGTGGTGTGGGGACCCACGTTTATGTATGCCCTTCTGGACCTCTTAAAATATGGTCAAAAGTCTTGAATTTAATTGAAGTGGCCTTTAAAAGAGCTCCTAAAACATCTTAAATTTGACATTCGTAAGCCAGTGATTCCTGATAAAGGAGAGCGGAAACATCGGAATGCTAGGTGTCCCTATTCACTGTAGCGTTGTCGGTCAAGACATTTTAAAAGGTCCCCCTGCCCTTCACATCTAATTGCTCCGAAAGTACCACCCCGCCAATAAACTCCGATTCATCTTTTACAAGACCGGGGTGAAAAACGCTCCTATACCATCCGCATTCCATCATTCCCAACGAAGCCTTACCTTTTGGGCTATCCTTCTCTGTCTCGACTGAACTTTCCAGTCGGCCAAATCACCACAGAACCAGATAGGTTTGAAGAACGAGAGAAAATAAAGGGGAAGGGTCCGCTATGATTGGTGGCTCAGTAATTTACTGCAGCCGGTTTCATCTGTGCTTGAACTTCATTATAAAATCAGTTTCAATTACAGGAGGTCTTACTGCTGTGTATTGAGGCAAACATGATGCCTTGCTAATGAGATACTCATATATATACACACGTTCATTATGTAAAAAAAAATGAAGAGAAAAAAAATCACCAAACCTATGCCCCCCTTAATGAATGCCGGTGTTTATAGCTGTGGGGATGTGAGCTGCTTTCTTGCGAAACTAGGACCACTCGGCCCCAACACCGACCACAGCACATCATTATGCGCCACGGTCGGCCGTGACCGAGCTCCACCTTGCCTTTCCCCTGTCATGACTTTCAAACTCAGAAAGAAAATGCTGTATCCCCTCTCACCCCCTTAATGAAAGCCATGCTTGGACTTTAATGAAAAGGATCAAAATCATTGATTGTGTTGACACTAGCTTGCAGACAGACACGCATACAAGCACACAGACTGACAGATTGGACAGGAAGCATTGATTGAAGGCAGCACTGAGGGATTGTTAGATTTTTTATTTTTTTTCTGTCAGATTGGGGAATTTAGTCACTTGCACGTATTTATTTGTAAGGAGTGACCAAAAAAAAAATATACTGGAGCTACACTTGGTGACTGTGTCAGAGCAGCGAGACGAGCTTGTTGCTAAGAAAAAGCACAAAAGCCACATTGGCCCAGCGCTCGGTCGCTTTGTGAGGGCGAAGGAACCGCAGCGCCGTCACTTTGCGGCAAAATCACAGACACATCGGGACAAGCAGACTAAAACAGACCGCAAGAGCACGGCCACCGCAGGAATCTGTGGTCTGGAATCGCAAGAATGTCCATTCCAAGAATGTCAATTGCGCCGCTAGTTCGCCCCATATGTGGAGGATGGACGCCTTGCTCCGAGGGGGGCAGACTCCAGATTGAACATTTTCTGAAGTTGTGCAGCAGCGGTTTATGTTTCGCAAAAACATGCGGCCCATAAACATAGCAACGCATACAGGCATGTAATAAATCATAAATGTCTGTAATTGAATGATTAAATCGTGTGGAAATGTTCTCGCTCTGAGAGCAAGCCCCTCTTTTTAAGAGGTTGCGGTTACAACTATCATCAATAATTTGCAGGTTTTAAATGATGCCCGTTTCCTTATGGTGACAAATAGCTTTTAATGATCTTCGCTAGCCTAGCGCCCATAGCGCTGGCCTCATGTATGCTGTTGTGTAGTGGCCTCGCTGGCTGGACGACCAAACAGAACCCCAGCTGGCTCCGTCCAGGCCCCACTAAGCCTTGTTAAGGAGACTTTTAAAAGCTGTCAACTGACCTACAGATAAACAGCCCTCTGCCAGCCACACCAAGGGGAATTGCCCCGGGACCAACTTAAGTAGCGGCTTGGACATGCACGCCCTCACTAATGGCCTCTGGTGCTGTTTGCTCCCCTGCGACCATCCGACACTGATTAGGCCTCGAAATGACCCAACAAATGTTTTCATTGTCTGCGTGGCGAAATCTCGACCGACTTTACTCAAAATGACTCGTGTTTCACCTCCCTAGGATCATTATTGTTTTCAGGATTTTCATGCGAGATCATAAATGCTGGAAAGTCTTTCATCAAGAAGAAATATGACTATAATTGGAAGGCCCTCACAGATCCTGTTCCGAGGCACACTCGTTTGTACAGTTTATTGGGTTTCAGGATGTTATGAATCCAACATGCCTGATCCTATTACAGCTGGAGGATAGATCTCCTCCAATAGAATCAGGTCACATGACTTGAATCAAGTCAAACTTTAGTCACCGATTTTAGGATTTGGGACTCGATTATGTTGTCGATGCTCAAGTAACGACTTGAAATTTAGTGGTGACGTAAATTGCTTTTTTTTTTTACCCTGGCAACTGCTTGAATCTCGAATGTTAAGGCTTGAGACTTACATTACGACTTATTCCAATTTCTCATAGAATTCAGAGGTGAACTAGCAAAACACAGAAAATCAATGTGCTGTAGTGAAATTATGTAATTTTTATTTCATTAAGTGATTGCACGAAATAAAATCGTCTGGATCCAGATACATTTTTTGAGCAGACGTGCAAACTCCTATCAAGCAATCAAACCAGATGATTTTATTTTGTGCAATATTTTTTTGGACAATTTTCTGTGAAGTCTATTTTTGGTTGAGTGGTTGTATTTTCATTTCTCTCTAGACGTCTGGAGCAGAATGGGATCAAGACAGTTCCTCCAGGAGCTTTCTCTCCCTACAAGAAACTGCGCAGGATGTAAGTACACCAACACGACATGCTCGCACTCATTTAAGACTGACACCAAGAGGCTGCAAGCAGCCACTCTGTCCACTGCCAACAAAACCCGAATCGTTTATTTTGTCTGCTCACTGAGAACATTCACAGAGTTAGGGCGGCGTGCAGCAGGCGCTCAGATGCTACTCAGTCATAATAACAGCTCTCATCTTTCCAATGCTGTTCGCTGGTATTCCCCTGGCAAGTGCCACTCGGGCCCCGTGTGGGGAGTGTTGCGCCTGCCTGGGCAAAACATAAACTGTGGCCGGTCGGGAACGACGAAGGCTGAGGCTTGGCTGTCGGGTGGGCGGGCGGGAGCGAGAACAGTGACAGGCCGGTAGTTGAGCTGTCCCGTCAGTCAGCCGCAGTCCGTAACGCCAGCGGGCCTGAGCGGCATAGCTGCAAGTGAAGCGGAGAAGAGCGGAAGGTCAGGGAGTTTCTAAACGCAGCTTGAAGGCTGCTTCTGTTTAAACATCCAGCCGTTTCTTTTCTAAGGCCGGCAGCCACTGGAACAGGAGAAAAACCTTTAGTCGGTCTTTGTTTTGGTGCAAAAACAAGCACTGTATTCAGTAAAACTTGTGTTGTAGTTCAATTAAAAGACTGCAAACAACAGCCATTATAATGAATAAATATTTACAAGCAAATGTTTAACTAGTGGAGCAAAATCACTCTGCTCCTTTTTTCACTGTGTTTTTTTTGCACTTCCTGAAATACTAACTTTAGGGAGAAAAGAGAGAAGCTGAATAACTTTGACTTTATACAATCAGAAAATTCGGGGTCTTCCATGAGGTCTTCCGAATGAGACACAACCGGCTGCTGAGTCTGCATTTAGCATCAACTATGCTTTGCGGTATGTCTATGTTGACCCTCCGCGTCTGCGTTGATTCAGCTGGCCGCGTGCCCTCGATGGACTACCTCAGTTCACACACGGTTTAGACAGCACCTATACATCATATGTTGCAACCTTCATGGGATATCATCTGCAGATGTCTTTGTTATGTCTCTCTGAGGATGTGGATAAAATATGGAGAGATGATTTATACAAGTTAAATATAGGCTTATAGTGCATATACAATATATACTGACGGTGTTTCTATGCTGCTGTATTTATGACGTTATACCTCTTTTTGACCTCGTGGATCCTCCTATCCAAGAGAATAACACACAGACACACAGTGGTGTCTGAGTTTACAGACACACACCAGAGCAGATGTTGGCTCCTCTGCTGTATTGAAATTTCCAAGCCCAGGGCAACTAGACGAATGGCAACTTATTTAACAGTGGCCCCCCCTTCACCCCGCAACAAATATGAACATACTACTTTTGTACCACATGATTATTTTCATTTTCTCTCTCTCTGATTCCATTGAGTGCTGCATTCACAGACACACATAGGATTAGTGGTTATCCTGTGGGAAGAAGCCTGTGGATCCTATTAACAACTGTAATGTACATGTTTAATAACTCTGCAGTTTGATGGACCACAAAGAGTAATACATGAGTTACCCCATCCCCCCATATAAGAACTCAGTACTTAGTTTTCATCATGAATAGTCCAAGCCTGCTTGCTGGCTCACGAGCTTGCTGGTGGCAAGAATCATGTCGAGCTTTTCCGCACCGCCATGTATTCATTGTTACTTGTGTTACTGACTTTGTAAGGTGCATGATTTGATCGACAATTGATTAATAATGTCTGCCATGACCGCATAAAACAAAACGTGTCAGTTACTGTAATTCTGTTGCTTTTGTAAAACCTTACTCTCAACGCAGGCCAGAAATAATACAAGTAAATGTGGAAAGAAAATGCAGATTTTTTTCTTTTCCCAAATATGTGCAAAAGCTCTAGCATTACATTTATGAGCTCCTCATTTGATGCGCCAGGTGTTACTTGACAAGTGCAACTCTGAGATGAGTGTGCTGTCAAACCACGCCAACAATCCAAGTGACTGACTGATGTTCTTTACCAACAGAGACCTGAGCAACAACCAGATCTCGGAAATTGCTCCAGACGCCTTCCAGGGCCTGCGCTCCCTCAACTCACTGTAAGTGCTGCTTCCAGAGGCCGTGTTTGTGCATGTGCGTCCGCATAAATTTTCATCTGGCTTGTCATTTTTCCACATTTAAATCATGCCTGTGTTGTGATCTCCCAGCGTGTTGTATGGAAATAAGATCACCGACCTGCCCAAGGGTGTCTTTGATGGCCTCTATGCCCTGCAACTGCTGTAAGAACAAACACACACACATTAAACAGACAGAATGTTTTTTCTCCCACTCAAGGAAGAAGTCCTAACCTTTGAGTAAACCTTGTACCTATGCGTCGTTCTCCAGCTGGAATGCATAATGAATGAAAAAATAAATAAAATCTGACAAGCCCGATTCCCTCCTCAACTCTCTTCTCCTTTTTCCCATCGTTGTCTCACAGTTTGTTGAACGCCAACAAGATTCACTGCATCCGTGCCAACACCTTCCAGGACCTGCAGAACCTCTCGCTGCTGTCGCTCTACGACAACAAGATCCAAATCTTGGCCAAGGGCACCTTCGCTTCACTGCGAGCTATACAGACCCTGTGAGTGAAAACACATATAAAAGCTCACCTAGAATATTTTGGCTCTGGAGGCTTTGGAATAGCACGGAATGGAATGATGTGTTAGAAAGTAGGGTAAATCTGTCCAGTAAAAACTTTCTAACAAGAACTCAAACTGGATGTGTCTTCTCGCCGCAGCCACCTGGCCCAGAATCCCTTCATCTGCGACTGTAACTTGAAGTGGCTGGCCGACTACCTGCGCTCCAACCCCATCGAGACCAGCGGCGCCCGTTGCGCCAGCCCTCGTCGGCTGGCCAACAAACGCATTGGACAAATCAAAAGCAAGAAATTCCGTTGCTCCGGTAGGCGGACAGTCTCCAAGTGCCTCTCCCTTTTTTGGGATCAAAATTTTATTTCATCTGCCAGCCTACTGCTGCTGTCATTCTTGTGTCTTATCATTTCTTCAGTTTGTATTGTCTTGTGCCTGCTTACTTTACTCATTGTCATCTGCAGAGAGATCTCATATTCAGTTGTCACATACTACATTGCGTCATATATAAGCTCCGAATTATATATGACTGTGTCGAAGCATAGCTATGCTTTCTGAGCGCCCACTGACATCAGTCCCTTTGTCTTTTCTCCATCACAGCCAAGGAGCAGTACTTCATCCCAGGTGAGTTCATGGCTACCATTGTCTTCTTCCTTGCTTTGACTGTTCATTCACCACTTTTTTTTTTCTTTTTCAAAAACAACCCAAAAGGTAACTTTTTATAATGTTGCCTTGTTAGTGCAATATATTTGTAATATCAAGCATAATACAACATTTTGTAATGTGGCCTTAAAACACTAACGGGTGCGTCTTTGTGTAAAATGTGTGAGTTCTGTAAAATCTCTCAAGAAGGAAGGGAATGTGCGTCCTCTCTGACAGTAAATGCTAAAGATGATTAAGCCCATAGGGGGACCGTGCTTCCTATCAGCGGATCTTTCCGGACCTCTTAGCAAGGGGACTTCCAAGCAAATATCTTGCAGGATCAGTGATTCATTGTGATTCATCGTCTTGACTTGCACGTGTGTAAATTAGAATGTCTTTGGGTGTCCTAAATTGCAATAACTCTGGCTTAGAGACCAATTGAGATGCACAAGGTAGAATTAAGCTAAATGTGCAACAAATATAATATGTGGACTAAAGTACCAGGACACACTTTATTGGTGAAAAGCTGTCAGGATCCCTTCTATCTTAAATCTTCATCTTTCTTAGACATTTTGGACAGTCCCATGCTGCCACTGCTGCTGGAATAGTTAGGAAAAAAACTTTTCTGTTCCAGCATGACTGGAAAAGTTCCACAATAACATGGTCCAATGAGTTTGATGTGGACAAACCTCAAAGACCCAAAGACTGTAAACTAGGCCTTCTCAACAAAATGCATGACTGATAATTCCCAGACACATTTCAAAACTTCCTTGAGAAACGACCGTGTGTCCCAATACTTTTGTCTACATCAAATCCAGCAGCAGTTAATTAAAGAGCTCCTCAATGCTGAGTTATCTTGTGCCATTTTCAAAGGAAAACATCTCAGATGATGTGTTTAGTCCTCTCCGGGTTCCATGCAGTAAAAGTGTGGCCACCATGTACTTATCGATACTAATGATGATGACTCACAAATCTCCCTCGAGGACTCCTTGGCGTCGTTGCGATCAAAGCTTAGAGCGAGCTCGACCTTTCATTGCTTCCTCTCCGGCAGGAAATGTTATTTCCTGTTGTCTGGCCGAGGGAAAGTTCCTTAATGAGCTGTTTTACTGTGTCCAAAGGAAGTTATTTCTGCAAATGCGATCCACTCACCAATCTCTAATAAAGTCAACAATGAGGCTTTGCGGTTATGCAATGGCTTCAGATGACGTCCCGTTATTTGGCCACATTCTTGTTGCTCGACTTTTAGATTCCCCTCTTGCTTCTTCCTTGAGGTTTTCCTGCTTGCGAGTGTGGTCTGGGTGGCCCGCGTTGTCTCGGTGACGTAATGCGCAAACTTCACAGAGGCAGAGAGGTGCACCACTGTGAAGCATGCGAGAGGGAAAAGGGACAGAAAATGTTATTCTAACAGAAAACACTAGGCTGTTCCCTCTAAATGGAACATATGCACACACACACACGGAGACACACTCTGTTCTAAGTGGCTCCCGGAGCTGTTCCATTATTGAGCAGCCCCGATGTATCTGGCAGCGCACTTTTTGGCACGTAACATCTATTCATAGACAGAGAGGAAATGCAGGGAAACGTCTTGCAATCCTCTGCCAACCTGTCTCCTCCATGAACATCTTCTAGGAGGACCAGAGGTGGCAAAAGTACTCACAGTTCCGACCTTTGATCGGGACCAATGTCTCGCCACACCTCTCATCTTTCATTCGCCTCTCATTCGTCTCCACCTGACTTGCAGAGTCCTCCTGGGTACTCTGCTTCACTGAAGCTGACTGTCTCGATCCTCTTTGCCATCCTTATCTCCGTCGACCGTTCCTTTTCGGCCCACTGCTCACTTCTCTAAAATAAGCCCCCCCCCATTCATGAACGGCAGAAGCGCTTCAGCAGCAGGCACTTAAGTTCAACAGAAAGTTAGGGACAAACTGCAGAAATGGCAGGGATGCGTGACTCGTGGTGTTGTGGGAAATTTCATGTGGGGATGTATCGTGAAAGGGGCTGCGTGACGGTTTGTGTTTCCTTCCTGGCGTCAGGTGCAGAGGATGCCCGACTGAATAACGCCTGCAACAGCGATCCGGTCTGTCCTCCCAAGTGCCGCTGCGAGTCTAATGTGGTGGACTGCTCCAATCTGAAGCTCACCAAGATCCCTGAGCACATCCCGTCATCCACCACTGAGCTGTAAGTGACGTGTGCAAAATAAATGGCGGCGAGGGGGGCACTTTATCATATTTTTCGGACTATAAGGCACATTTAAATTCTTTAATTTCTTACTAAATCTATTGCGTTTTATAATCATGTGCACCTTATGTATCATTCCATAAATTAAAAAAAAATGTTGATATAAATTTAAATATAAACTGGGGAATGGGTTGACCAAACAAAGAAAATGTCTAAAAAAATGTACATCTTGTTTTATTTATATTAAAACTGTGGTATTACAAAATTAAGAATATGTAAATGTGTAAAAACATTTTCTATATAATTTCAATCCTTGTGTCCAGGCGCCTCAACAACAATGACATCATCACTCTGGAGGCCACCGGCGTGTTCAAGAGCCTTAGCCAGCTCAAGAAAATGTAAGTCTATAATTTAACGTTGAGATTTTTATCCTCACTTCAACGTTTTTCCTAATCTTCTGTTTGCTCTCTACAGCAACCTGAGCAATAACAAAATCACAGAGATTGAAGACGGCGCTTTCGAAGGCGCCTCGTCCGTCAACGAGCTTCACCTCACAGCCAATCAGATCGACACGGTCCGGAGCGAGATGTTCCGTGGCCTGGAAGGACTTCGCATGCTGTATGTCGCATATGACTTTAAGCACATTTAAACTTTTTTTAAAGTTCTTCAAATAAGAGGTCAAGCGTGCTCGCTTCAAGCTATCTGTTGACCCTTCAAAAACATATCTTTATATATTATGTAAAATATTTCTTCTAATGCTTCCACAGAATGCTGAGGAACAACAAGATCAGCTGTATCCACAACGACAGCTTCACCGGCCTCCACAACGTGCGTCTGCTGTCTCTCTACGACAACCAGTTGACCACCATCACGCCTGGAGCCTTCGATACCCTGCAGACCCTCTCCACCCTGTGAGACCTCACTTCTACCCTCATACATTGCTCCTTTCCACACCTTTTTACACGCTATTCTTACGGCAGGAACCTTCTGGCCAACTCCTTCAACTGCGACTGCCGGCTGTCTTGGCTGGGAGACTGGCTGAGGAGCAGGAAAATCGTCACGGGAAACCCTCGCTGCCAGCGTCCGGCATTCCTCAAGGAGATCCCCTTGCAGGATGTAGCGCTTCCCGATTTCCGTTGCGAGGAAGGTAAAGTATCACCATCATTTATGGTGACGGTTGTCCACTTTCCTCAAACTTTGTCAAGATTATCGTTCTTGAGAAAATTCAGAAAACTTCAGCCTTTCAACTCCAAACATGAGTGAAAGTGCCAGTGATCATTTGCAATAATGAGCGCTATTGTCCAGCTCTTTGTTTACGGAATAGATTGCAGCTCAGCACTTCCTAAGCTGCTTGTCGATGTCAGGCTGAGTGGAGTTATTGAGCGCTTTGGTTTATTGACCAGTCAGCTTATTTGCCGCTGAATTAATGTTAGACTTGTCTACAGGCCTCGGGCCAGCTTCCATTCTTTGTCCAGGATAGTCAATATTATATTACTCAGACACCTTTATCTCTTTCCCACTAGACTTCCTATCTTTTCTCAGTCTCAATAGCTCACTGTCACTTTGAACGATTGTGTTATTTGTGCTTTGTCTCGCCTTTAAACTTTTCATTCTTTCAACACTTTCTCTTCCCACCCTGACAGCTCCAACGTAGGCCGTAATCTACATCACTCCCACACTCTGTCATCCCACAGCACTTTTTTTTTTTCTATGTGAGACATCTCCCCCAATTTCCTCTCTATCCTTAGGCCACGAGGACTCAAGCTGTGTGCCCAGACCTCAGTGCCCCAGCGAGTGCACTTGCCTGGAGACGGTGGTTCGCTGCAGTAACAAGCACCTCCGCACACTGCCTAAAGGAATCCCCAGAAATGTGACTGAACTGTAAGTGCCTCCATTCTAACATTTGTGTGGCGTTGAGGAGCAAGCTAATATACACAACACGGACAGAAAAGTATTGGGACAAACTGTTGGCAACTCAATGGCGTCTATCCCAGCTGATTTTAAGAAAGAAAACACACCTCACCATTTTGGAGGCCAAGAAGCCCTGCAGTTGTTCTCGCAGACATTCTTCTTGTGAGCTTCACTGCAGCCCTCGAGGCTTGCACTGATGTCACTCTTTTACTTGTGGCCAAGGATCAGTGTGTGCGTGTGTGTGCGCGCATACTTGTGTCAGGGCCAAAAGCCTGTCCACGGGAGCATAGGGGACATTTTAATGAGCACTTTTCAATGGAAAGGGGAGGGAGTGGAACTTTCCAATACTGCTGTGAGTGGTTCGCATACAGGCACGTGCACACACACACATGCAGTGCAAGCCTTGAGGCCTGTCATTGTCCCAGCAGGTGTGACCAGGTGGGCCTCTCTGTTCTGGTCTTTCATGTAGTCATCTGGAGCGCTCGCAACACCGTCATTATCCAAAGTGTCCTGCGCACCATCATTACCTCTCATTACCCCGCAGTCCAAAGCCCCTAACTAACCATTGCCCCCACCACCACCACCACCCCTCACCGCCTTCTCCAGCCCACCAACTCTTGAATACAGTCAACAAAAGCAGGCAAAAGGCCCCCGCAGCTCCTCTCAGGCCATTTGTCAGGGTGGCAGCCTTCTGCTAGCACTTTGCTTTGGCAGTGTCTGCATCCTCGCAGGCAAGATGACAACCGTGGTGGGCTTCAAGAGAACACACAAGTATAGGAGTGGGTGTCTTTCTCAAGAGGTCAAGGAACTTTAGTGTTCATGCATTTTTAGTCTGCGTTGTACTTATTGGAATCGACAGGTATGGCGGATGGATATTTGAGAAGCTGTATTGTACAGTACGGCTGTTGTCCCTGAATGCAACACGTTTGGTCTATTTGCATTCTTGGTTCGAGACCCTTCAAAAGAGCGTCAACAACTCATCACATTCTCTGCCTTGATGCAACGCTTTTCTTTAAACACTACTAATCTCTCTCGCGGAAAGACTTCCACTCTCGAGCAGCTGCGCCGACTTCACCGTTCCAACAAAAACAAGATATTTCTTCGCAACTTGATGGAAATATAGCTTTGACCGCCAAGGAATAATAGTGATAGTAAACTACGGATAGGATTATTTCTCTCTTTAGTACATGCAGCCTTAAATTATGCGCTGTACAGAAGTTGGAATGAGTGTCTTTTTTTCTTCAGGTATCTGGATGGAAACCAATTCAGCGTGCTACCAAAGGAGCTGTCCTCCTTTAAGTTCCTTCAGCTGGTGTAAGTCTCCTTTTTTTGTCTGATCTCCACAAATAACATGAAATAAACCTGTTTGATTTTTTTTTTTTGTAGGGATCTGAGCAACAACAAGATCAGTTCTCTGACCAACTCTTCTTTCGCCAACATGAGCCAACTCACCACCTTGTGAGTTCTGATGGGCCTCACATTCGGCATGTATTCTCTCAAAACACACAAATTAATGTAGTTTTTTTTAATGTTGCAGAATCTTGAGCTACAACGCCTTACGCTGCATTCCCAAAATGGCCTTTAGTGGACTGCTCTCCCTCCGGCTACTGTGAGTTCCAAAATGATTTCTTGAAATGGTTCAAAAACATTTGACATAAAATGCCACTTCAAAAAAAAATACTTGACTCTCCAAAGATGAAATAAAGAAATACGAAGAACAAGAAAACTGAGTACAATGACTCAAAGACGGGAACAAGAAAAGAAAAAAAAAGCGCAAAATAGACCCAAAAAGTTATTTTGAGTACTTTTGCAATCAGCCTAAATGAGTGATTAAAAAGAATATTTGACAAGAAGGGGGCCAGCAGATGTCAAGAATCTTTGATAAACTCCAGAGAAGTACGCCGTCTAAATAGTTATGACAGCTTATGAATACACGCACACAAACACAACCTCTGACCTATTTTCTCTGCATAAGTGGCAACTTCGGCGTTGGGCATGCGCGGCCCACACCTCGCCAGGGCTGCTGTGCACAATCACCATGACACTGATTACCCGAGAATGTTCACCCGCGCTAGCCATAATGGCATTGACGGTGTCTGCGAGCCTTTGATTGTGCCCTCTCGCTGACCGTGGGCTCCAAATGGGGAGGAATCGTTCTGCTCAATAACTGAAATGTTGGATATAAACGTGTGCGACACTTAGATGATGAAACCCAAACGAGATTTGGAGCCGTTGCCTCGCATTCCAACTCAAATCTTGGGCCCCAGACACATTGGAGACTCGTGTGTGTGCGTGTGTGTGTGTGTGTGTGCGTGCGAAGACCAGAGGTGTCCAAACTTTTTTTCTTTGACTGCTCCATACAGAAAAAAAACACAGGCTGTAAGACCACTTCAACATTCTTCACCTTTATTTTCTCAAATGCCCTAAAACTAATGCATAAGTGAAGATAAAGATTTGCTGAATCGGAATTACTATAATGCTCCAGACCACCGCTGCAAAAAGTGAAATCTGTGATTTAGAAATTCTATTTTTAAAGGTATGTTATTATAGGATTTAGGGTATTTCAAAGGTCCTGAAATATACTTTAAGAATAATACAAACACATTGAAACACAAGATATTGAGCAAGATCAAGAGCAATTCAAATTTGTCTCAAACGTATTAACTGGGCTGCCTTTTAGTGGTTGAGCGTGGAATTACACTTTAGTTGTCGTAAATATCCATTTTTACATCTTTGCGCATGTAGAAAATCGTATCTCTATCTCAAGCTGATATATTTGTATTTTTGTATTGGTAGTAGTCATGGGCATCACACCCATGTTATTTTCAGTATACGCTGCAGACGGCTACAAAACAAACAGCTGGTCGCAAATGGTCCGCAGACTGTAGTTTGACCACCCTGATGTCGACGCATCAGCCTCCCATGTGTGCTCATAGCAGGCACGCTTTAAAAAAGAAAACATTTACAAGTGACAACAAAGCTTTTTACGGTGGGATGTGACTGAAGCCCCCCATCATTACTCCACACAAAACGTGAGAGGTCTTTTAGCACCCGATGAGAGCGAAGTTCGGCCGTCATTAACTTGATGTTGCCTCGCTTGCCTTGCAAGCGCCGCTTTGATCCCTAATGAAGCGCCACCCGTTATTTCTGCTCTTACTCACTAACGCCAGGCCCGCTTCTACGAGACTGCCTGGGTGACGCCATGAGAACCCCTCCCCATCCCCTGTCGACACACAAAACTCTCAGATCTCTATTAGCACAAACCATCTACTTCTACTTCCAAATAGAATTTTTGTGTTTTGATGCTGACTTTAAACTAAAACGTTGGTATTTGACCCTGGTTTATTAATTGACCAGAGTAAAAGTAATGTTTTACTCTAGTGCCTCCTATTAAATATCCCTTGCCCACAAAACTAAAGTGACAATGAGCTCCAATTAATGAGTTTCGACTTTAAGCCCCAATTTGACAGTTCCAAGTTTGGAGCGTTAAGTGAGAACGGGATAGTCGCTCACCCCGAGGTGCCAATGTCACCACCAAGCCGCACCTCTGGCTTTATGCTGCAGGAAAGACGAGAAGCATCATTAACGCTTCAAACGGAACACTAGGTCTGAACCTGGCGCCGCCGCTGCGGTTTTGCTCCGAGTGAGATTCCACGTGTGTGTATGAAGTTTGTGGTTTCTAGCTGCCCATTAATAAACTGCTAATTGGCCTGCTGGGTATTAGGAGTGGGGGATGATGAGTAGGGGGAGGCCAAGACACATGCTAGGCTGAGAGGGAAAAGACAAATAAAAAATTATAATAATATCGAGCAAACTTGTGTGTGCCAAGTGTGAATCATGTCAAAATTAAGAATAGTTAAAGTAGTGCAGGTACAACATAAAGCTGACACCCCCCCCCCCCCCCCCCCTCTATGATGCATGAAATCCTGATCCAGTCAGTACACGCTAGCCATGAAAATGTGATTTCATGATGCACAGCTGCACACTAGACAAAGAGAGGATGTCATTACGAGAGCGGATCAGGTTGCTTCCCGGAGACTCCCTGGCTGCCTGCTCCCATGAGTGCTCTGCCAGGTTGGCACACTGCTGGCTGGCACGCGTGTCCGCCCGCCCGCCCGCCTGGCCGCCGCTTGCTGGCCACTCCACATTCAGTCCACTAAATTGTCTCAAGACACTTTCATTGTTTTTAGTTCAGCTGTGCCAGTGGCTTTGCCCTGACTGGTATTGTTGGAAGGAAGTACCAATTCTTGACAGAGAAGATACATTTTTTTACAGAAGAAACTTACATGATTTATTTTTCCCATACACAAAAATAAAATAAAAATATCGTATTATATTTTAATCCAACTTCCAAATGAGTCAATTATACAGTATATATACTATTTATAATTTTTATTTCTGTTTTTAAGGTCTCTCCATGGCAATGAAATCTCAGAGCTTCCTGATGGCATCTTCAGTGACGTGTCCTCTCTTTCCCACTTGTGAGTATCGCACACACAGACACACACAAACACAGACACACTCACACACACGTGCTTTATTCACAATCTTATCTTCTACCATCTGCACACACGCAGTCCAACATACATCCACATGCTTTCAGGCAGCAGTGTGGGAGACAGTGGCAGGTCTGTAGTCCTCTTTGGTGGGTCCGACCTCCCTCCCCTCACTCTAATTAGGCTGACTGTGGTTAAGCTTCATACAGAGCCCTCCACTGTCCCATCTCTATCTCTAAAAAAACACACACGCTCAGATGGTCTGCATAGATCTGTGTTTTTATTTATGTCTGCACTTTTTCTTGCATGTCTGAAGTCTGTTCAATAGACTTATCAAGATGAGAGGCATTGCGAAGGGGTGGAGGGGGGGGGGGCAGCATGAAGCATCCAGGAAAAACGTAGGGCGGGCCATTGATCTTTGCTCCCGCTCAAGTGGCATCCGTGTTTGCAGATGTCAGGTGTCAGCGATTGGCGCTGGCTGAAAGATGAGCCTCTGTGCCGCCATAATGGAAGTGCATCGATTCAGGAGCGTGAAGACAGAGTCGGCATTGATCCGACAATGACGCAAGCGCTTAAGAGCATCTCGTGGTCCCTCGTTGACGGTGCAGCATGGAGGATAAATACTCTCCCCATGTCTTTTGTTCCTCCACATTTGTACTTCTACGGCAAGCATAGAGCCCCTAAATATCTCGTAAAGACTTATTGATAAAGTTGAAATTTTATTTCTGCAATTTTCCTCATAATGCAGTTTTATCTTCATGTACAGACAGGATTCAGGAGTAAAACCGTTTTTGCAACCTTTTCACGATGGCCATGAATAAGCACAAGAGTAAATTGCGAAACCATATTAAATGCTAATTAATGTTCTCATCGATTACCATACAAGTGTTGAGAGAACTCAGTCGTTATCATCCAAAAGGATTTTAAGGATTTCAACAAATTCATGAAAAAAGTAGGCTTTTCAAATTATACTTGATATTCCCAATTTATACTGTAAAATGATGACTGGGTTCGCCTTAGGGCCCCCAAATGACTATATACGCCCCTGCATACATAGTTTGATTTTGTTGAAGGTCTAGAGAGACACCAGCTGGTTGTACAGGGAACTACAATGCAAGGTCCAAAACGTAGTAAAATATTCTACAAATAGTTCAGAGACATTTTAAAAGAAATTTGAGATAAAATAAGAAGTTCTTTTCTTTTCTTTTTTTTATAGAGTCAGACTGTGGTGGGATATTTTTAATCTCAAAATGTGATATTCAAAGCCAATGAAAATGCCTTAGTATAAATAAAACAGCACACATTGGTAGCTCATACATTGTCAAAAGTGAAGGTCACAATATTATATTGGCCAATTCCTCACATTAACACTTCCTGCAGTCGTCATGAAGAGATTTGATCTTATTGAGAGATTGTTTTTATTGTATTTCATCAGAGCAATCGGTGCCAATCCGCTATACTGCGACTGCCGCCTGCGCTGGTTGTCAGACTGGGTCAAGACTGGATACAAAGAGCCCGGCATCGCTCGCTGCGCTGGTCCACGTGGCCTGGAGGGGAAACTTCTGCTCACCACACCAGCAAAGAAGTTTGAATGCACGGGTAAGATATATATACGTACGTACATCGTGGTTATTATAGTTTGTCAATTGTCATTATGGTTACACTCGCCCCATATGTTTCATCCATCCATGTAGGTGAGGTGGACACAACAGTACTGGCCAAGTGTAACCCGTGTCTGTCTAGCCCATGTCAAAACCAAGGCGTGTGTCATAGCGACCTGGTAGACATCTACAGGTGCAACTGTGCTCCGGGATTCAAGGTCAGTCTTGTTCCATACGCACGCCTCGCAGAGACGTCGACATCTTACTGATATGAAGGTGAATTGTCATCTCAGGGCAAGAACTGCGAGACAGCTCTAAACGCATGCGTGAGCAACCCTTGTGCCAACGGCGGGCGATGCCAAGTGGATGAGGAAGACGAGGGACAGTACAGGTGGGGGAGAATCTCAAGATCGAGCATCCAAAGCCGAATGGACACAATTGGATTGCTGTTTCCCATGGTACTACAGAAAAGACGTGTGTGTGTGTTGCAGCTGCACATGTCCGCTGGGTTTCGAGGGCCCCACCTGCCAGACCAATGTTGACGACTGCGAGGACAATGACTGTGAGAACGGCGCCACCTGCATGGACGGAGTCAACAACTACACTTGTTTTTGTCCCCCCTACTACACAGGTGACAACCACGCACGCACGACCGGCACGGCACCCCTTTATTTTGCTGTATGTAATCTTAGAAGTGATGTGTGTGCAGGGGAGATGTGTGAGGAAATGGAGGACGTGTGCGCCCCAGGACGAAGCCCCTGCCAACATCAGTCCACCTGCCTCATTACTTCCTCCGGGCCCAAGTCAGCGGTTTAAAAAAATAAATAAAAAAATCAGGACATAAACACAATATGGACACATCAGACTCAAGTGTAATATTTGTGCGTGTCAGGTGCGTGTGCGCTCCTGGTTACGTGGGTGACGACTGCAGTGTGGACTACGACGATTGCCAGGAGCATCGCTGTCAGAATGGAGCCCAGTGTGTGGATGAGCTGAACGGATACACCTGTCAGTGTGAGCAAGGCTACAGGTGAGCACACACACTAAAAAAAATACACAACTACATACATAACATGTATACTACTTCCTACTATGTGCACAGCGGTCAGCTGTGTGAGGTTCCTCCGTCGCCATTATCCCTGTGCGAGCTGGCCGACTGTCAGAACGACGCCCCCTGTGTGGAGCGGGGCGGCCGCGCCCTCTGCCAATGCCCCCCGGAGTTTGGCGGACCACGTTGCGAGAAACTAGTCAGCGTCAACTTTGTGGACAGAGACTCCTACCTGCTTCTCTCCGACCTCAAGAACTGGCCACAAGCCAACATCACCCTACAGGTACTGCTTTACCTTCTACTTGATTCTCACACTGACTTTCTTTTAATGAGTCCATATCTTACTGTGTCCGCAGGTTTCCACGGCGGAGGATAACGGCATCCTCTTGTACAACGGTGACAATGATCACATTGCGGTGGAGTTGTACCAAGGTCACGTAAAGGTCAGCTACGACCCTGGCAGCCAGCCCGGCCACGCTATCTACAGGTCAGCCATTCTCACTGCATCCTCACGTTCTTGACGATCACTTCAGTTCTGATATTTGCTCCTTCGCCCCCGCCAGTGCCGAGACCATCAACGACGGTCAGTTCCACACGGTGGAGCTGGTCACATTGGACCAGATGGTGAACCTGTCCATCGACGGGGGCCTCCCCACCACCATGGACAGCTTCGGGGCGGTGCGGCCCCTTAACGGAGAGGCTCCACTATACGTGGGGGGTAGGGGCCCTCTCCAGAACACACCTTCCTCCTCTTCAGGCACTCTTAACTACTACACTACTGTCAATCACCTCCCTCCACCACCACGCCAACCAAAACCCCCCCTCTCCCCCTCATTGACCATAACTGAGCCACTCATGACTGTTAGCAAACCTCAAAAGTAGACCACAAGTTGATTTTCTTGTGAGGTGAATAATAACATCAATAATTAAATTAAATTAAATTTCTTTCTAAAAAGTGAATTCTATATTGTTGTCCTCAAAACATTTTACACAGTTTAAAATGAACACTGCACTTAAATATAAAGAAAATACTTAAGTGGTTCAATTCTAGTAAAATGTTAAAAAAATGAACTTAAAAGTACAATACAACTGAAGTATTTCACCACCATGAAAAAACTTGTGACAATGTGAGTTGTTGCCAGGTAACCACTGAATGGATTATCAGGATTAGTGGCTGCAAATTGTTTTGTGTGTTGATGTAATTCAAAATCATAACAGGAGACGTTTCAGGTGAACTGCTTCGCTTCCCTTCAAGGACGCTGTGTCTTGCGGTGCATTCACAGAGTTGCATATTGTAAAGTGTATTGAATTGATAGCATCGAAGCAAAAAATCCGCCATATGACGGCCGATATCTGGATAAAATTAGAGTCACTGATATCACTCTATATATAATTCTCAAAAAGGCACCGTAGGAGACACCTGCTTGAAAAGCCTTTCCTCCATTTCACTCCTACCTTCCCTGTGTTAACTGTCTGTTTGTGCTGCTACTTGGTAAGCGTCACTCTTCTAAACAACTTGTGACCTCCCCCAGGGATGCCGGTCGGCGTGCACCCAGGCGCCTTCCGCCTGTGGCAGATCCAGAACAGCTCTAGTTTCCACGGCTGCATCCAGAATCTATACATCAACAATGAATTACAAGACTTCACCAAGACCCAGATGAAGCCCGGTGTGGTGCCGGGCTGCGAGCCCTGCAAGAAGATTTACTGCGTGCACGGCATCTGCCAGCCCGACGGCCTCCAGGGGCCCGTGTGCCACTGCCGGCCGGGCTGGGTTGGACTACAATGTGACCTTCCGGCTGCCAACCCCTGTCAAGGCAGCAAGTATGTTAACCACAACACAGCCATAACTCTAACCCTAAAGTATGTTTAATATTAGTCAAACTCCCTCACCCCCCTCACTCATTGCTGAGTTTCTGCCCTACATTAAAAGGGACGTTATGTGTTTGTAGATGTGTCCACGGCCGGTGCATCCCACTGGACAGCGAGTCATACCGCTGCGAATGTAGCGAGGGCTATCGCGGTGCGTTGTGCAACCAACAAGGGGAGCTGTTCAACCCCTGCCGCCGGCTTAACTGCAAACACGGCCGCTGCCAGATTTCCGACACGGGAGACGCCTATTGTCACTGCGAGAATGGCTACACCGGGGATCTCTGTGATGCAGGTATTATGACACTCTGCTTATTCATGAGTAGTTCCAGTGGGTAGAAAAAGTCTAACCACAAAGCCTTTCAAGCTTCAATAGAAAAACAAATGATAGGAAAAGCCTGCTAACAGGTCTGAACTTTATTTCGGGTAAATAAAAAGCACTTCAAATAATGCTTGCTGACTCCCATTTAACATAGTTTGGACGTTCTACTGAACATAGCCAAATCTTAAGAGAGTTGTTTAATGGTGGAAAAAAGTTTCATACATTTCACAAAAAACAGACATTGGATCAGGGGTGTGTAGACTTTTCATAACCACCGCAAAGGTGGTTATGTTTTTGTTTCCAAGTGTTGGCTTGCATCTCCCTCATCTCAATGCATGCGTGACTAAAATGTCTTTTGACCATGCAGAGTCGGCGTGCCAGGGTGAGCCCATGCGGGATTTCTACCAGGTGCAGAGGGGCTACGCCATCTGCCAGACGACACGCACCGTGTCCTGGGTGGAATGCAGTGGCATGTGCGAGGCGGGAGCCTGCTGCGGCAGCCAGCGAATGAAGCGTCGGAAATACACCTTTGAGTGCAGCGACGGCAGCACCTTCAGCGAGGAGGTGGAGAAGAGCATCAAGTGTGGCTGCGTGGGCTGCGCCGTCTAGAATGCAATGGAAATGAGAGATTCTAAAGAATATATATAAAACCTCTATCTATATATTATGGACTCTGATGCTTGTAAAATAGGACATGTGCTTTGTGAGTTGCAGTATCACAGAATCTCAACTCAAAAGGCTCCAGAGATTTTTTTTTCCCCCCACAAACAGCAGTGAGGACAGTGTGTGGGGAGGAATGAAAGAAGAGAGCTGGACTGTTGACCAAGCCGAGTGTCACATGAGAGGAAGTTGTTTGTCAACCACACACATCCACGCACACGCGAAGAAGATGTTCGAGTGGCACATAATCAAGTGCGGATGCAGTGACTAACTGGGCTCCACAAGTCCCCCAGCATGCATTGCCCCCTCCCTCTAGCAGGGCTATCTCCTCTGCTTGACACCTGCAGTATTAAAAACAAGAGGAGAAAAAACTTTGCTGATAAAAAAAAAACGCATAAAACTCTATAATTAATTGATTTGATGGTTATTTTTTTTCTGTTGAATCATCTTAATTTCTCATTTTTTTGTTTGTTGTATTTTATTTCACCATGTAACCTTCAAAAAAGAAACCTCCCCGTTTATATAGAAAAGCCTAACAGATTCTAATATATATATATATATATATAAATATATATTTGTATTTCTTTTGGGGTTTTTTTGGTATAGTATTTTTCTATGTTACGTGGAAGGTTGTTGGTAAAAGGCGCTGGCTTGGTCTTTTTACTTTATAAATAATTTGCCCGACATTTAATGGCAAGTAGTAATGGGCCACACACACACGTAAAAATACAAAAATGGAATATTTTAGGAACGTTTAATTTAGTAGTTCAAATTAAACACATTGCACAGGTTAATCATATGAAAATATTTTTCAAAAACCAATTCTTACCTGCTAATTTCCGTATTAAAAACCTTTTCATTGTTTGTTACATAATACAGCTGAATTTGTTTGAGTTATCTGAAATTTGGGTTTATGTTAGTGCTAAACTATAATCATCCAAATGAGAAAGAAATCAAATTGTAAAATATCTTGGAACTACTGAAATCTATAGATTTTCCTAAAATATTCAAATATTTTGCAGTGCATCTGTACACGTAACAGAGCCACTGCTGGTCTGCTCGAGAACTGTCATTAAATATTGTATGTCGTCTTCCATGTGAATATTACATCACATTCATGAGCACATCGGTTTGTTTTCGCTCCTTTTCTTATTTATTTTTTCGTACAGCAATGCGTTTAATTGCGTTGCATTTTTCCTGATATTTTCCAAAATACAAAAAAGAAGAAAAAGATTAAAAAATAAATTTAAAAATGATTAAACTAAAGTTAAACATGCATCATAAGCTGCTGTCACGCATGAGTTGTGTTAGGAAAATAACAGCCACACAACTGCTGACATATAATGAGAAGTCAAGAGATTTTCTAGCTGGTATTCTGAAAAAAAAAAAAAAAAGAGGGGGGGGGGGGTTCTTGAGGTGCCAATTGCAGTGAGCACATAGCTGAATGTATAAATGTGTACAGATATTAAATATGCTTATTCATGAAGTGGTAACTTTTAGATGTGCTTTAGTTTAGAATGGATCACATAATGTTCTGGGATTGGGATTCTGGTGATTATGTAACCGTACGGACGCTCACCGTCCTCCTTCTAAGCCGTGGGCCTCATAAAGGCACACCTTTTGTGGAATGTGACTTTTCTTTTTCTTGGCTTCCGTCAGTTCACGTCTCCTTGGTGTGCAAGTACAACTTCTTGGTAGCCATCTTAGTGGTGCTTGTGCTTTATTGAGATGTTCTGTAACTCAATCAGTAAGACTCTCAATCATATGAGCTATGATAACTATTTTCTTGTAAACCACACAATGTTGTATAAAGACTTTGTTTCTCTGTCACAGGACTTGATGGTGGGATTGAAGTGAAATAAGTCCCAAAATGATGCTGAATGTATGTAGTGCCACCGACAAAATGTTTACCAAACCTCCACTCTTTTCATTCATTAAACTTCTATGTGTGTGCTTTTATCAACTCCTTTGTCTTCTTGGACCATGATTTTTACCTAAAGAAGTGGCCTGTAATTAGGTACACTTGAAAATGGCGGTGTACCTAATGACGTCACAGATCAAACAGCCAATCAGAAAGTGGGGGTGAGGGCGGGTGTGGCACTTTTCAGTTAAGCATTTTCTCTAATGAAGTGGCCTGTAATCAGGTACACCTGTGTCCGAGTGACGTCACGGATCAAACAGCCAATCAGAAAGTGGGGGGTTGTTTGGGTGTGGCACTTTTCACTTTCATTTAAATTTTGACCATGATTTTTCCCTAATGAAGTGGCCTGTTATTAGGAACACCTAAAAATGGCGGTGTACCTAAGGGAGTGTCCAAATGACGTCACAGATCAAACAGCCAATCAGAAAGTGGGGGTGAGGGCGGGTGTGGCACTTTTCAGTTAAGCATTTTCCCTAATGAAGTGGCCTGTAATCAGGTACACCTGTGTCCGAGTGACGTCACGGATCAAACAGCCAATCAGAAAGTGGGGGGTTGTTTGGGTGTGGCACTTTTCACTTTCATTTAAATTTTGACCATGATTTTTCCCTAATGAAGTGGCCTGTGATTAGGTACACCTGAAAATGGCGGTGTACCTAATGGAGTGTCCTTGTGACGTCACAGATCAAACAGCCAATCAGAAAGTGGGGGGTTGTTTGGGTGTGGCACTTTTCACTTTCATTTAAATTTTGACCATGATTTTTCCCTAATGAAGTGGCCTGTGATTAGGTACACCTGAAAATGGCGGTGTACCTAATGGAGTGTCCTTGTGACGTCACAGATCAAACAGCCAATCAGAAAGTGGGGGGTTGTTTGGGTGTGGCACTTTTCACTTTCATTTAAATTTTGACCATGATTTTTCCCTAATGAAGTGGCCTGTGATTAGGTACACCTGAAAATGGCGGTGTACCTAATGGAGTGTCCTTGTGACGTCACAGATCAAACAGCCAATCAGAAAGTGGGGGGTTGTTTGGGTGTGGCACTTTTCATTTTCATTTAAATTTTGACCATGATTTTTCCCTAATGAAGTGGCCTGTGATTAGGTACACCTGAAAATGGCGGTGTACCTAATGGAGTGTCCTTGTGACGTCACAGATCAAACAGCCAATCAGAAAGTGGGGGGTTGTTTGGGTGTGGCACTTTTCACTTTCATTTAAATTTTGACCATGATTTTTCCCTAATGAAGTGGCCTGTGATTAGGTACACCTGAAAATGGCGGTGTACCTAATGGAGTGTCCTTGTGACGTCACAGATCAAACAGCCAATCAGAAAGTGGGGGGTTGTTTGGGTGTGGCACTTTTCACTTTCATTTAAATTTTGACCATGATTTTTCCCTAATGAAGTGGCCTGTGATTAGGTACACCTGAAAATGGCGGTGTACCTAATGGAGTGTCCTTGTGACGTCACAGATCAAACAGCCAATCAGAAAGTGGGGGGTTGTTTGGGTGTGGCACTTTTCACTTTCATTTAAATTTTGACCATGATTTTTCCCTAATGAAGTGGCATGTGATTAGGTACACCTGAAAATGGCGGTGTACCTAATGGAGTGTCCTTGTGACGTCACAGATCAAACAGCCAATCAGAAAGTGGGGGGTTGTTTGGGTGTGGCACTTTTCACTTTCATTTAAATTTTGACCATGATTTTTCCCTAATGAAGTGGCCTGTGATTAGGTACACCTGAAAATGGCGGTGTACCTAATGGAGTGTCCTTGTGACGTCACAGATCAAACAGCCAATCAGAAAGTGGGGGGTTGTTTGGGTGTGGCACTTTTCACTTTCATTTAAATTTTGACCATGATTTTTCCCTAATGAAGTGGCCTGTGATTAGGTACACCTGAAAATGGCGGTGTACCTAATGGAGTGTCCTTGTGACGTCACAGATCAAACAGCCAATCAGAAAGTGGGGGGTTGTTTGGGTGTGGCACTTTTCACTTTCATTTAAATTTTGACCATGATTTTTCCCTAATGAAGTGGCCTGTGATTAGGTACACCTGAAAATGGCGGTGTACCTAATGGAGTGTCCTTGTGACGTCACAGATCAAACAGCCAATCAGAAAGTGGGGGGTTGTTTGGGTGTGGCACTTTTCCCTTTCATTTAAATTTTGACCATGATTTTTCCCTAATGAAGTGGCCTGTGATTAGGTACACCTGAAAATGGCGGTGTACCTAATGGAGTGTCCTTGTGACGTCACAGATCAAACAGCCAATCAGAAAGTGGGGGGTTGTTTGGGTGTGGCACTTTTCACTTTCATTTAAATTTTGACCATGATTTTTCCCTAATGAAGTGGCATGTGATTAGGTACACCTGAAAATGGCGGTGTACCTAATGGAGTGTCCTTGTGACGTCACAGATCAAACAGCCAATCAGAAAGTGGGGGGTTGTTTGGGTGTGGCACTTTTCACTTTCATTTAAATTTTGACCATGATTTTTCCCTAATGAAGTGGCCTGTGATTAGGTACACCTGAAAATGGCGGTGTACCTAATGGAGTGTCCTTGTGACGTCACAGATCAAACAGCCAATCAGAAAGTGGGGGGTTGTTTGGGTGTGGCACTTTTCACTTTCATTTCAATTTTGACCATGATTTTTCCCTAATGAAGTGGCCTGTGATTAGGTACACCTGAAAATGGCGGTGTACCTAATAGAGTGTCCTTGTGACGTCACAGATCAAACAGCCAATCAGAAAGTGGGGGGTTGTTTGGGTGTGGCACTTTTCACTTTCATTTCAATTTTGACCATGATTTTTCCCTAATGAAGTGGCCTGTGATTAGGTACACCTGAAAATGGCGGTGTACCTAATAGAGTGTCCTTGTGACGTCACAGATCAAACAGCCAATCAGAAAGTGGGGGGTTGTTTGGGTGTGGCACTTTTCACTTTCATTTAAATTTTGACCATGATTTTTCCCTAATGAAGTGGCCTGTGATTAGG